>NW_021318595.1:6185720-6192021 GCF_001605985.2 Dendrobium catenatum
TTTTGGACTAAGCAAGATTGTTTCTGGGCTGAACTTCTTGACATTTTTTCTCAACCAATTCGTGGCAATCCCATTTTGGGGTTTTATAGCAAGCTAAAAAAAATTTAAGGAGAACATAAAAGGAAAAGATTGGACAAATTTTTGTCACTTGTCAATTCAACTCTCTCAAGGAGCAACAATCTTGTTGTTTGGGTCTGCTTAATAATGATCCTCAAAACTTAACTTTGAATCAAAGGCTGAAAGGTATTAATGCTCAACTTGCTGATTGTTCTTCTTCTTGGACCAATTGGATGCTTCAAAGGGCTAAAATCAAATGGCTTTCTCAAGGGGAGGATGACCTGAAATTTCTTTATGCTAGAGTTAGGCAGAGAAGGAATATTTGCTCTTCTAACTTGGTGGCTAGTGATGATCCTAATGTAAGGAGAGATATGATTAATTCTATCATATATCATTTTGAGAAGTTATTTAATGCACCAAAGGCGGCTGCCTTTTGTGATCCCCTTCCCATTCCTAAAGGGAATATCATTCCTTCCCATCTCTCTTCTTTGCTTATTGGGTCAATCTCTGATGATGATATTAAGGTTGTTATCTTTAATGGGAATTCCAACTCCAGTCCTAGACCAGACGGGTTCAACTTTGAGTTTTATAAATCTACTTGTCTTTTTACTGGTCTTTTGATTTGCAAAGCGGTAAAATCTTTTTTCTCTAAAGGGTATCTCCCCAACTTTGTTAAGGCTTCGGCTATTGCTCTTATACCCAAATATGCACATGCTTCTAACATTTCGGATTTCAGACCTATTGCTCTTTGCAATATTTTTTACAAGATAATCTAAAAAATTATGACTTTGAGGATGAAGGATATCATGCCTTTAATTATTGGGGAGAATCAAGCTGGTTTTATCAAGAATCGTATTGGGATTGATAATGCAATCCTTGCTTCTGAAATTCTTATGGACTTCAAAAAATCTGTCAATATGAAATTTTTGTGTTCCAAACTGGATATTCGTAAAGCATTTGATTCAGTCTCTCGTGATTTCATCTTTGCCAGAATGAAACAAAAAGGTTTTCCCCCTCTTTTTATTAATTGGATAAAGGCTTGCATTTATGACGTTCATTTTTCTATTTGTATTTATGGAGATCTTGAAGGTTTTTTCCACTCCTCTTCGGGTATTAGGCAAGGGTGCCCTCTTAGCCCTTATTTATTTTGTATTGCAATGGATGCTTTCTCCTATATGATTGATAATCCTTTCTCGGCTGAGAGATTCATTGGTGTTCAAAAAAAGGATTTGGTTATTTCCCATCTGCTCTATGCAGATGATCTTCTTATTTTTGGGGATGCCTCGTCTCAGAATTGTAAGGTTCTTATGGATATCCTGGATTCTTTTGCAAAGTTGTCGGGGCTCTTGGTTAATCATGAAAAAGCAAACTTATCATTTCTAAATCTATTTCTAATCCTATGGATATCTGTGAAGCTCTCAGCATTACTTCTTTTGGGGATAAAATGACTTATCTGGGAATTCCAATTTCTGTTAAAAAACTGTGTAAAGCTGATTTTCAGCCTCTTCTGAATATTATTTCTAATCATCTTGCCGGTTGGAAAGCAAGACTGTTGTTTTTTGCGGGGCGGCTGCAATTTATTAAATACATGATTTGCAATACAATATCCTACTGGATTAGGGGAACTATGCTTACAAAAACTTGCAAAAAATAGCCTTAGTAGAATGTGCTCTAGATTTTTATTTTTTGGAGATGTGGAGGCCAGGAAACTTTATCTGATTGCGTGGAAAAAAACTTGTAGGCCCAAGTAGCTGGGTGGGTTGGGCATTCCGGATCTTGTCAGTCTTCAATTTGCTAACTGTTGTTCCCTGGTTTTCAGATTTTATAATTCCAAATCCATGTTATTTCAATTTTTAAATGTCAAATATGGCACTCCTTGGACCCCGGTTTTGAGCAAAGCTTCTTCTCTTTGGAGTGAAATGGGTAGGATTGCATTGCAAATGAATTCTAATATTCGTTTTGATCTCAATTCGAATAGTATTATTTCTTTTCTATGGGACCCTTGGCTTTATGGGGAAAACTATTATGGCTGAATTCGCTAATCACAATTTAGATGATTTCATCCCTTATCATGCCATGGTTTCTGACTTCTTGAGGGATGATGGTTGGCTGTTGCCCTCTGCTGTTCCTGATACTATTGCTATTACTCTTCAACAATTTGGTTTCAACAACGATTTAAAAGGCACTTTATTATGGCATGGCAGTAATAAGGCCTATTTTTCTTCCTTTTTAAATTTTTATCATAGAGATGAGGCAAAGGTAGATTGGTTTAAACTGGTGTGGCATAAGCATTATGATATTAGATATTCTTCTTACATGAGGTTAGCACTTAACAATGGGCTTAAAACGGTGGAGGAGCTCATTAAAAGAAATATTGTGGTTAGCTCAACCTGTTCTTTATGTTTGCACATTTTGAAACCAATGGCCATTTACTGTTTGAATGTGATTATGCTTTCACGGTTTTGCAAAATCTGGTTCCTATGGTGGGAGAATTTCTGTTAAGGCCAAGGCTCATCCAAGTTCTACACTTTTTGGGAGAACAAAAACATTTGCTACAAAAACAAAAAGAGCTTCTCTTGATCACTGTGAGCCGTGCACTTATTATATTTGGAGAGAAAGAAATGAAAGGATGTTCAATTTTAAATTTAGATGTCCCTCTTCTCTTTGCTTGATCATCAAAAATGCTTTTGAGGCTAAGATTGCTATCTGGAAGCATTCAGAAAATCTAAGGATTCCTTGGCCTGTTTAAGGGAAATACTGTTTTGATGTTATATGTGGTACATGTTGAGATGTTTCTAGGCTTTCTTTCTGTTGGAAACTTTGAAGCTGGGTGGTTTTGGGTTGCTGTTATTTTGGTAATAGCTCTATTTTTTCTCCCAGCTTGGATGGGCTGTTGTGCTGGGTGGGGGCCGGAGGGGTGACGTTTTGGCTGGGCTCTCATTTTGCTGGAATTTCTGGAAGCTGTTTCTATTATAGATTTATCTGCTGACTTTTGGCTGTCTGTTTTTGCATATGGGAAATGGTTGATTTGTTGGCTTTCGTGCAAGGACGATGATGTTGCTGCTAATCATCTCCTTGGAGGGCCTTCTCCTTTTGGGCAACCAGGAGATTTTGTATCGTGGCTGCCGGTTTGATTATGTTTGTTTGTGATTAGCAATCTGAGTCTTTTAGATGCTCTTGCATCTAAGTTTTGTGGACTGTCACTATTTTTGAGTTTCTTTTAGTTGTCTCTGGGGGGTATAGGTTTTTTGGTTTCTCTTCAATTATTTGAGGTTGAACCTTTTTTGTTATACCTTACTTGTAACCTTCTTTTACATAGTAATATATGGGCTTTTTGCCCTCGTTTTCAAAAAAAAAAACTTACTACATTGTATCATAATATAATATATTTTTGAAAATTCAGAAAGGCAACTATTGGGTCATGGATGAATAACTAATTTTTATATTTGTAGCATATAATTACATAACTCTTGTCTCATAGCTCAATAATGTCATTTATTTGATGTTATTGCTTATAGAAATCTATCTCATTAGATGAATTGTATGATTGTAATATCAAATCAACTGTTGCTGTGGTAGATGGAAGAAATTAGGTGTACATTAATATTTTTGCAAAAATGATATTTATATTTTAGTAATAATTTATGGCTCTTGTGTATTTTTTTATATAAGTAATGCTTTTAGTAATAGAGTTGGACATTGATTGTAGTCACTTTTTGATACGTCATCAAAAATTATCTTGATTGAGCACGAATCTCGAGGCAAAATTAAGTTGGAAACTTTCGAAATTAAAATTGGAACCATATGAACTCTGATTTCAGCAAATTTACAGTCAAACTGAGCGTCTCGGAAATACGAACCCAACGACACCAAATTCGACTCAATCCGAATCCGAATCGGTCCAAATCAAGGACTCGAAACACTGTTGAAAGGTTCGAACCACAATTTGGATTACCAAACAGTTTCCAAACATAACAAGCTTATACTCGAATTGAGCGGCTCGACGAGAAGAATCCAACGAGCCCAAGATCACTGAATTCCAACATCACTAAAACATTCAAATGTCCATCAAACAGTTCATGATCAAAGGATTCAACATCGGCCGTCCATCCAACCACTCCCAACTTACCCTTGATCCTCCACCTATTTACGGGCCATGTCATTCACAAAATCTATAAATAGAGCTCCCTCTCCGAAAAGGGACCTTAAGCCTAAGAAAAAAAGAGAGAGATCGGAGATCGCTCTTGCTTCCTTTCCTCCTTGATTGTCGTCGGAGTTTCGCCGGACCACCGCCGGAGTTCAGTCGAACCACCACTGGCCCACCACCGTCGAACTTCCGCCGGACCACCACCTGACGCATTGTGCTCCACCGGACCACCATCTGACGCCCTGTGCTCCGTCGGACCACCATCTGACGCTCTGTGCTCCGCCGGACCACCACCTGACGCCTTGTGCTCCGCTAGACCACCACTTGAGGCCCTCACCTCTGCCGGACCACTGCCTGATGCCGTTGCTTCGTCGGACCACCACCTGAGGTTCGGACTTCTACCTGACCACCACTTGAGGCCCTCACCTTCGTCGAACCACCGCCTGACGCCGTTGCTCCGCCGGACCACCACTGGAGGCTCTCACTTCCATCAGACCATCGCTTGAGGCCCTAGCTTTACCAGGCCACCACCTAAGGCTCGGACTTCCACCGAACCGTCACTTAAGGCCTTGTGCTCCAACAGGACACCACCTGAGGCCCGAACTTCTACCGAACCTCCGCCAGACGCCGTTGCTCTGCTGGATTACCACTTGAGGCCCTCACCTCCACCGAACAACCACTTGAGACCCTGTGCTCCATCAAAACATCACTTGAGGTCTGGACTTCCGCCGGATGACTACTTGAGGCCTTGAGCTTCACCAGGCCACCACTTGATGCCCATAGTTCTCTCAGAATACTACCGACCTCCATCGCTAGATAACGATCTTTCTGACCCTGATCTCCTACCGACTACGGTCCTTCTGACCTCAGTCACCTAATATGGTCCATCTGACCTCCATCACAAGACAACAGTCTTTCTGACTCTTGTCTCCTTCTGACTACGGTCCTTCTAACTTCAGTCACCTACTATGTTCAATCCGACCTCCATCATAAGACAACGATCTTTCCGACCCTAGTCTCCTGCCGACTACGATCCTTCAGACCTTCGTCGCCTACTATGATCCTTCCAACCTCCATCACCAGACAACAGTCTTTTTAGACCCCAGTCTCCTGTCGACTATGGTCTTTCAGACCTTCATCGCCTACTATGGTCCTTCCGACCTCCATCACCAGACAACGGTCTTTCAGACTCCAGTCTCCTTCCGACTACGGTCTTTCAGACATTCATCGCCTACTATGATCCTTCTGACCTCCATCACCAGACAATGGTCTACCCCAGTCTCCTGCCGACTATGGTCCTTCAGACCTTCGTCGCCTACTATGGTCCTTCCGACCTCCATCACCAGAAAACAGTCTTCCAGACCCCAGTCTATTGCCAACTATGGTCCTTCCGACCTTCTTCGCCTACTATGATCCTTCTAACCTCCATCACCAGACAACGGTCTTTTAGATCCCAATATCCTGCCAACTACAATCCTTCAAACCTTCGTCGTCTACTATGGTCTTTCCAACCTCCATCACAAAACAACGGTCTTTCTGACCCTAGTCTCCTGCCGGCTACGGTCCTTCTGACCTCCGTCATCTACTATGGTCCATCCGACCTCCATCACTAGACAACGGTCTTTCTGACCTTGGTCTCCTGCCGACTACGGTCCTTCTGATCTCCGTCACCTACTATGATCCATTCGACCTCCATCACTAGACAATGATCTTTCTGACCCTGGTCTCCTACCGACTACGGTCCTTCTGACCTTTATCACCTACTATGGTCCATCCGACCTCTATCACTAGACAACAGTCTTTCTGACCCCGACCTCCCGCCGACTATGATTCTTTTGACCTTCATCGCTTACTATGAACCTTCCGACCTCCATCAACAAACAACGGTCTTTCTGACCCCGATCTCCTACCGACTACGGTCCTTCTGACCTCCGCCGCTGTGGGTCTCCGAAAGGATGCTGCTCGTGTGGTTCGAATGCAAAGGGTACGATCACACTATCCCGTAGGACAAAATGGTCGTAGACCTTTACAATCGACACAAGCAGGCCGATGGAAGAGCAGATGGAGTTATAGATACGATTAGCCATGAAGGATAGC
>NW_021318595.1:6193876-6199058 GCF_001605985.2 Dendrobium catenatum
ATTAAGTGTTTTAGTATATTTTAAGTTGGATTAAGGTTAATATGTTGGTTAATTATTAATAAATTAAGAAGGTACTAAACCTAGAAAAGAACGTGTCACTAAGTTTGAGTTTTGATGTCTCTACCCTATAAGGAGCATGCATCCTAAGTCTATGTTATCTAAGACTCAGTCCTTAATTTTGTCATTAGGTGTCGCTAGTGTTATAGGAAACGAAAGGAGATGTTTTTCTAACCCTTCTAGACATTCATACATGTATTGATAGGTTTAGTGATCTACAAGTGAAATAAGACAATAAGTGGGAGAGTAGTAGAAATGCAAGAAGAACAAAAACTACAGAATACCGAAAAGAGAGGAAGAAATGAAAGACAAAACAATAAAGGAATGTGGGCATTTTGTTATTGGACGTGCCTCTCCGAAGTCAAGCATGTCTCTAAAATAGCCTCCTCCCTAATTCGATATAATACGAATAAGGATGAAGGCACTTTCAATGCCCTTTGCTGTCCTCATAATCAAAACAAAGCACTTGATATAAGACTCAACTCAAACAAACTTAACTACCCTCTAAATAAAGCTCCAATCGACCAAAAGAAACAAACCCCCAAAATGCAACCCAAAATAGGCCCCTTACTTAAAACCCAAAAACATGATCTTACTACTCACTAATCCAAAACCATCTAGGAAACAAGTGCAAGCAAGAAGAAAGACAACTGCCCACATAAACAAAATCAATCACTCTAAAAACAAAGACACAAAAGAATCTTTCAACCCAAAGCCAATTGTAAGACCATGAATCCTCAAAAGACTTATAAAACTTTTCCAATGAGACTACTCATAAAGCCCCACCTGAATGACTTACTAAAACCTTCCCAACACAAAACAAAACAATTCAAGTGCTTTTCTTTTTATTTGGAGTGGGGTAGACTCATGAAAAGTTTCTCGACGAGAAGGCATTGTGAAATCTTCCATCATGAAACATTTCACAAGACAAAATCACAAAACTTCTCAATATAAGACAACTAATGAAACTTTAACATAAAACCATTTATAAAATTTTTTTTATCACGAAGCGGATAACAAATCGCTACGATATAAAACAAATCATAAATCTTTCCAATGCGAAACAAATCTAAAGTCAATCATGAATCTTTCAACATAAGCGGCCAAAGTCTTTTCCAACAAAAGCAAATCATCAAGTTTTCAACATAAAGCCAACACACTTTCAACTTTCCACCAAGTATCGAAATGAAATCAAACAGAATGTAAGAGTGAAGATCCACACTTCTTTGTAATACTCCACATGGCAACAAATCCATTTAATATTATAGCTCAAAAATTCTAACAAAACATAGCTAACAAAAGAGAGTTTAGCGTTAATCTGATTTTTCAAATGTTAGAGACAATGTTCCAACCACACCAAGTATCACCTTCCAACATAACCAAACTATTACATGTTAAAAGAAATCTAAAGCATGTTTAAAACAGCAATATAAGCCATGATGAGATTTTCCAACAAAAAGTGAATTGCAAGGCTTTCCAATATGAAACAAATCTAAAAAAATTTCAGCATATAGCCAATCTCAGAATTTTTTTGCCACAAATAACTTTACAATAACTCTCAAAGTTCGCCAATGAGTTTCCGATATGAAGTGACTCTTAGAACTTACTAAAGGGTTTCTAAATTTCTTGTCATTCACCACTTAGAACCCAAGGAAGCTTTTAAATCAAACTCACAAACTTACTTTCATACCATATGTGGACGGATAAGAGTAAAATTCTAAAGCACAAGGCTTTTCAAGCTCAGCACTTACATCAAGTGTATTTAAAGCAGATAAAGAAATTCTTATGCCATCACTTTGCCCCCAAAACTCAAGAGAAGATAACACGCCACAATGCGATATCGATTCAAGACATGAGATGCATAATTTCTTTCCAACAAGCTTCCAATTTCATATTTTCTAAAGATGCTTTATAGAAGGCTTATGAATGTTCATCCTAAAAAGACATGAATACTTCCCAACACTCATCTCAAAAAATACTTAGAGCATACGATGAAAAAAAAAAAAAAAAAAAAAAAAACTAGAGCATACGATGAACAAAAATCAGCATATATTCCATTCTTAAAATAGTTCGGAACACTAAACAAGTGAAAATATGTATCCAATCAATTCCCAAGTCAGTTTGAGGCCCAAAGACAGGAAAAATCTGCATCCAACACTTCTCCAACACAGTTTGGAGCACAAAATGATGAAAAATCTGCATATAACTCTTTCTCAGAACAGTTTGGAACTCAAAATAATGAAAATTCTGCATATAACTCTTTCTCGAAGCAGTTTGGAATGCAAAACAATGAAAAAATCTGCATATAACTCTTTCTCAAAAATAGTTTGGAATGTAAAATCTGCACTTAACCCAAGTACAGGAGCATATGCAGCCTATGGATGAAATATTTCACAATTTTGTAACAAAATACAGATAAACTCCAGCACTTACAAAACATATCACAAGAAAATTTCAACACTTTCCAACTTCTCATGAGAATCCCTCAACTCCATGTGCTTCCTCGCAATAAATTGATGTTTGTAGAACCTTCCGACATGAATTTCCCATGATTCTTCATTTTTGTTAGAAATAAATAAAGGCCTCTCTATCTTTCATTTTGTAAAAGAAATAATAAGGACTACTTCAAAAAAAAAAAAAACTACCAATTGCATTTCACTAATAGGCATCAACAACCTATGAATAAGTTCAATGCACATCTTTATTTTCAAAGTTGATAATTATCTTTCCTTATTTAATGTAGTAAGAAGTCATTTCATACCTCCATTAATTAAATCAATCCCATGATCAAACACGGCCCAACACCTTACTCGCTAAATTCATAAAGATTCAAAAGTGACTCATCAATCCTTATAGAATCCAACATGAATAACGAATGTATTCAATAAGAATAAGAAGACTAGAAGTGTAATGATAAATACACCACAAAAGCTCCACCAACATTCTTAATTCTAGTCACAATAAACTTCGCATAGACAAAACTAGTCCTCCATTAAATCATTCATAAGGCTTAATGAAAATATGCCATTATCTAAAACTTCTCAAGTATTATTTTCTTTGCGGAGACAAGATGTTTGCCCTCTATGTAGAGTTTCAATAAGAATATCTCCATTGTACTGTATCTTTCTTTCAAGAATACTTCATCAAGCAACTAAAGTGCAACACTATGAAACTATAGGAAATGAACCCATTGAGAGATCATGCCATAAAACACCATCATACCATGTGTGAACAAACCAAAGGTGTTAACTGTTATATCCTTTCATAGAAATATCCTAAGCAGTAAGCATGTGTCGGCTACTATTTAGGAAAAAGAAAAGTGACATAGCAAAGCCCTCTTAATGCATATTATATGGCATTCAAATATAGTATATCTCCATTCAACAAGAAAGATTCCAAGCAACCATTTGTACAACCACCTTGCATACACTTAACAGGAATGTGCCACAATTTTCTATCACCTACACATGAGGTTCTAAACACCATTACATGATGTAAGCTAGCAACAAATGCAGATTTTATACACCAAAGTTCAGATTTCAAGCAACATAAATCACGTCATAAGGCTCATTCACATTCCATGAGGTTATCTTACACATATTTCTAGAGAAAAGACTTTGTAGGTTAGAAAATCTACATTTCCAATGAGTGCAGAATTTTCCTTACAATAAAACCAATGGTAAGAAATAAAAGGAAATGGAATTAAGAGCAAATAGAAAAGCCGCAATGCTACAGCAGCCCAAACACTCAAAATTTTTTTTATAATAAAGCCCTCCATAACCCATACAACGTTAACAATCATTTGAGGAAAGGATCAAGCCTACTATAATCTCACAAAAGAAGGACTTGAAACTCAAAAGCCCTCATAACACGTATAGCATGACACTCAAATACTTGGCGATTTCATTCAACCAGCTAAGGCAGGAAAAGAAAGAGGAGAAAAATCTGAGAAGAAGTGGAAGAAGGATGAAGAAATGGAAGATGTGGGAGGAGGGATGAGAGGAAGAGAGGGAGATATACCTGCTCGAATGAGAAGAGAGGTCGACGGCCAAGGTGGGAGCTCGGGTCGGCATCGGCTAGGGCATGGGAGGTTGCGAAGCCAGGGACGATCGGGTGGCTGCCGAAGGGAGCAAGGCTTCGGCCTCCACCCCAGAGAGAGGCTTCGGCTTCTCTCTTTTGTGCGAATCGGGAACGACCGAGAGAGAGACAGAGCGAGAGGGGCTTCGGCTCCTTTAGCGTGCGGAAGGGAACGAGACCGGAGGAGGGCTTGACGGGATGGAGAGATTGAGATCCCGTGTGAGAGAGGGAGAGAGCGAGAGTGAGAGCGGGAGGGGTAGAGATCGGGTGTGTGGGAGAGCAGGAGAGCTTCTTCCGCCTCCCCTTGTCTGTTCCGAACCGAGAGTCCGTGCGGGATGAAGGCTTTGGCCTCAATTAGGGCACCGAGGGGGAGAGGGTAGATCGGAGCCGTCGGATCAAGTTCTTGATCGGACCGTAGGATTCCATTTTTTTTTAAATTAATTGGTTCTTGATTAGGATTTAGCTAAACCCAAAGGACTAAAATCAAGTTCAAAATTGAGTCAAGTATGGTTCGATCCGGGTCAACTCGAGCTCGCCTCGACTCGACCAAAACTAATTCAATAAAAAAAAGGAATAAAATATGAAATCAAACTTGAATCAATATAGATTCAAATTAAATCAAGTCCGATGAAACCCGATCAACTCAATCAAAGGCGCTCGAGGGCTAACCAAGACAAAAACGAGGTCAACAGCCGCCTACTATGGTCCTTCCGACCTCCATCAACAGACAATGTTCTCTCTGACCCCGATCTCCTACCGACTACGGTCCTTCTGACCTCCGTCGCCTACTATGGTTCTTCCGACCTCCATCAACAGACAACGATCTTTCTGACCCCGGTCTCCTGCCGACTACGATCCTTCTGACCTACATCGCTAGACAACGGTCTTTTTGACCTCTATCTCTTGTCGACAATGGCCATTCCAACCAAACAAACATGTCTATGTTGATTATTGTAACTCCCACTATGTAATGCGCTCTATATGACGTACATTTGTAACATCAAGCCAAGGCCTTCTCCCTAAGAAGGGCCTCATTTGTAATCGACTA
>NW_021318595.1:6199718-6275972 GCF_001605985.2 Dendrobium catenatum
TTTTTTTTTTTTTTTTTTGGTGGTGGTGTTGGATGCCTTTCTGCTAATACATCTGATGGAAATCCAATCTGAAAAAGTAACTATGGCATTTTGGCCAAGCTTGTTAGACTGTTTTTTTTTTTTTTCATAAATTTTTTTATGTTATTTTTAGATATTTTTTTTCTTTTTATAAGATGATTTTCAGAACTAAAGCTGCAAAAAAAAAAAAAAACAAGAGGCTTACCTTTGATATTTTTAGGTGGAATGCTTATAACATTCATGACAATAATCAAATTCCATGTTTTGTTTTCTTGACAGCAGCTACACTGCAATCATCTCAAACATCTTAAAATTACCACAAAATTGAAATAATTTGATTTTTAAGTTGTTTGATCATCTAATTTGTTCTAAATAGCCATGAAGGATTCGTTCATGCTGTCCTGTGGATTTAGGAACAGGGAAGAAGAAGAATTAAATTTATTTTAATGGTAAAAAATAAAAAAAGGCTTTTAATCTATATGATAACATTACAGATTGGGGGGGGTGGGGGCTGAGGAGATAGAGACAAAGAGGAATCAAATCAAAATTAACGCAAAGAAATGATAAGGACAAAAGTCTGTTAATTCAAAATTTGAAAAGGAATACATGTAAATATGTAATTAGCTACACAATTATCTTTAAAAAAGTCGAAATAAACTTAATAAAAAATAATATTTATCAAACAAAATACTTTAAAAATGAAGAATCACTAAATCATTAATGACTCTTGCTAATGACAAAATTTTAAAGTAAACATCTTAGAGATTTAATTAGTTAAATTAGTCATAGTTGTCCATTTAACGAGTGACTTTGATATGCAAGTCCAATCGGGCAACTTTGAAATTTTAATATTTTTTAAAAAAAAATATTTTAGCATTGCTTATTAAAAATCTAGATCAAGTGTTGAAGGCATTGCTTATTTTCATAGCTTTCATAATAAAAGTGAAATAATTTTAGCGGTGTACTTGTTTCTAAATTATCAAATGAAATTAAAATAAATTGATTTAAAAATTTATTATGTAGATAATATAGTGTACATTATTTAACTTAATTATCTCAAATGATCAAACGACATAGATGAATTGTATGGCTGTAATATCAAATCAACTGTTGTTGTGGTAGATGGAAGAAATTAGGTGTAACATTAATATTTTTGCAAAAATGATATTTATATTTTAGTAATAATTTATGTCTCCTGTGTATTTTGTTATATAAGTAATGCTTTTAGTAATAGAGTCGGACACTGATTGTAGTTACTTTTTGATACGTTATCAAAAAATTATCTTGACCGAGCATGAATCTCGAGGCAAAATCAAGTTGGAAACTTTCGAAATTAAAATTGGAACCATCTGAACTCTGATTTCGACAAACTTATAGTCAAACTAAGCGTCTCGGAAATACAAACCCAACGACACCAAATTCGACTCAATCCGTGTGAGACCTCGTTCCCTTACTGTTCCTCTCTGATTTGGATTTTTCCTCTCAGGATCGTCCAGGACGATTTTAGATCGTCCAGGCCGATCGGCACTGTAGAAAATATCGGCCTGCAGATAGTTCTGGGAATCGTCCAGGATGATTTTTTTGGGAGTATTATACATGACTTTTGAGATATGAATCGACTTGTATATTGATGTTTTACATTTTATAGATGTTTGATAGACTGCTTAATTGAAGGTTTTAGATAACTCTGGTAAATTGTTTGGAAAATTTGATTGACATTCTTTCCAAGTTAGATCTTGGGGCATCACAATCCGAGCCCGAATCAGTCCAAATCAAGGACCCGAAACGCTGTTGGAAGATTCGAACCACAATTTGGATTATCAAACGGTTTCAAAACATAACAAGCTTATACTCAAATCGAGCGGCTAGACGAGACGAATCCAACGAGCCCAAGATCACTGAATTCCGTCATCACTAAAACATTCAAATGTCCATCAAACGGTTCATGATCAGAGGATTCAACATTGGCCGTCCATCAACCACTCCCAACTTACCCTTGATCCTCCACCTATTTACGAGCCATGCCATTCCCAAAATCTATAAATATAGCTCCCTCTCCACATGAAAAGGGACCCATGAGCCTAAGAAAAAAAGAGAGAGATGAGAGATCTCTCTTGCTTCCTTGCCACCTCGACCACCGCCGGAGTTTCGTCGGACCACCACTGGAGTTCCGTTGAACCACTACTAGTCCACCACCGTCGGACTTCCGCCAGACCACCACCTAAAGCCCTGTGCTCCGCTGGACCACCACCTGACGCCATGTGCTCCTTCGGACCACCACTTGACGCCATGTGCTCAGTCGGACCACCACCTGACTTCTTGTGCTCCGCCGGACCACCATTTGAGGTCCTCACCTCTGTCGGACCACCGCCTGACTCCGTTGCTCCGTCGGACCACCACCTGAGGCCCGGATTCTGCCGGACCACCGCCCTCAACTTCGCTGAATAATCGTCTGATGCCGCTGCTTCGCCGGACCACCACTAGAGTCCCTCACCTCTATCGAACCACCGCTTGAGGCCCTACACTTTACCATGCCACCACTTAAGGCTCAGGCTTCCACCGAACCGTCACTTGAGGCCTTGTGCTCCACCAGGACACCACCTGAGGCCCAGACTTCTTCCAAACCACCGCCAGACATCGTTGCTCCGCCGAATCACCACTTGAGGCCCTTACCTCTACCGGACCACCACTTGAGACCCTGTGCTCCATCAAAACATCACCTAAGGCCTGGACTTCCGCCGGATGACTACTTGAGGCCTTGAGCTTCACAAGGCCACCACTTGATGCCCAAAGTTTTCTTAGAATACTGCCGACCTCCATCGCTAGACAACAGTCTTTTTGTCCCTGGTCTTCTCCCGACTACGGTCCTTTTGACCTCAGCCACCTACTATGGTCCATCTGACCTCCATCACAAGACAATGATCTTTCTGACCTTGGTCTCCTGCCGACTAAGGTCCTTCTGACCTCAGTCACCTACTATATTCCATCTGACCTCCATTACAAGACAACAGTCTTTCTGACCCTGATCTCCTGCCGACTACGGTCCTTCAGACCTTCGTCACATACTATGATCCTTCCGACCTCCATCACCAGACAATGGTCTTTCAGACCCAGTCTCTAGTCGACTATGGTCTTTCAGACCTTCGTTGCCTACTATGGTCCTTCCGACCTCCATCACCAGACAACGGTCTTTCAGACCCCAGTCTCATGCTGACTACGGTCTTTCAGACATTCGTTGCCTATTATGGTCATTTCGACCTCCATCACTAGACAATGGTCTTCCAGACCCCAGTCTCGTGCCGACTACGATCCTTCATACCTTCGTCACCTATTATGATCCTTTGGACCTCCATGACCATACAACAATCTTCTAGACCCTAGTCTCCTGCCGACTATAACCCTTCCGATCTTCGTCGCCTACTATGGTCCTTCCAACCTCCATCACCAGACAACGGTCTTTCAGATCCCAGTCTCCTGTCGACTACGGTCCTTCAGACATTCGTCACCTACTACGATCCTTCCGACCTCCATCACCAGACAATGGTCTTTCTGACCCTGGTCTCCTGCCGACTACGATCCTTCTGACCTCCGTCACCTACTATGGTCCATCTGACCCCCATCACTAGACAACGGTCTTTCTGATCCTAGTCTCCTGCCGACTACGATCCTTCTGACCTCCGTCACGTACTATGGTTCATCTGACCTCCATCACTAGACAATGATCCTTTTGACCCTGGTCTCTTGTCGACTACGGTCCTTCTGACCTCCATTACCTACTATGGTCCATCCGACCTCCATCACTAGACAATGGTCTTTTTGACCCCAGTCTCCCACCGACTACGGTTCTTCTGACCTCTGTCGCCTACTATGGTCCTTCCGACCTCCATCAATAGAAAATGGTCTTTCTGACCCCAGTCTCATGCCAACTACGGTCCTTTTGACCTCTGTCTCCTACTATGGTCCTTCCGACCTCCATCAACAGACAACGATCTCTCTGACCCCGATCTCCTGTCGATTACGGTCCTTCTGACCTCCGTCTCCTACTATGGTCCTTCCGACCTCCATCAACGGACAACGGTCTTTCTGACCCCGGTCTCTTGCCGACTACGGTCCTTCCGACCTACATCGCAAGAAAACAGTCTTTCTAACCTCTGTCTCTTGCCGACAATGGCCCTTCCAACCAAACAAACATGTCTATGTTGATTATTGTAACTCCCACCATGTAATGCACTCTATATGACGTACATTTGTAACATCAAGCCAATGCCTTCTCCCTAAGAAGGGCCTCATTTGTAATCGATTGCAAATACTAGTGGATTCATTCAAACTGGGCCAGTCCCCGTGGTTTTTCCCCCTTTTCAGGGGTTTTCCACGTAAAAATGCTGGTGTCTCTTATGAATGCTACACCATCTCTCTTATCTAATTGTGTTTTTGATCTTCGTACAACGCTAAGATGCTAAACATTATAATTCTCTACCGCCGCGAATACTCTAGGACGCAACACTTTTATTAGATTTTTTTTTGCAAAAAATACCCAAGTTCTTCAATTTGTATTTTTTTTTTTCTTTATAATGTATTGGCTTAGTTTTGAGAAGCTTGAGGCATCCCCACAAAATAAAAAAAAAAATGAATATTACAAGCTCATAATTGCATGATTGTATGACAATGTGTTATGATAGTATGCTATAGCTAAATGTGAAGACAAATGAAATTTTTAGGTATTGGATGCATGTTTGGATAGACAATAGTGATCATTTACTCTAGCATTTACATAGTGAAGCATTGAGGATAAACACTAATAGGACAGGAGATTTTTTGAATGCTTATGAATGGAAATATGTAGATGAAAATTTCTTATAACAAGATTATAATATGGTTGACGCTCTTTTTCTTCGTATGTGGTATCATGAGATACAACATGAAAGAGAAGCTGGGACTTTAGCTGTTGTTGAAAGGCCATCATTTGATCTTAAACATGTTATTCTTTATTGTCCATGGGATTCAATCGAGAAAATTTTTATTTTGGACATTTTATAAGAAATGTATGAAAAAGTTATTGTGTCAAGGCAAGAGACGGAGGCTTTTAAATAGAGCATATTAATAAGATCTTTAGTATAAATTTGAGTTTTACTTCTCCCACTCAAATTCAACTCCAAACATACATGTATATGTTACTTAATGAGAAGTACTAATTTGTAGTCACTCTTTTCGTTGTTCGTATTTCGTTGTGTTGCCGTTGGTCGGTAGTAGTAATCGAGAAATGCAGGTGCTTAATTTAATATAGTTGATTGTAATGTGTTAACTTATGTATTTAATCTTTTTTTTATATTTCAATTTGTACATTAATTAAGCCAAAAAGTTGTTCTTAGAAATTATTTGTAGCTAGTAACTGATGTAATTAGTTATTTATTAATTGCAATGTATTCTTAATTAAAATTAAAGTTAATTATCAAATAATTTAAGAAATTAGTTATTTATTAATTACATTATATTCTTAAAAGTTTAATTAAATTAATTTATTACTATGCTATATTTCGGTCTGTTCTCCTGTTCCGCGGTCTTCCTACTATAGCCGCAGATTTGCTAGGTTTGCTTTTCGCCACTGTTCGTTGCTCTTCGACGTCGCCTCCTTCGCGTAACAGGTAGAGTTTCGAACGGTCGCTAAATAACTTCTTCGCCTCCTTCGACGGCGTTCATTCCTGTCGGATCCGAACTCACACCTCCTCGCCGTTCGTCTGTTTGATCGGAAGCAACGGCGACGAGGCGAGCTTGCTCGTTGCGTAGCCATATTTCTTCCGTTCGCGCGCTTCTTCGGCCAAATCCCGTAAATCCACCGAACTCCCGGATTTAGTAATAAAGCCGGGATTTAGGAAAAAAAAAAAAAAAAAAGCGAAACGGAGGATTTAGCTTGCTGCGAGATTCAACGAGCAAAAAGATTTTGCTTGTTGCCTAGTCATATTTGGCAGGATTTAGCATAAAACCTGCTCAAATACTGCATAAATCCTGTATCCAAAAAACTCTAAAAAAAATTTTAAATACTTTTTTTTACTTAATTATTAATTAATATCGATTGAGATCGTTCTTAAAATAGTGGATTGCCGTTCGTCTTGCAGGTGTGGATCACTTGGGGCAACAATCTGCTACTGACTAGAACATTAGAAGAGCGGGCGAAAGCGAAGATTCGTACCGCAGCATCTCCAGTTCACTACTCGTTCGGGACGTCCTTGGAGCCAAAAACTCCATCACGGCCGCCGCTGAGGGTAAACCTAGGAATATATAGGTCTAAGAAGAGGAAGAGGACGCAGTGATGATGGATTCGAGTCTTGAGCTTCAGGAATCCGGTTGGGAGGAACTAAGGAAAGAGGCAAGGAAGATCGAGGGAGATCTTGACATCAAACTCTCTTCCTATGCCAAACTGGCGGCCAGATTCACGCACGCTTCAGGTATTTCGCCCTTCGCTTTCCGTCTAACAGATCTGATCTACAAGTTAGTGTATGGATGAATTTGATGTGGCTAGAATTGGGATCCGAAACTCTCCCTCTTCCATAGTTTCCTGGTTTTCATCTGCCGCTGCTTCACATTGTATGTTTAATGTAGCCGTTTGGGAGACCATTCTGTCGCTGGTAAATTGTTAGATTAAATCGGCTACTCCATACCAAATAGTTTGCGACCCGCAAATAACAGAATCACATATTTCAAAAATCAACTTCATTCTTCCAAATTTGTCATTATATGTTTATATTTTCCTTATACTTTTTCCATGAAGTAGGCTTTATAAAACTGTTTAGCAATCAAATGTAGAATCTGAGTTAATCTGAGAAAACTATTAAAGTTTAGTTTAAAGTAAGCTTCTGCCAAGTAAATGAGGAAAGATATGATCAGTAGTAGTTTTCCGACATAGAATTCATTTCATACGAAGGGAGTGGCGCTGGGTTGTTTGATTGTGTCTTTTGTGTAGTGATGGACACGTGTTGGGGGGTTGGGTTGGTGGCTAGGTGTTTGTGGAGAGTTTTGGCTAGGGTTTATGATGATGGTGGTAGGTTACTTGATGAACGAATAAGAGGAAGCCAAGGTCCTTTTAACACCAGCGTGAAAGGAATGTTTTGCCTTGATACAGTTGGGGCAAATGCAAAAGTGAGAAAATCTTCAAGTTTGAGAACTCCAAGTCAAGAGAGAACTTTTGTATCATTCCTTATTGGTCATGATCGCTCGAGGGGAATATAAGAGGTTTGGGTTGAGAGTAAGAGGGATAGGTTAAAATTGTTACTACGAGAAAGATTGAGGGAGCTGAGAGCTGAGAATAAAAGAAAAAGGAGAAATGGAGAGAGTATGATTGTCATCCATTATAGGAGCAGAAGAGGGATTCTTTGTAAGCTTGTATTATAAACATTCATTATCATTAAGTAGAACTTTTACGCCCTACTCCTATCTATATAGTGGGCTTTAAAGCAACAAAGAAACAACTAATGAAAGAAAGCTGTTGAGAGGTATTCTCCAAATAATAGAAGTCGTCATGCATGAAATCCTCTTAAATAAGAAATTATTCACGACAATATATTATAACAATAAAATAAAATTAATGCGTGAAATCCTTTTGATGATGGTGGACTGCATCACCTTTCATGCTATTCATCTAGATGCGAATATAATTGAGAGTGTATACTAACATGCAAGCACAATATAAAAGTTTATATTGATTGTAAAATTTTAATTATTTTAGTAAATATTTGCTTAAGCTTAATAACAAAAGACGATGTAAGATAGATCATGGTGTCCCTAAGCATGTTATCTATGTGAATATAACAAGGCCTTGAGTTAGAGATAATAGTGTCATGAGATAATTAACCCAATTTCTTTGAATGTCATAGATGATGTTAATGAAGGGTTAACATGAAAATTGGATGATGTGCTAGATGAAGTTGATGAATTAGTGTTTGGTGAAGAGGAGTTGACCTAGGGAACTTTTCTAATGGTGTTTATAAAAGAAAATACAAGTTTCAAGATCTAAAGGACACGAAAATGAATCATCATTTTAATTTTCAAACAAGCAAGAAATGATTAGGATGATGAAGAGGATTATAATGCGTGAGATAATAACGATGAAGAAGATGAATCTATTTTGGTTTATGATAATCATGATGAATTTAAGGATGAGTAATTTAGTATTTGAATTAATTATTGGTTTAAATATGTTATGTGTACAAGTTTTCTTTTGAAAGTATGTACTATTATATTTCTTTATGAAAATCTAGCTCCATTTTCTTTTTCATTTTTACTTGAGTGTTATGTCTTACGACAACTTTGATAGTTTAATCTATCAATTTAAAATGCAATGTGGTTTTTTTGTTCATCTTCAGTTCTTCACGTATATAAGTATTAGCATAATTTCTCTAAAAGTTATGAGGGGGTTTCAGCAAGACCCTAAATGATCAATTACTTTGGAAAATGATTAGTATAAGGCCACCATGGAAGCAAAACAGCGAAAAACCTATAAAGACAATAGATATATGCGAGGGCTATACAATTAATGAACACCCTGCTAGTGTAAATGTCAAAAGTTGCTATAAAATAAAAAGCAAAATGCATGGAGTGACATAGTGTTGATGGTAACAAGTAAAACGCACCCTTTTTAAAATTTAAACAGTATTATATTTTACTGTTGTGACATTTTTTAGAAGTAAATTGTATTCTTATATTGTTGAATCATTAATAAAATATTCATAATTTTGTATGGTTTAGGCTACTTTATAACACTGTGTCTTGGTGCTTTATGGATCCTAGGAACCCTTTTTCCTCATTGTGGTATTCATTAATAAAAAATATGATCTTTTCATAATTGGAAAATATAATCCGGAAGTTATCCAAAATGATTTATGCATAATTGATTTTGCATTTCAAGTAGCAGTCAACAAGTTGAATGGAGGAGGATTGCTAAAATCAATGCCAAATAGCTAAGGATAAAGCTAATATTGTTAATGATAATTTATGCAATTATACTATAAATGTAATATTTATAAATTATATGGAGGTCAACTTTATAGTCTAAAGGTTTTCACTTGAGTAGATCTAAAATTGAATATATGGAGTGTAATTTTAATAGCAATAGACTTAGTGAGGGGATTGTGACTTTGGGCGATCAAGTCATTAATAAGAGTACATGTTTTAGATATATTGGATCTATTGTTCAGAGTGATGGTGAAATTGATGGGGATATTATCAGCAGAATTCAAGTTTGATGGTTGAAGTGGAGGAATGCATCGGGCTTATTGTGCAATAGAAAAGTCCCCCTCAAACCTAAGGGAAAATTCTATAAGATGGTGGTGAGACCTGCAATGCTTTATGGTGCCGAATGTTGGCCATTAAAAGAGAAGCATAATACTAAGTTAAGTGTTGCAGAGATGAGGATGCTTAGGTGGGTGAGTGGCTTGACCCTTAGAGATAAGATACGAAATGAGCATATACGTGAAAAGGTTGGAGTAGCTTAGTGGAAGATAAGATTAGAGAGAGTCGCCTTAGATGGTTTGGTCACATTAAACGGAGGCCTTCCGATGACTCGGTTAGGAAAGTTAAGGTATTAGATTTGACTTATGTTAAGAAAGGTAGAGGTAGACCTAAAAAGACTTGGTTAGAAAATATTAGAAATGATCTTTCTTTATTATATTTAAATGATAATTTGACTTTTAACCGGACTCAATGGAGAAAAGGGATTCATGTAGCCGACCCCACATAGTGGGACAAAGGCTTGATGTTGTTGTTGTTGTCTCTTTTCCTCTGTCATATTTCTCTCACTCTTCATTTGTTCTCTCTTCTACTCATCAAATTGATAATCAACCTTTGGTCCAATTTGGTAAAATTTTAATTGCCTCTCAGATTTGATAAATCAAGCCAAATTCAAGATTAATCTCATAATCAAAAGCCAAATTTAAGCTGGTTGGTGGAATACTGGGATTAAAACAACTTTAATCCATACATTCTTCCCATCGAAATAAATACAACCATATCTTTAATCCATATCTCCTAGCATAGCTTCCATTCATTAAATTGTTTTGGTTTGGTGCAGCTTTTAAACTTTTCATCATTCATTTTAACTTTGCATGCTACTAATATTACAAACATTATGATTTTCTTGGGGGGAACCATTTTTTATGTGCATTTGGGTTTAACCTTCTGAGAATTCATGTATGATTTCTTTAATTTTGTTAAGAATAAAGTTCTCATTTTCTACATATTATTATCATGTTTGAAGCTATTTGGATGTACTTATATCACTTTTCTTACATTAAAATGAAAGTTTGGTCTAATTTGGGCACTTTGTAGTTGTTATCTTGCATTTTTTCAGTTGGAGATCAAAGCTATCTTCTAGTTTATTAATTTTCATGCTTGCAGGTATTACGGATAATGGATCCCCTAATATTGGAGCGAACAGATCATGGACCTCTATGGAAATGGAGATAGAGTCCTTGTTAGAGAAGCTACTGGACATTAATGATTCCATGAGCCGTTGCGCTGCATCTGCAGCATCAACCACATCTATTACACAAAAGTTAGCAAGGCACAGGGACATATTACACGAGTACTCACAGGTAATTTCAGTTAATTTACTTTCATACTTGCATTACTTTTGAGCATTATCCTGGCAAGTGTTTTCCTGTCTATTTCAGAGATTTTTTTGTTAAATGTAGAAAGTTAAGTCTAATGAAAACATGGAATTTATGTTATGTATGAAAATGAGGATGCATTTTGGATCACTAATAGTAACATTACAAAATTTGAAATTCAAAGTTGGTAGGCCTAAACAAATTTTGCAAATTGGTCAGAGGGCGTAAAAACAAATTGTGGTCAACAATAAGTGGTAGACTATAACTTATCACCCAAAAAGCCATGGATATTTTTGTTAATAATGTTGCTCTTATGAGATTTATTTGTTTCTGAAATCATTTTATTTTCTTTGTATGTAACACCAAAGTGGGAATATACTTTGTCCACATCTTAGGAGTCTCATAATATATCATCTCCCGTAAAGCAATATAGCATGGGTAGAGAGACCCAGACTGTTTAAGGATCCTTGTATCCTTTTTCGGTTGTTTGCTCATTCTAAACCAAATTATTTACATTCCAAATTGTTGTTTTTTGTATTATTTCATTTTTTCCTCTTTTTGTTGAAGATGATGTGAAACCTTTTGTTAAATTGTGTTGTCTGCCTTAATGGAACTAAAAATGAACACGTCTTGAAGAAGAAGAAAGGCCCTACGATGCTGCTTTGAGACAGGTAGATAGTGACAACGAGCCCAAACGATGGTAGTCAATAATCCTAGGAATGATATGAGAGAGTAGTCTGAGTAAACTCAGACTATTGTGCTACCTTGTTGAGGTTATAACATTATTAAATTACTGAAGAATGTCGGTGTAGCAAAGCTAGCTTGGCCTTATGATGAAAAAGACTACAATGGGATGATTGCTCACTTTAAAAAGTAAGGAAGTTTTGCCATCTTTCATCATAGAGTCAATAAATGGAACTCCTATACTATTGAGGTGGAAAACTTCTAATACATGATTTATGAGCAAGCTTGAAGTGATCCCATTTGAGGAGTTAAAAGCACTAAAAACCTATATGTGTACCCATTCATGCAAGAAATGCTAAGGGATCCCTAGGTCGTGTTGATGTGAGCTGGACATCATGCTTACTTTCATAAATACTTGGTGCATCTGTGCTAGCACAACTTGAGTAGAATAAATTGTCTTTACATGAGTGATTTAAGTTGTCAGCAAAATAGTCCCCATGAGAAAGACTATTTTGCCCAGAAAAAACAAAATAACAAAATAATGTAGCTAGAAAATCCACGAAGAACATCTCATTAATTCCCCGAGCTAAAATTGAGTGCATATTCATCACTAACTCAGGCTCGAGCATCTACCCCGCAATTTTCATAGTCAAGGGTAATCTAGTACTGAAGGCATTATGAAGTCCTACAATGAGTAACACGTGTTCCTGTCATTAAAGACTCTCAGTATATATTTTTAAAATAATAAGTCCATGCCAATTATTGCCCCTTAAAAGGTGATGATAATTAGCCAAGGTTTTATGTAGTCTAGATGAATATATAATTTTCTTCTCCAATGTTGACCGGTCATTCAACAATTGAAAATCTTATAAAACGTGTGAACATATTCCTCGTAAGTATCCCCTAATATGAGTAAACTGAATATAGCTTGGAGTTCTTTTAAAATGATGGTCATCTCATGCCGCTCTATCCAACAAATATTTATGGTATTATCCCAATGCTCTGTTGTATCTTGGATCCAACAAGGTGGCAGGTTATGATAACCAAATATAGCTGCATGGATCGCCTGATAAACGTCAACACTCTGAGCATCACTTATTACCCGAGGAGGACTCTCAAGTCTGGAATCATGAATCCATTCATTTGCTTTATGTTTGTAACAAATAGTAGCTCATAAGCTGAATGGCACATGTGCTCTTAACATTATTTGTAGCTGGTTATTCTACATCCTAATCGACCATAATTAAGATTATTAGTAATTCTTTCTAGAAGATTGCAATCTATATGTTTTAACTTTTAAGTAATGAACTTGTTGGTAAGGTTGTGTCCCACAGAGAGGTTTGAATCTAAGTCACTCATACGAGGAGAACGAGCAATTATCTCATCATAGATGTTTCTATCAGTCATGCTAAGATAACAGGATCTCACATGCAAGCTAATCCAGAGGATTAATATCTTTGGATCTCTGTCTAAATGTCCTTTGTAGAATTTAATTTGTATCGGGTATCCAACATGGTCAAATCCACCTGTATATGTAATGTTAAATAAATTTTAAAAAAAGGGTTAAACAGTGATAGATAAAATATATATTATAGGTTGAGTTATTAAATGACATATAAATACAATAATATAGATTGAGTTATTAAATGACATATAAATACAATAAATAATGGAGGAAAGCCTTTTATTTAAATCCATAAACTTAACAAATAACTTTGCAAAAAATTATTTTCATAATGTCGTGAACATTTTTTTTCTTGTAAACATATTAGTTGCAAATCGATGTGACTGTTAATGCTATAAATAATTATTACATATGATTAAATATTGCCACCCAACGTGATCTAGTCCCGTGATCATGTTGTGTTAACCAAAAAAATTTTGATGTTAAGAAAAATTGTTTTTGTAGTTTTTAAAAGTTTATTGATTTAAAAATAGGGCTTTACTCTGTAATCCTCCCTTTTCATATTTCATTTAATAATCCAATTTAGAATTTTGCATGAGTCAACAAATTACTTAGTAAATGAATTAATTACCTAATTTTTGCTATTACATTTATGCATATAAATTCCCCCCTTCATCCTCTCCCTCAAGTGAACGTGGTGTGTGATTATAGGAATATATTCATTTTATTGGTTGCATATGCGTGTGTATATGCATTATGACATATACTTATTTCATTCACCTTAGTTTACCATGTTGGATGCTTGATATTAAACAACTTACAAAGAAGGACATATGGATAGAAAATAAGAAACTTGGTTCCTTTAGATTAGCTCATATGTGAGTTTATCTTAGCATTAAAAAATGCTAATGGATAGGCAGATCTAAGAAAGGATTTTTGCTCCCTCACCTCAGATGGTTTATATCTCCTATGGAATATGACCCTGCTAGTTGGGCCATTACTACAAAGTTATGGCATAAGTATAACAAAAGGAAAAGCCTAAAATAGTTCCCTGACTATTAGTAAATCCTCAATTTAATCCCAAATTTTAATAATAACTTAATATAGTTCACCGCCATTAGAATATATTTCAATTTGGTTCCAATGCCAAAAGAAGTAATTAAAGTTAACCCGAACAATTAAATGTGAGGGCATTTTAGGTATTGGGGTGTATGTGAAATTATATTATTATTTTTATATATTTTATCATTCATCATATTAAAATAGATACACAAATGAAATGGAAGTTAACCACATTTATTAATTATTCACTCTTATTGTTTAGTTGATCAACTTTTATTTTCTAGTTATATAAATATGATAAATGATAAAATATAAAAATAGTAATATAATCCTCATACTCCCTAATATCTAAAATACCCCCACATTTAACTAGTGGGGTTAACTTTGAATGACACTTTTGGCATGAGAATCAAATTAGGATATTTTTAATAGTCGATGAATTATATTGGGTTATTATGAAAGTCTGGAACTAAGTTGAATATTTAATATGCAAATGCTAAAAAGAATTGATTATAATCTTTGTTTTGGCAATCATGATTTATTTCATCTAATTGTGAATAATATTGATGGCATATGTGTCGTTTAATTTTTAAGTTGTAGCTTGCTTCATTTTGAATAAGAGAAATGGAGTCGTGATATCATAATTGGAAGTCCTTGGGCAGTAAGTGGTTAATTATATTGATCACATTGTGTGCTCAGAGTGCATCTTTTGACATTGTCGACTTTCATGTGTCTCGTGATCAATGAGGATGATGGCGAACTAACACGTCGTGGGGACCAAGATTGAAACGTCTTGACCACAATCAAAGTCATTCAAATATCGCTTGTTCACAAAACTGACAACATCGACGCCCCAGGAGTATCAAATTCACTAAAATAGCACCTCCCTTGCACAATTCGATTGGATGTGACAAAACGATGAACAATGATTGCGCGTTGCGTGAAAGTGGCTTAAGCAATGTTTGTTATTTCCTATCTCACACTTTAGATTGCTTTTCTTTAACCAAGAAGATTTCTTTGGTGCTTAGAGTTGCTTCCCAGGAGTCATTTTATGTTATCTTTGACGATGCATGGACGAAATAATTATTCAATATCCTAGCAACCGATATGATTTTATGGACTTTCTCCATTCCATATGCGCATCATTATACACGTTTTGTTCATAACATATTATATTTAGTTGCTAGCAAATATATCAAGAGAGCTGCTCTTAAAAAAGCTTCAGCATGCACATGTTTGAAGGTTGATATTAATCTTACAAATTAGAGCATTATTGATTTTTATCTATAATTGATGTGGCTATACGTAGAAGGTTTTCAAGTTATGTCCATATGATTGCCCGTCTTATTTTATCTGACTTCAAAAATAAAGTTCAATGTTATTTCTTTGTTGCGGAGAATAATGTATCTCAACTACATTTGTGACTTCTTTTTCATTAGGCCCGCCATTTTCATTTCACATATTTAAGTTATGATATAGTATCATGCCTACAAGCACAGTCCAATTTGGCTTGTTTTTTTAGTCCTTCGTCTGACTGGCTTTGAATGTGACCTTGGTATTTTAGGAGTTTCGACGGACCAAATCAAACTTGAATTCCATGAGGGAGCATTCTGAGCTACTCAACTCTGTCAGAGATGACATTAGTGAATCGAAGGTGATACAAGCTTCTGGATCCAGTTTATCATATCACAAAATTAAACTTTGTTTCTACTTCTAAACTTTATTTTCTGTTTAGGGATCTGGAAGTATGTCACCAACGATGCACCTTTTACGGGAAAGAGCATCAATTCATGGAAGTATAAACCTTGTAAGAGTCGGCTATTTGCTTTTATTATTTGATTACACTTCCATGATGAAGGTATACAACTAAATTTAGTTATATCAATTTCTTGCCTGAGATTTATGTATACTGCAGGGGTTCCAGGCAAAAGCCAACATTTTAATTAATTAAATGCATCGTTGCCAAGAAGCAATAATCCATCATAGATATATATTTGACCCAAGCTGTCTAATTTACAGTTTGAAAAATGTTGCATGGTACAAAGTATAAATAATAGTTACGTTTATTTAATGGCTATGTTGCACCGATACGGATACAGCGACACAGATACGACACGATACGGATACAGACATGTCAATTCTTAAAAATACAGGATACGGATGCTGCGCGATTACGGCATTATAATATATAAATCATACATAAAAATTAAGATTGATGAAGTTATACATATTTCTATTTCCATTCTAGTAACAGTTTGTCTGCCATTGACCAAGTTCTTCTCTTTTAGATCGATGAAGTTATAAACCAGGCCCAAGCTACAAGATCAGTTCTGGGTACACAACGAGCTTTCTTTGGACATGTTCAGGGTAAAGTAAAGCAATTGGGCGATAATTTTCCGAAGATCCGTGGCCTATTAGGTATCCCAATATCTTTTCTTCATAGTCTTGTTTTAGCACTATTAATTAAGAAATTTTTTGAGTAAGGTTAGAATGATTTTACTCTCGATGGATGAAATCATTGGATTTTAAAACTCATCTTTTATCTAATTTGGTTCAGGACATTCTAATATAATTTGTATCCCGTAATTAATATCTAATCAACAATTTGTGCTTATTATTATCATTATTATTTTTATTGAAGGTGCAATCAGCAGGAAGCGTTCAAAGGACACACTCATCCTTGCAGCAGTTATTGCAGCCTGCACTCTATTTCTGATCATCTACTGGCTTTCAAAATAATAGAAAATATTCAGTCATTCTCTGCTACAAATTAAAGGTTGGGAGCAGATTATTTGTTTATGTGCTCTTGGTTTCTTGCCCTCAGCCCAAACCTAATTTCTGCATCAAAACTTGTTTTCCTGACTTGCTATGGTGTATAGAATCTGTTATTAGCTTTAGTTCATAGGGATTCTGCAATGCAAAGATTTATGGAGAGATTTTTATTTTTCCAATGAAGTTGATTATTTTGTAACGGTGCACTTATTGTTTAAATTGCTTATTCCTGCAATTAAGATTCACACCAAATGTAGTGTACACATTAAAGATTGTATAAGTAAAAAAAAATATTATATTTGCATAATAAATTAATAACTTTAAGGCTGATCATCATCATGTGTAAGGGCTTAGTAGTCACCATCATTATTAATCTTAAAGCTCAAGAGATCATCATCAATGTAAGAATGCATCAAGATTCCAACTTTGGAGTGATCTTCATGCATGGTCATGAGCTAGGTGGTGCCAACTTTATATTTTTAATTGGTTTTCATGCAAAATTATCACGAGCTAGCTAATTAAATCAATCTCCACTCGAGTCGGCTCATTTGTTTGGACCTAAAATTAATTTGGGTTGTGAGCACCAAATAGGCATTTTAAATTTGTGATGCCATTACAAAGTGCGACATAATTCATGGAGCAATTCATCTTCTAACGTAACAAGTAAGTTTCTAAAGATATTTTTCATTTGTAACCGCTCAAATTCTTAATTATTAAGGTTTTGTCCACTTTGCCCTAATGACTTCATGATTTTGTCCCGTGGTGTAACTTCCAGGAGGTCACCCATCATAGGATAGCTCCCACATGAGCACATTTTATCTTGAAGTTTCTTAAAGAAATTCCAACAATAACACTAAAAGGCGCATCAATATTTAAGGGTTTAGATTCTTTCTACTTTAAGGGTTTCATAATCTCACATACTTTAGTAACTTACATCATCATCAATATCCTTATCTTATTATCATCCACCAGGCATATATGATTATAGATGTGACCCCCTTCAAGTTCAAGTGGTGGCTTTCACCATGTAGTTGTCCCACATAAGATTTAAAAGGTGGCCCCCATTGCATAGAACTTTGTCTTATAGGACAATTAATTCCCATCTGATGGCTTGTGTATTGCTTTGATACCATTTTATAGAAACCTAAACTCATATATATATATATATATATATATATATTGTCTACTTTGGCTTAATGACCTAATAGTTTTTTCTCGTTTGTGTGACTTCTCAGGAGTTCACACATCCTATGATTTTTCTCACATGAGCATGCTTAACCTTGAAGTTTCTTAATAAAATTATAACCATTACACAAAAAAGATACATCGATATTTAAGAGTTTAACTTCTTTCGACTTAATGGGTTTCACATCATCTTTCAATAAAATAAAAACAATTAATTATAATTTTATTTGTATTTCTTATAAATACCTAATGATGGTGAGGGTAAATGACATATGGTGATTGTTTGTTTACACGCCTAAGAGGAGGTGAATTAAGCTTTTGAAAAATTTAAAACGGGGGATGAATTAAGCTGAGGGTTTAGCTTTTACGACCTCCCTATAAAATACATTTATTAGTTGGAGACATTGCCTTTCTACTCTCCTGGGGGGATGGACTTTTCATTTCTCCAAGGGTAATAAGTTTCATGTACAAAAAGTATAGAGGTCAACACTCTATCGCCTAACTACAATATTTGAAAGTTATAATCCTAAGATCCCTCTAGTATCTTCACCTTCGGAGTAGTCCTGAAAGCCTATTTTTAAGACTCATTGGATCACACTTGTGATACTCTCTTTTGTCTTTATGAGTTGTGTGAAGACCCTAATCCTTTGATAATTAAAGAGCCATTAATAACATATAAATGAAACATAAGAAAATCTTAGCATGCATAAGAATCGGCCGCGGGGGGGGGGGGGGGAGCGCTGCGACATGATATATATGATTATTCCTCACATTTTGATTTGATCATTTTGTCGTTTCACCTACTATAATTATGCAATATTTTAACTAAACTAGCAAAAATAAAGGCACATGTAAATATCTTACTATTGTATTAGGTGTGAAATGACAATATGCATATGGTACAAATTCATGAATATGATCTGTCATATATACTGTTGCAGGTATATTAATAATATAATATTGAAATAATTTACATGATACATACATGCTTGTTATGCATTGCATATATTATAATTAATAAGAATGAAATATTAGTGTTTGATGCAAGAAAGACTTGCTAGTTATAGATTGATTCAGGTTTGCTAGAGCATGGTATTTTATACATGAGGGTGGGCCGACGAGTTTTCCTTTAAATTATAAGTTTATGATGTAATCCCAATATAAGATACAAGAGAAAGAGAGTTATAAGTGGATAAGATGTGCTGATGGGAAGGACTTACGACTCTCACAAGAAGCCACCTAAACACACTAACACACAATTATGATATGAGAAAATACATGAAAATACCATATAATTAGCTTGATATCCTAAATATGTATATACATACATGACATGATGACTATAGATAACATGAACATGCATAAGTTGTATAATACATGAGCTATATGATACATGAATATGATGCATGATATTGATACGTACTAGACATAGATATGTGATATATATGATACATGAAATTGGTACATATCAAATAAATAACATGGTCAAACATAGAAATGATATTCATGATGTTGATACACATTGATAACTAATATACTTAAATTACAAATGTATTTATCTTACGCGATTCCTATGATAGTCTTATTGTAGCACTGTTCTTGATATTTTGGATTGAACTGAGTCGATAATTGTTGATCATTTCATGATTACTTTTTCATCCTGATTGTCACTATTCATATTGAACATTATTATTTGTGCCAATGCTCTAATAATGATTTGAATGGTTGCATGAATATTTTTTATGCTTTTCTTACATTGGGTGCAATGGTATGTTCATGAGACCTACTAGACTTCTATGCGATTTTACATTATTTTAGGGAAAGGTAAGGACCCAATTATAAATATTTCTTGTGTATTTTGTATTTATTTTTATAATCATGAAAGTGTATTAAGATATAATGATTTAAAAGGTGTATTCATGGCTAGTCTAAATGATTTTTAGAAATGAAATGCATATGTTTTGATAATGAAAGACAACTTCTGTTGTGGTTGCTATTTTTTTATATGGATAATTATTAGTAGGTCTGAAAGATGATTATAATATATAAATGGCTAGGGCGTAACAAGTTGTATCTTGAATACAAACTCTTGATGTTTCATATTACCATATGCTTCTCTATTTAGATATTCAACTTCTCATAGTGCCTAATTTCTAATTTTTGGCATCATTTACGCTCATCGCACCTTTTCACGATGTTGTGTCCTAATTTATCAATGATGACATCTGAATTCTGGTTATAAGACTCACAATAATGAAGCTGAGAAAAGTTAGAAAAGAGAGAAAGAGGTAGAGATGACAAAAAAATTCTAAAGAAAGAATATCTAAGATTTTATAGCCTCAACAAAATACCTATATTAGTATATCTATTGAAATTACTATTGACTCTATATTTATAGAAAATTGAGGAAATATGAGAAGCTCCACTTATGTTTTAAATAAAAAAAAATAAAATATATAGATATAACATAACTGTTATAAACATTCATATATAATACATATGGACTTTTATCTTTGATGAGTGATGTGAAGAGATTGTTGATCGAGTAAATGAAGTTACCATTTTTTTGAATAAGCATATGTAACTTTCTCCTTGTGAATGTGCGAGTGGCCCCTCGAGCTAGAGCTAATTGTCCATCCAGCTAAAGCTAAGGCTAGTGGTCCTAGAGTGAGAGCTAATGGCCCCACAAGTTAAATGAGTAGCTCCTTGAGCCAATAAGAATGATCTCCTTCAACAATAAATTTTATTATTTTTAAAAATATTTTTTTAAAAATACATATTTAAAATACAATATAAAATTAATATTAATTCAAATAAATATCAATTATTATAAATATTTTACCAATCACAAAATTAATAAAAAATTAATCCAAAATATAACTGTACCCAGATAATAATATATGAACTGTCCACTAGTTTAAGAATAATAAAGCTATCAAAGTAAATACAACCGAGAAGAAGAAGAGAGAGAGAGAGAGAAAAAAAAAAAAAAACAAAAAACAAAAACAAAAACAAAAACAAAAAATGAAAGTTGGGTCATATTTTCTCATTCTTCTTCCGTCAGCAGCTTGCATCCGGCCATTCCCCCTTTCCGCCCTTCTCCAGAGAACGGTCTCCGCTTGATCCCATCCTAGGGTTTTCATCACAGCTCTCAGATCCCAAATCTCTCTTCCTTTTCTTGCTCTCTTATTGCAGATCTGGAGTGCCAGGGCATCTAGTTATTGAAGCTCCGGCATCGGATCGATCCGCCGTGCGGTTGCGGGTTTGATCCGATGGGATCGACGATGCGCGGCCTCTCCGTGTTTATCAGCGATATCCGCAACTGCCAGAATAAGGAGCTGGAGCGCCTACGAGTCGACAAGGAGCTCGGTCATATTCGAACACGCTTCAAGAATGAGAAGGTCACCTCCTCTACCCATTGCGTCAAAACTGTCACTCGACGAAAACAATAGTTACTATCGGAAATGTTTTTTTATTAGGATATTCAACAGAATTTGTTAGGTTCATGATTTACCTGCTATGTTTATCGGTAAAGGGCTAGAATTGGGAACTATTCTTTTTGAGTTTAGAAGGTAAGATGCCATTCGTGATGCAAGGAGCTCACTGCCTTAGAATTTTTTTTCTAAAGCCACTATTTGGAAGTAGATTGTGGCAGCAACCGCAACTGCACTTCATTCTAGGGAATGCCATTTTAAAATCTCTGGCTATGTTCTTTCCATTTGAGATGAGACTCGGTGCCTTGTTCTTCATGTAGAATTAGGATGATTAACAAATCAGAGTTTTTAAAATTGTGTAATAAAATACGTGCTTTGACAGTGCACCTAGGAGTGAGAGACATGCAACGCAACTTGGGGCTATAGCATAACGTGATGAATAAGAGACATATGCCTCAAACAGTTGAGGCACACCTTAACGCCCTTTGAAAGAGGCAAACCTCTATTTTCAGTTCTTAATGTGTTGTTTTAGGGGTTGTTTGGTTGGCTGGAAAAGGAATATAATGTTAAACGAATGCAATGTAAAAGAAATATAGTGTATTTGAAATATTTTAGAGTTGTTTGGATGGGTGTAAAATAAATGCAATTGATTATTATTTTTGTTGTTTGACTTAAAGTAAAATGAATGCAGTGTAAAATCCAAAGATTGTGGTAGTTAGTGGTCGGTGCTAGGTCGGTGGTGGCCGATAGTGGAGGCGGTGGGTGGTTGTTGGCGGAGGGGCGGTTTTCGATGGCTGGCGGCTGCAGCTTCTATTGGTGGTTGTTTGTGGTGGTCGCCACTAGTAGTGAGTGGCGTCATTGACGATGAATTTATGGTGTATTTGGATATCCTGCAATTTGAGGAATTCCAACTATATCAAAATTGAACCATATGGTGAGTACAAACTGCACCAAATTTTTACACTACATTTGTTGGACCTCTGACAAAACACAAATATTCTCAAACCCCCTATAGTTGGAATACTTTACACCCATTTTACTGTAAAACAACAACCCCTTAATTTAATACTCACAACCCAAATGATCCAAATGCCTTTTTTAGTTAAAAAAAAAAAAAACTATTTTGCTCTAATAATGTACCAAACATTACAAACTAAACCTTAAATCATAAAAAAATGTGAAGCCAAGTGCCTCATGTTTATGTTTGTTGAGGAACCAAAGTCAAATGCAGTTGTTGGGAATTGTGGTGAAACTGAAGTCGAATGGTAAGGATAAATAGCACCAACGCTTCCATGCCTCAAGAAGCATCAAGATGTCGTTGTGGTGCTAATGCTGCTATATTCTTTAACCCTTATATTTGCCCACATTTCTACTTTTCTCTTCTTTCTATCTTAATTTGTATTCATTATTCTTCTCTTCATTTTATTTGTTAGTTTTTTTCTTCTCCCCTTTTTATTCTATGTTGTGGATATGTTTTTTTGCTTTTGGTTATTTTGAAAATGGTGAGAGCCTCTGCAAAGAATTCTATGAGAAATGTTGGTCACAATCGAAAAGATCCGATATGGAAGTATTAAAGCTGTGTCCAAGTATAATTTTTGGGGAATGGGAAGACATTTTTATTTGAAATATAATTGTTATCAGAAAGAAGTTAAATAAGGCTTTACAAGAATGAAAAAACATATTTTGATTGTCATAAAACTGTTGCACCATATACAAAAGTACTTGAGGAAGTTAGTGAAAAAAATGTGTTTACATGAAGCATCTGATGATAGAATTGATAATGATTCTTATGGTAGCAGTAAATATTCTTCTTCTTCTAGGCTATAAATCTCCAATAGAGGTGGGGGACCTATAGATTAGTTGATGAGAATTTGGAGAATGAAAGAAAGCTATACAAGGGAAACCCCACAAATGGTTATACAAAATACTAATGACTTTGTAATCTTGTTTGTACTAATATTGGTAGGTTCTTTTTTGAGAATGCAATTCATTTTAATGTGATAACATCTCCATCTTATTTTATCATGTGTCATTCATAAGAATCCGCCGGGGGTTGGGGGGGGGGTGATAAAGAAGCATCTAACATTACTTTGATTTCAAAGGTTGCTAATGTCAGAGAAGAAGAAAATATTCTTGAGTTTTTTAAAGTCTTTTTTTCTTATGCAACTAGTCCTCCAATTTTGTGACAATGAATCAAAGTTATTAGTAGGGAAAGTCTCTTCCAAATATTTGAAAGCAATAGAAGAAGATATTAAAATCATAATCAATTTCTTCATTGCACATATCACAAATAATGGATTGAATAATGCCTTTGTCGAAACAAAGATATTTGCTATGAACTTTTCTCTTATAGATAATCAATATAGTGCTGTAGTTTTAGAGTGAACTATAGAGTTCCAAATCTAAGATCCAGAGTGATAATGAATACCTCCATTCATTAATAAAAAATTAAAAGACATGATCGAATAGAAATCATCAATAGACAAGCTATATAGGAACATCATGGTTATTTTCAAGGGGGGTTGATGAGAGAGAGTGAGAGTAAAAAGAACCCTTCTTGCAATTTAAGAGGAAAGGAGCAATTCTCATCAGAGAAAATATGCCTACCAACCTCAGGTATATCCTGAGAAGCAATAGAATTGTTACTATTCCTTGAAAAGACAAAGAGTTTATTGATTAAAGAGGAAGCAAGAAGTCATTCAATCATTTATTTTTCTAATAGTTGATGTTTTTACCATTATGCACTGACTATGAATTAGTAACTCCTTCAATAAAATTGGAAGCTCAAGAAATTTTGTTAGTTTAGTAACTCAGAAGGTGATTGAATTGTTCCAAATGATATTACCAACAAAGGATTATTTGTTAGTCAGAAGAGAATTTCTACCCCATTTACTAAAGGGAGAGATTCATCACTTGCAAGTATTTAATTTTAAGACCACCTCAGTCCCTAGGTCTGCAAACATTCCTCTGCAAAAATCAACAATTACCTCTTAAAGGCCAATGCTTGAGTTTAATTTGTGCAATATGTGTTCTTGCATGTTTATGTCAGCCTAAAATCAACTTATCTATTAACATACAAGTGAAACTACCAAAGGAACTTAACATGTATCAATCCTTATAGGCAAATCCACAATCTGTACTAGGTTTGGAATGTTGTGAAATAGCATCTAATAATTCCATTAAGTCCCTTCGAAGTTTTTCCTTATAAGGCTAGTAGTTGGCTCTAGAACAAGCTAATCTATTGGGCTTGCATTACTCTTGCATAAAAAAATTCTTAAATAAATCTCTTTGTTTGCATTGACAATTTCTATAGGCATCAATGTTAAGACAAGTGAATTTAGGTTTAGTCCCATATCAATTAGTTGAAAAATAAGTTGGTGTAGAAATATTAGGTAGTTGGCCTTCACCCTAAACACCGTTTGACCACTTCTGTATTTAGCCCAACTTTGATTTCCTTTATTTCATCCTCAGTAACAAGTGCTATTAAAGCTAATAGTTTAGATGATCGAGTCGTTCATATTTTTTTTGGCTTCCATGGGTCTTGCGTGGGTTCTACCATGGTTTTAAAAGGTTCAAGGGCTAGTGACCTCATAATGCTTCCTTGTAGTTGAGTAAACCTTTGGCGTATTGTAGTTGATGATTTTTTACAAATTTACATTTGATGAGAGTGATAGTTTGTGTGGAGAGCTCTCACATGACGGGAGATTGTTAAATCTCATGATGCTTTGGGTTAGTCCTACATAAATTAGTTGAAAAACAGATTGGTGTAGAAATATCAAGTAGTTATCTAGCACATTGGCATATTTAATCTAAATTTGATCCCATTTGATTCATTTTCCCCATCAATCAACAGCTGACTCTTTGAATTTATGCTTGAAGTCAAAGAAGGTGGTTTCACTTACCGGAAGAAACACAAGAAATAGGATGACAAATGGATGTTCAACTTCCTGATTGAATGAGGAGTTGGTTGAATATCTTTAAATTTCAGCATACAAGAGACAGTTAATCATTGATATTAATAGTTAGCTAGCTTTTAGCAGCTTCTGTTTAAATTTGAAGTATATTTATTGATTATGTGGCAATTGCGTATTCGTTGTGTGTAAGTATTTGGAAGTTGTTATTCAAGCTTCAAGTGGTTAGTCTATAATGCTGGATGGTTAAAAGATGACTGTTGGCCTCAATAAGATCCTTCTTTTGTTTGAATTTCATTCTTGAAATCTTTTCACATATTCCTTTGGACCATGGGTGTTAGTAGACACAACAGAATGTATTAAGCTGGCTAGAAGCATGCGGATCATGTTTGTTCAACTATAGCATTCACTGATGAGAATTTTACCAATAAGCAGGGCTTGACTCCTTACGAGAAGAAGAAGTATGTGTGGAAAATGCTTTATATCTACATGCTTGGTTATGATGTGGATTTTGGTCACATGGAGGCAGTTTCTTTGATATCTGCACCCAAGTATCCAGAGAAACAGGTATTTTCTTGCTTATATTTTAATGCTAATTATGGTGCTTGTATTTATATTTAATCATCATTGCAGTCACTTTTGTCTTCGTTGATTTTCTCTTGGTCTTGTCCTTAATTTTTGATAAATCTTTCTTGTGGTCATCGGTAGGTAAAAAATGAATCTTAACTGGATTCCAAATAACACTAGTACTTTTATTTCCCTAGTTCTTTTACTATCACTATTTTATGATTAAGGCTTTTGGTTGAGCTTTTCTCCTATTTTACTTTTCGAAGGAAAAAAATAAAGAACAGCTTCTGGTTTTTGTGGAATTGTTTTCGAATTGAGCCATGAGCTGCTAATTTATTTCTCTTTGAAGTTCAACTAATGGATTGGTTGTGCTGGTTAGAGCTATATCAGGATGTCGATGAAATAGGTTACTGTTGAATAGGATTTAGCTGAACCAGACTGATCCGTTGCAGTTATTTGTTCAACCAACTTTGGTTTAATTATTTCTAATTGAACTAGAGCTTTATGGCTTTTTTTTTAATTCGAGCTTTATAGCATGTTCATTTTTATTTCATCAAGATCATGCTGCTTGAGGTTAATCAAGCTTGCTTAGATGTATTTGAGATAAATTTGATGTAGCCAAAACTATCTATCTATAGAACCTTAGCATTTTTGTTTTCGTTTTGACAAGAACATGTTGCTTGAGCCATGAGCTGCTGGCTGATAATATTTTACCATGTTGGATCATTCAAATATCATATGATTTATAGTTATAATGGAAATAATTAATTTTCATAGTTTAAATTTTAACGTAAGTAACAACAATTTATTAAACAAACTAGGTCATCATTTGTGGGGTGAATCAGCATATAATAATTGTTCTGTTTTCTGCAAGTGTCTTGGTGGAATGTTGATCCGAAGTTGCATTTGGGTTTTTGAAGATTATATGCAGATTGTGGAATCACTTCTCCAGTCAGCCATTAATATGATTTTTTTGCATCATGCTATAGGTGGGATACATTGTGACATCTTGCTTGCTCAACGAAAATCATGACTTCCTCAGAATGGTTGTAAATACAGTTCGGAATGATATAGTTGGCCGCAATGAAACTTTCCAATGCTTGGCGCTTACCATGGTATGTAGTAGCTTTTCTATGTTTCCCGTCTCATCTTTTGCAAAATTGTACTAATCTTTTGAAGGAATCTTTCATATTATCTCATAGTTGTAGCTTCCCTTGTAATACTGATTTCCTAATTAAGTTTGTGGTTGATTTGAATCAACTTTATTTGTGATAATTGGTGCAATGGTTATTTGCTTGATTCCTTTATTGAGATGAAGCTTGTGAGTTGTGATTTCCTATGATGTGAGCTGTATGAACACTAGAAGTAGTGATGCATGAGTATATTTTCATGCTTGCTCTTTGTACATCTACTCAAATGTGGCGGAACTAATTCCCTCAAAAGGTCGCCATGTGCATATGCACAACTACTTGTTGACATGCACATCTGAGTAAATGCAAGCATATATACTAGCTAAACATATGGTGAAATGTCTAGGCGTGCTTGAACATTATTTTACATGTATCTTTTAATACAAGATTGAGCTATTATGAAGAAAATGGTTGAGGTCTAAGACATACTCATACTTCTGAACTATTTACTACCTGCAATTATAGCTATCTATCTTAATCATGTTTAGTTTTATGAAAGATGATGAGCTTTAGTAAAACTGCGAGTGGGATTTGGTCTTTAGAAGATGTGATGTCAAACAGACTCGAATTTACTCAGATGTTGTTTTAACATCAGATTTATAAATCAGAGATGAATATTAGTGAGTTGTACCAAGAATTGCCTTGTTCAAGCTTGGTTTGATAAATAATAACCGAGATAAAGGGGCTCAATCTTAATTCAAGCTTGAAGATCCCATATAAACTTGTTTATTCACTTTTAAGCTTGAAGCCATTTGAAGCTTTAAGCTGGAGAAATTTTTGGTTTGGATTTTCTGACAAATTTTTGCTCAGAATAGGGTTCAAAATCATTGGATTTGCTTTAAGATAATTGCAATATAAATTCTGCATGAATTGCACTCTTGTTAAAGTAGATTCAATGATTTTGAATTTCATCCTGATAAAAAAATCTGGGCAGGATACTTTAGGCAATTTTTTTTCCAATTAAGCTGGGTTTCATTCAGAAGATTTGGTTTGATGTAGTTAAATGAGATTTTAGCTCACTTAAGTTTTCTATGTTGATCATATATCTTTAACAAATGAATTGATCACTGCTTTATTGAAGTTTGACTGTTTTATCTGTCTAAAAAACCAAATTAATTTGGAAACAGAAGAAGATGTTGGTTCAATAGTAAAAGAATCGGACATGGGATATGCTGGTGAGGGAGTACGCCTGTGCTGAGTGAGTGCTGCTGGGTTCCTAAAAAAGCTTGCAGTTTTCAATGAGATTTAGCTAAGACGTATGCTATCACAAGGCGCCACCAACAACTTTGCAAATGGAATACATATGAGATAATCTCATAATTGAGTGCTAACAAATTATTAATATTTAACCGATTAAGTAAATTCTAAATGACCACTTTTAGAATGTTATCAAAGTATTTAAATAATAAACCACCGGGCACAGGGTTATGATTGTTATTGCCATTTGTCTCCAAAGCTGAGCTCATAATTTTTGTTTTTACGATGTTTCTTTCAAAGTTTTCTTATACTTCTCCAATGAACTTCAAATGCAAACAAGCCATAATGAACCTATATACTGAGCATTTTATGAATTCTAATGTAACGCTCACTTGGTGAAATTAATGGAAAACTGAGGTTTTTCTCTCTTTTTCTTCAGACTAGTGAAGTGTTTTTTTAATAATTTTTTTTAATTTTTGTTTCTTTTAGGCTTCCATTGCATTTTTACGTTGCAATTGTTTCACCAAAACGAACCAATCGATATGATACTGATTCAAAGCTTATCTAATCTGTTGTCTCATGCTTACTTTGTTTGTATGTGATATATTCCATTGTTTCTTTGATGTATAGTTCATTAGAATGATTTGTTGTGGAAGTGCTAACTGCTTGGCATGTGATACTGATTGGTTCATTTTGAATCTTGCTGTAATAAGGAACTTGGTTTGTAAGCATTTCCTAACTACTTTGAAACACATAATTGTTGTAATAGTTTAAAATGCAACCTTTTCGGACAATCTTGATCTAGTCACCAGTTCACTGTTACATGACCTTGTAAATCTGGTTAATGGTTGGTGGGCAGAGGTGAATGAAAATGGAGAGGGAAATTAAAATGCACCTTTTTCTTTTCTAACCATCAACTACTATGGTAGATTGGTATAGATTTAGTTAACTGCATTTCGAGAGGGATATAAATTTATCCACTACTAATGATGGATGGTTAGGAGGGAGAGATGGTCCTTTATGTAGGGAAAGAGAAAGAGAGAAATAGAGAGAGAAGATGTTTGGCCAGTAGAATTCAAAGTGCTATTCCATGTTGGAGATATGAGTGTAATCTTAGTTTTATCCATCTCCCGACGGATGATTTATCTAATATTCCTTCTGCTTTCACACTTAGTTGTCTTCCCACTTTCTTATTGATTGGATTAATGGGCACATCTTTTCTTCCTAGTATGCATCTTTTAATCACTGCCTGCCATATCTTATCTTTCTTAACAATGCTTGCAAGAAGAAAGAGGGGGGGAGGGGTGGGGTGTTGAATTAAGCGAGCTTCATGATGTTAAAAGACAACAACAACAACAACAACAACAACATCAAGCCTTTATCCCACTACGTGGGGTCGCTACATGAATCATTTTTCTCCATTGTGTCCTATTAAAAGTCATGATGTTAAAAGACAATAGTAAAAATAAATTGTGCCATTGCATTGAGGAAAACGGAGGCATAATGCCAATTTGGCGCTGGTTTAGGTTAATGAGTGCTGGATCTTGTTTAGATGAGCTATGCGGTGTTTCAATTTCATCATTAGGTCAGCGTCAGCCTCATCTAGACAGTTCAGCTTTGGCTATAGTTTATGTTTTACAAGTGCTACCATTGGCCTACACCTTCTCCAATCCAACTTGTTCATGATAATCCTTTTCCCTCATGCCCTGCTCATTAGTGCTTCTTTTTATTGTTGTACATGCTCAAACTCATCAGTGCTTTTTATTGTTTTACATGCTCAAACTCATCAATCTTTTTTTTCTTACGTTCTACTCCTTGGATGCATGCATGGATTTTAATGATGTTATTTTTCCTTGGTGCAATTTTGACCAAGAAACGAACTCCTCCTGTAATTATGTAGAAGGATGCTTGGTTTGTTTACCTTTTCTGATTGACCTAAACCATTACAGGTGTTGATTTTGATCATTCCCATGGATTTTTACTGGCGGTTATTTGATGCCTATTTGACTGTGGTTTCAACTCTCTGTAAACTTCTAAATAAATAGCGTATTTTTAGATGCATTACTCCTTGTTGTGATTGTGAAGAACACGTACATTAATTGTCAAGGATTTGACTTCCTCAAGTCTCATCCCTGATATATATATATAAGCTATACGAATAAATTTGACAGTATTCTTTAATCCAATTAGAATTAGTTAATGCTATTTAAAAGCATTTGAAGCTTGGTTATTCTGGTGGTTTATTGTAGTTCATGATAACAAGTTGCGTGTGCCTGTGAATAAGAGGATTTTGAATTTTGGTTTCTGCGTAAAGCACTTTAACAAGCTTCACATTTACTGGGTTACAATCAAAACAATAAATAAGTTTTATTGTCCAATTTTTGCTTAAATTGGCCAAAATAATTACCTTACTTAGAATTAATATAAAATCTATAAAAGAAATTGAAGCTTTTTTTTTCTTCATCAGGTTGGCAATATTGGCGGAAGAGAATTTGCAGAATCGCTGGCACCTGATGTGCAAAAACTTCTTGTAAGATAAAACTCTCTTTTACTTTAGTCTGTGTTTGAATGATTTAATCTAATGGTTCTCTTATTTCATTTAGGTCTCTAGTAGCTGCAGACCTCTTGTTCGAAAAAAGGCTGCGCTTTGTCTTCTTCGCTTGTTTAGAAAGAATCCTGATGTTGTTAACGTAGATGGATGGTATGCATTTGTTATTTAAAAGCATCATAATGGAAGTTGTTTGATTTGCAAGTGTGACTTTTTTTCTTCATGCTTTTAGGTCGGATCGCATGGCGCAACTTTTAGATGAACGTGATTTAGGTGTCTTGACATCCTCCATGAGCCTTCTTGTGGCACTTGTATCAAATAATTCTGATGCATACTGGAATTGTGTTTCAAAATGTGTGAAGATTTTAGAGCGTTTGGCTAAAAATCATGATGTTCCCCAAGAGTACACCTATTATGGAATTCCATCTCCATGGCTTCAGGTTTGGTTATCTTTTCCGTGAGCTTCATATATATATATATATATATATATAACAATGCACATGTACACAATTTTGACACCATTTTCATTAGTCACACCAACACAATTCTTGTTGTCACATCGGCAAGGGATACCATTGCTCCCCTTACTGAACATGATTGTGGGAACCGTTCGCCAAATTCAATTACTCTTCTTTACCCACTTGTCTTGCTCACAACTTTGTCTCCGGCACTCGCATCACTCTCATCTCGTGCACATTCTAATTGTACAAAGAAGGTTATGACTACTGTTATATAATCACTCTCACAATCTTTAGCTTTCTAAAAAAATCATATATCTTACTATTTATGCCATCTTCTCTCTCTCTCTCTTCCCAAACCCCACCATTCTCTCTTCCTCTCTCGACACCACCTCCACTTATCATGCATAATGTAAGTGCTGTCTTTTTTTTTTTATCCCTGGTATCTAATAACTGATTCTCTATGCTCTTTCTTTTGTGGCTTCCCATCTCTCCCACTTTAGCTCTATCTTACTTGACTCCAGCATACATTTCTCACATGAGATCTCTGGTGCCCAAATTCAATATTATTGAGCCCAACCTTCTCAATTTATCCAATTCCTAATTGCACTTGTTGTCTAGCATCTCCATACAACTTTGTGCTGGGTGATTCCCTTCACAGACAAATGCAAGGATATAAAATTTCAAGAATTGTTGATTTTTAGCCGAATTAGTTTGAAGACCATGCCATTGATCTTCGATCTTGCATCTCCTTCAATGATTTTCAATGCGGGTTCAAGGGGATAAATGCTCGGCTTCCACGACCAAGCCTAAACCTGACGGTAGTTTCATTGCTATTAGGTAGTGCCACTTTAATATTGTCAACATGCTCATAAAGTCTAATCAAAGGTTTAACAGGATGTTGCCGTTATCATTGAAACCATTAATGAGAAGGGGAACATATTGATAAAATGCTTATGTTCAAGACTTGTGAAGAAGAACATCACTCAAAATGAAAGACATATTGATTATAAAAATTTTAAAATAAAATTAATCTAAAAAATATTTGAGTTGGTGGATTCTAGCGGGAAGCTATGATTAACTTCAAATAAACTTAATTATGATATTGTGTGAAACACACAAATATGCGAAATATGTACTAGTAGCACATAAGCGCCAATTATTTGTTCGGACATTGATAATTATGCCAACATGTTAAGAAGCATATGCCATAAGATCTTTATGGAGTTAAGAAATCTTAGACGTAGCTTGTATGTCTAAATACAATGTACGAGAAATCACAATTTGAGCACTGTAATGAAAGTAATGCACTAATACACTGAAAGATTTGTTGAGCCATAATTCATTAAATATACGTTTAAATGATATGAATTAATATTAACTGTATTGTATGATTATAAACTACTCACAAGTGGATATGTAATCGAAGTAATTATGAAAACTCGATTTGATTTAGTTGATTCTCAATTGATTTAAAGTTCTTGGTGAGTAGCTACCATTAAGGCATATTGCTTAAAGCATGAGATTATATGAGTTATCCTTGGGACATTCTAACTTTAGCGACACATGCATGTTGGATTTTCCTTCAACCTAGGGTTATTAGTCCAGGTATTTAGGCCTTCCCAAAAATAATATTTATCAGTTCTGATACTCTTATCAAGGTTCATAATAACTATTCAAAGTAAATTCTTATGCCTTCCATTGCATGTTGACCACATTCTAACCTAATTAACAAGGTTGCTGCAAAGCTAGCAGGCCCATCAAGCTAAATCAATTGGGAAACTTTACTTATATGGTAAGTTTGTTAGATTTTTTATTGGTCATCCGTTTTTCTTGAGGTTGTAAGCATCGTTGTGAACCTTCTAATAGATGTAAGCTCCAACTTAAAGTAAACTCTAGCTAATTCTCATGTTAATAAGTCCATCTATCAAACCTCTCTATTAGATGTCAACCTTTTGCCTATTTGATAAACATCTTTTTTGTATGGAACAAAGCTTATCAATAAGCCTTTTACAGTAGCATTCACTGATCTCATGAAAGTCGTTATTATTATACACGATTGTCTTAGTGGAGTCGTTCAATGGATTACTTTCTCAAAATAACAAAGGTAAGAAAGAAAACAATCTTTATTATATATGCCAATGAGTAATATAATAGGTATTGAGTATAAGTACACTCCCTTTGCGGAATAGTGATTGATGCTAATATTTGTCACACAAATACTCCTTCATTGTACGTTGACCCCTAAGAACTGTAATATCTAAAGTGGACCCGCTCAAACTTTCAAGTACTAGACCCTACAGTAGTTGGCCAACTAAATGAGCAAGTCCTTAAAGTGGAAGAGGCTAAATAACCTCAAGAATGGAAGAACTATTTTGATGGAACTTCAGCAATATGACCAACCAAACCACCAAATCTACCAATAATATGGATTGGGTTGGTTTCATTCTCATAATGCCATAAGGAGGCATTCTTCAATATTTTTAAGGTCTATTTGAACCTTGTGCAAGTAATGAGTTCAAATATGAAGCCTTAATAATATAGTTGACTCACAATCAGAATAAAATTAAGAAGCTTCATATATACAAAAGCTCCGAACTTATACTAAAAAAATAGCAAACACATAAAAAATTAACAAACTTGAATTAGCCCTTACTATAAACGTGCTTTGGAACTTCTACGACAAACCCTGGACGTAACTTCCTCAATAGTTGCACATCATGAAATTGTTGAAGTTGATTTACAGCTAAATTAGCTAAGAAAATGATGAATACTTCAGAGGATCAACTCATTATAATTGTCCAACATAAGCATATATTGGCGTTGAATTTTTATAAGCTATGGAAATCGAAGAAACTCTAGAGACTCTAGCATTAAATGACTAGGTTTATTGAGGAACTTGTCCTTGCCTATTTTAAAGAGGGTAGAGATAATGAGATGACAAAATAACATAAGCTGTATGGCTTATTATGCCACATATAAAACTATGAGATAGGTCACTACATACTCCTTTGTGTTTGGGACAAGCAATACTCCCCGAAGCATGAGCTATCTTCACTTCATATTGCCATCCAATATTGACTCACACAAGAAGAATACTCCCGCCTAAGGCTTACAGCCCTATATGAACTTTAGTTTCAAGCCAACAAAATTTTGAAGGTTGCAAGGCAAGGATGACCCAATCCCATGATTGTATAATCTGCCCTGAAAACTTCAAAGTAGGTGAATTAGGTTTTGTTTTGTTGGCAACCCACTATTCCCTATTGTTATATTGATGAGAAATTTCACCTAAATTAGGAAGGATCTTTCATCATTGAGAGGGCCTGCTAATAACATTACCTTTGACTGTCTTATAAATCTCAGTTACATTCTAATCCTTTCGTATTATTTTCTTAGGTTATCTTGCTGTTGGTTTCTTTGTTTTCCTTTATATATACATACCATCTTAACTTGATTCTGTTACTTTTTCTGTTGATGACTCCTTCCAATCGCTTTTTCTCGAGCACATCTTTCTTAGTAACTTTATTTTTGTTGTATTAAGTAAATAACTTCGAAACTCTTTTCACTGCAACTTTTACTCTATAAAATGCAGCTGTTCTATATTAGCATATTGAAAGAATATAGTTATCTTATAAGTTGCAAAGCCTGAAAATATTAGCTTTTGGGTTGGTGCTTCTTTTCTTGTATCTTTGCCTGCTCCTCTTGTTACATCTGCTAGTTCAAAAGCTCGTAGGCTTGTGTTTGAGACGAGGCTATAGACCATGGGGAGTAGTAAAGGTCAAAAATTTATGAAACAGCCTTATGTTGAATAAAATATGGTATTTTCTTATATGGTTGAAATGTAATGTTGCAGGTTAAAACAATGAGAGCTCTCCAATATTTTCCAACTATTGAAGATCCAAATACTAGAAGATCCTTGTTTGAGGTGTGATGCCTTTCTTCCAACATTTGTGTTCCTAAATATTCATCTTGTGCTATGGACATGTTTTTACTTACCTATAACTTAATTTATTTTTGTAGGTTCTTCAACGCATTTTGATGGGGACTGATGTTGTTAAAAATGTTAACAAAAATAATGCATCACATGCGGTTCTGTTTGAAGCACTTGCCTTGGTAAGTTTGCACCATAGAATTTCACATCCAACTTTTAAAGTATATTTGATTTTCAAATTTTTCTGACCTATGGGAGTAGAGATGTCATTATTGGATGAAATCTCTTCCCAAAATTAAGTGGATTGAATTAAGAAAGTCTTAATGGAGATTGAAATCAACATTAAAGGAAAAGAGCAAGGGGTGGCCGGCGGTGGGGGTTAAGGAATTTGGCTTGGTCGGAGTTTGGAGCAAGTGGAGGGGAAAGCTAGTGGTTGAGGGGAGACAAGGGGAACGTCCGGTGGGGAAAGGCTAGCCGGTGGTGGGGGTTGGGGGGAAATTGATGACAGGATTAAGGATGGTCAGTGGTGGAGTAAGAGGAGGAGACGTCAGACCACAAGCCCCGGACACCTCCGGCGACTGGTGGGTATTGCTTTGCCCATGCCTTGGGACTTCACCACTCAAGAACTCACAAGCTCTAGAGAGAAAACAAAAAATTTAATTTAATTCATCAATCCCATACAATGCAAGAGGCCTCCTATAAATAGGCCCAAATAGAAGAAAACTGAAAAGACGAAAGTGCCCTTGGGCTACAACATAGACTCACTCCCCCATAGGGGTAAAATGGGAAAACTCAAATGCAACCTAATACATAAAATAGAAAATTCATAAAAAGTACAAACTCTGAATCGTAGCCATTGACCTACGATTCCTCTGATGGTACACATCTTAATTTCTGATAGATGTTGAGGGAGCTTTTAGTTCTCAAAAAATTTCAGCTTGGGAAATTGTGACAGATTTTTTTTCATTTTTCTTTCTTCCTCTCAAACTGGGCATGCAAGACCAGAAAGCAGGTTTTGGGCCAGCTGGGAGAACTAATGAGAAAGGGAGGAGTTTTCTTTTGGCTTTAGCTTTCCGATAGGAGGTATACAGGAGACAAGAAGAGTCTTTGTTGTCCATTTTTGAAGAGGAGGGGTTTGTGGTTTGTTAGCTGAAGTTCAATTAATATCCTAACTCTTCTCTTCTCTGCGGTTCCACCTACTCGTCACACCTTCATATCCCATTACTTATTCACTCTTGTTGTTCCCCACCTCTATTCATGCTCCATTCTTTTTCTTGTTTGCTAATCTGAGAGGCTACCAAATTCAAGATGTCAACTCCAACAAATTGGTGGTGGTGACGACATGTGGGACAAACCAAGCATCCATGACAAGAAGCTTCCTTTCAATTGAGTTCATCTCTACTAAACCAAGGTACTGTGGCCAATGACCATTGAACATTATTTCAATGAAGAAAACCTAGGAATATTGGCCTTTTGCGGATATGTATGATGGTCTCGACCAACCTTAGTTCCTTCAAATTTCCCTTAGCTTAGGTTTTTCTAACCTAATATTTGTTGTTCTCTTTGTTTATCCATGGAAATCCAATGATTTCTCATGGAAGGTTCTCATTTAAGAATCCAAACAAGGGGACAATGAAGCGTCGGGTTATTGGATTCGGATTTGTTGTCCCCCTCTTGCACAAAATTGCATCTATGTTGGACCTAGCCTTCTATCTACATCAAACCATAAGTTTCCTTGTGACCATTGGACCTCCATTAAGTGAGTATGCACTTGTTTAATTTACTCAAGTTGCATTTCATTCCAATTAAGATTTAGATTATGACAAAATAAATATAAAATGTGATAGGTATCTTTTGTGCTAGGGTTTTCATTTCCCTAACAAATTTTTGGAAAATTATTAATAGTTATTTAATGCTAAACACTTATGAAACTAATTTGGGATGTTTTATGGGCCCTCAAAAGGCCCATAATTTAAATTCCATCATATTTTGAATTATTTAAGCCTATTTATTAATTTTCAAATTAAATTATTGTTGAAAATTTTTAATTAAATATGAAAATTTTTATGTGATGGTCAATAGATTGTGCTAAAATTTATCTTGAGACTCTTTTAAAATCATAGGATCAATTTTTTTATTTCAAATGAATCCAAAATATATATATAAAAAGAGAGGAACCTTTCTTAGGATTCCACTCTCTCCACCAGCGGTGCTTTGAAGCTTTATTACATGAACCATTTGACCTCTTTGGATCCAATTTATACATGACAAATCTAAAGGTTGCTTTGATTTGAGTTGAACTAAATTTAACGTAAATCATCGCTATCTAGCCTCTATTTATTTGGTGTTTTCTTGGACTCCCAAGAGGTTGAGGGAAGCATGCGCCCAGGGAGAATTAGTGAAAGTTATGGCCGTTAGGTGGGAAATGAATGTAACGGGTTTGGTCTTGGTCATATCCAATTAGTTAAGTCATATACCTGTTTTTAATTTACTTTAAATCATAGAAGATAATCTAAAAAAATAATGATCTAGTTAAAGAAAAAACTCATTAGTTCTTCATTTTTTTTAACCGAGACTTGCTGGTATTGAAGTTATAGAAAAGAAACGCCCGATAATTTCCTGGAGCCTGAATATTATGTTCGTGGAGAAACTTATAAATTTTCTATTTATGAGGCCAAACCTCAAGCTATTTAGGATGTCTTTTCCTGTTATGCTACTTCTGGAGCATGGTTTCAAAGTTTAACCTTTTATTGTGTTTATTTAAAGCAGATTTTTTGCCCTACCATTTAAATTATGTAACCAATTAGTATGATCTACTCAACTTCACTAATGCATATTGAGATATTATTTCAGTAATGGCATTCTTATATTTTGAGTGATTTATGAATGGGCATCTGCTGATATATATATATATATATATATATATAACTTTGCTAAGGGTTCTTAATGAGGGAGCAGCTGAGCAGTGACATCTTTATGCTTGAAATGATTCTGATGAGCAATTTCACATTTTCCTTTCTGATTTATGAACATTATTTTTATATAATCCTTTTTTTAGTTGCTTTCATAAATGCTATAGCTTACCTTTTTGTTCCCCATGGAGAGTTTTACTCTGTTTTATAATGATTCATAGACCTTATTAATATATCTCCTTGCTTTTTGTGTAATAGCATTTGTGCTACTCATGATTATTTTTAGCCCCTATTAGTAATTTATAGTATTGCTTCTGGAATAGGTGTAACGGAATCTAACTTCTTGCATATAATTAATCCATCTTTGTACCTATAGGTTATGCATCTAGATGCTGAAAAGGAGATGATGTCTCAGTGTGTAGCTTTGCTGGGGAAATTTATTTCAGTTCGAGAACCGAATATTCGTTATCTTGGTCTTGTAAGTATTGAGGAATGTTCATTGAATGATATTGGTTAATAATAAGTGATGATAGAATATCTGGTTCAAACTTAGATAACCGACTTGTGAGTGCCATGCATGTAACTTTGCATTTGGAGCAGGAAAACATGACAAGGATGCTGATGGTCGCTGATGTGCAAGATATAATCAAAAGGCATCAAACCCAGATTATTACTTCCTTAAAAGATCCTGATATAAGGTGAATTTTTACCATAGTGCTAACCTTGAATTGAATTATGTTGAAAAGCAGGCTTTCTTCTTCTCATTTCTCATCAGTTTCTCTTGTCTAACGTTTTACTCCTATGAAAGATCCTAGTATCTGTTAAAATTCACATCATGATATGACAAGTTGATTCGTGTGTTCACACATGCATCGTATGCTGTAATTCAAAGGTATCTTTTTTTTTTTTTTCTAGGTTCTGCCTTTAATTTTGAATGGGATTGAGAAAAGTGAGTAATTTTACAAATTTTTCCTTAAAACACTGGCTGAAGTAAGATGAGTTTTGCTAATCATACTTTTTGTCATAGTTTTAAAAATCAAACGAGACCTGCTAGTTTGACCAATTCAGCCATGAACCGATTAGATGGCTGGTACGATCCAACTTAAGAACCTGCTTTGCATCAAGCTGGGCTGAACTGACAAGAACTGTTGGTTCAACCGTTGAACTAGTCCCGATTTTTTATATCCGGTCAATTCAAATGTTTTTTATTTAATTGATTAAACAAATTAATTTAATATTAAATATAATATTAAACCAAATAAATTAATATAATTATAATATATTAAAACTTTTACATGAGTATTAAGTATAATTAGGACTTACCAAAGAATAGCATTCAAACTTTCTCACATGAACCCACCACTCCATGTGAGTTCCTATCGTATGCAAAAGCGAAAAGCTATATAAACTATATAAAATGAAACTTCGAAGTTATGTGTGACTAAATAATTGATGCAGGCAAACTAGAAAGAAAGAGTCAAAAGAGGAGAACACCGGGGCTAGTAGAACATAACTCAACTCAAACTAGAACGCATACATCCAAACAAACACCAAAACAAACTAAAGCCAAACAAACGAAATAAAATTAAAATAAAAAAACACTACCCTCAGAATAACCGGCAAGCGGTTTCCTCACATGCAATGAAAAAAGTAGGCAAAGTAAAATAAGTGTTTAAGGGCTTGCAAACCAAGAGTCCACCACAGCTACAAGGTCCAACGTCCAACGAAACTCCTCCAAGACAAAATAGAGAGGAGGAAGAGAGAAATGGAACAAGCTCTCAAGCTTTTCCAAGGAAGAATAAACCCTCAAGTTTTGTAGAGACTTTGCTCAAATATTCAATAAGCCTTTATGCTTCAAAACATCTCTAATTTTTAAGAGAAAAGGGGGCAGCCAAACAGCCATTCCACCTCCAACCGAATCAATCAGGTAAGGGGAAATAGAAGGCCATAAATTATTCCAGAACAGCACCTGAAAAGGCTACACATAAAACCTGGAAAAGCAGCCACGGGACAAGCAACCAAGGGAGGAACTGAAGGGGCAGCACAGGGGATCGGAACCAGCAACCAGGGGGATCGGAATAGGCCACGAGAAGGAGAACCAGGAGGTGAAAAACCGAAGAGACACGGAGAAAGGAAAAAACAAAATTCCACTCCACTTAATGAGCTAACTAGAGGAATACCTTATAAGCTAAACATCAGCTCAAATGTTTATGAGATAGAACCAAGTAACTCCCAAAGAATACAGCCCAAACCCGAGCAGCTAAGGCCCAATACGAAAAGCAACCAGCAACCCAAAGACTAAAGAACCCAAGTAGCTAACACACCCAAAGCTTGCCAAGCCAAGCTCAACCTACTCATGATCATTGGATGTTTTCCATCATAGGATAACATATAAAAAAACTATAATATTCAAATTACAATGAAAAACTAAAACAAATTGAAATATGCATGCATCAATAACCATATTGAAAGTTTTCATATTTACAACATATATATATATATTTTTTAATTTAATTAATTATGCATGAATTCTATTTATTTTTTGGTCACAAAATTATTTGATTATATAATTATTACAATATTATTATATCATTTAAATCTTATTTAAATAGTTTTAATACTTATTACATCATCCGGTTCAACCCCCGGCTTAACTTTGGTTGAACTATTGAACCTTGAAACTATTATTCTTCCAGTTTGATGTTCGGTTTGGTTTTCACAACCTTGCTTTTTGTTGGGTATGAATGTGAAAAGTTGTGGTAAATAATAAAAGCAAGAAGATAAGTAAAAAATTTTAATGTTTAGGTTCAACATTGATGTTTGATACACAATTTATTTATTTATGAATCAATTTATGTCTTCATTATTTTGCCTATAAATGCATTTTAGTTAAAGTGATGTTAGAGTATTGAATTTTTTCAAATATGATTTTAGAATTCCAACTAATTTTTTTGTAAGTTGAGACATTTGTAAGTAGACTACATATTTATGAATGGATACTTGATATTCTAGTAATAATTCAATAACTTTATTATGGTCAATAAAATCCTTTGAAGTTCTTTTCTTACTTATATACTTTTTCATCAATTGTAATAATATAAAAATCACTTTCATATGGCTTGAATGATTTTTCGAAACAGACGTAAATTTCTAAGCCCATGTACCATTAGCTATAATTTAGTTGTTTGAGTCATAAGTTTTTTTCTTGTATAACTATCACGATCTTGTACACTCCTTTGTTCTTAAATATTAGCACCAAAATGCTTATTCTCCAATCATTTGCATTCTCTTAGTCCTCAAAATTCTTTGAAAATATTTGTTAATAAAATTGCATCAACTCCTTCAATTCAAGATATATTTAATCCAGGTCCAAGCTTTATTGTTACGTATCTTCTTTAGAGCTAAATTCTACTTTTTTTGTATCAATTTATGATACACATTATTACTTTAATAATTTGTTCTTCATATTCTTCCAAAATAATTTATTTCTTCTAACTGCATTCCGCTTTACTTTTGGCCATTTTTTTAGTCTTATTGGCATTACTAAAAAAAGATGATTGATATCCCAATCTTCTTTCATTCTCGCATGAGATTTATGCAGATGAACAAACTTGTATCTGATATAATAAGCTGTCTTTACTCAATTATTTTGGGTTTGCTTAACTTTTTTGTTCTTCCAAGTATTGTATTTGAATGTTTTCGCTGATGATTACATTATAATTTTAATAATGTATTTCACATGCTTTCTTTGAATCTTGAAAGTCTTTTTTTTTCCTTCATTTTACAGTATAGAACTTTCTAATGGAATTGTAGGGTTACAACAACAACAACAGCATCAAGCCTTTATCCCACTACTTGGGGTTGGCTATATAAATCCTTATATCCTGTTAAGAGTCAAATTTTTATTTAAATCAAATAAAGAAAGGTCATTACTAATATTTTCTAACAAAGTCTTTTTAGGTCTATCACTACCTTTATTAACATAAGCTAAATCTAATACCTCTACTGTCCTAATGGGGTTATCAGAAGACCGTCATTTTATGTGACCAAACCATATAAGGCGATTCTGTCTAATCTTATCTTACACTGGAGCTACTTCAACATTTTCACGTATGTGCTCGTTTTGTATTCTATCTCTAAGAGTAAATCCACTAATCCACTTGAGCACCCTCATCTCTGCAACACTTAATTTAATATTATGCTTCTCTTTTAATGACCAACATTATGCACCATAAATCATTGCAATTCTCACCACCATCTTATAGAGTTTTTCCTTGAGTTTGAGGGGATATTTTCTATCACTCAACAAGCCCGATGCATTCCTCGACTTCAACCTTCAAACTTGAATTCTATTAAGAATATCCCTATCTATTTCACCATCACTCTGAACAATAGACCCAAGATGTCTAAAACGTGTATTCTTATTAATGACTAGATCGTCCAAAGTCACAATCTCTCCACTAGATTTATTACTACTAAAATTACACTCCATATATTCGGTTTTAGATCTACTCAAATGAAAATCTTTAGACTTTAAGGTTGACCTCCATAATTCAAGTTTACCTTCAACTCCCTCTCTAGTCTCATCAATAAGAAGAATATCACTAGGAAAAAGCATACGCCAGGGTACAACCTCTTGCAAATGTCTAGTGAGAACATCCATAACTGATGCGGTCAAAAAATACAGGGGACCCTATATCTCTTGATCGCAAAAAGAAAAACAGACGACACAACAAAGACTTTAAACGAAATTACTAAAGACGAGAAAAGGAAGAACAAACTCTTACATTTCAATTTAAACTAAACAAAAGAAAACTTACAACAATACAAACGACTCTTGCAAACAAAATGACGACACCCTAAAGTTGCTGCACTTGGAAGAAAGATACAGGTGGAGTGGCACTTGTAGAGAGACGAAAGATGTTAGAAGCCCGAGAAGAAAGGTTGGAAAGAGCCCACAGGATTTCCGGAGGGGATGAGAAAGAAGGTTGGAAAGAGCTCGCAGGATTTTCAAAGCAAACCCGCAGGTTATAACTTCCAAAAATAACTTATCATTCACTCTTTTAAAACATTACAAACCATCTCATATATATAGGTATGAGAAGAGAATATGAAAAGACACAAACATTAATTCTAACACAAGAACCTAAACATCACACATTAAAACACCTAAAAATAAATCCCAAGCCAAGAAACCGAAGAGGTAGCCGCGGGAGCCAAGGAGGCCGAGCGGAAACCAAGAGGGCACGGTCACGGGAAACCAGCAGCCGGCCGGAATCCAAGGGGGCAAATGCAATGAAACCATGGAGGAAACCAAGGAGTCATGCATGGGAATACTAAACACCTTTCTTGGGATTCCAAAAGCCCTTTTTGGAACCCCAAGAGACATCATAAAAGAAGACTTTAAAACTATAAATAACATTTAATAAAAAGTAAGATAATAAATGAACTAAAATGTTAGCTAATAATGAGCTAACCCTTAGTTCAATAAATGAACTAAAGTCCAGCTCATAAATGTGCTAAAATTTCAGCTCAAATAGTAGACTCAAGAGAAGCCAAAATTCATTTTATTTTGGACCTGAGTTGACCCCCCCTTTATTTACATCAATAACTAAAGCAAAAAGATATGGGCTTAAGGCCGATCTTGATGTAATCCAATTGAAATAGAAAAATATTTGGCCAAACCACCTTGTGTTTGAACACAAGTAACAACACTTGCATGCGTTTCCTTAATGAATTGAATATAAACATTATTAGCCCCTTTCTTTTCTAGAACTCTCCATAGCACTTCTCTTGAAACTTTATCATATGCTTTCTTTAAATTAATAAATATCATATTTATATCCTCCTCATTTTCTTTATACTTCTCCATTAAACCTCTCAATAAATGTATAGCTTCCATAGTAGACCCGCATGAATCCAAATTGATTTTGTGAAATATTAGCATCATGCTGTAACCTATGCTCTATAACTCTCACATAGTTTTAAAGTTTGACACATTAACTTAATTCATCTATAATTCACACAATCTTATGCATCACCTTTATTCTTAAAAATAGGAATCAACCTACTCATTGTCTACTAATTCAGCATCGTTTTAGTCTTCAAAATAATATTTAAAAGTTTAGTTAGCCAATAAATTCCTTCATCTCCTAAGCATTTCCACATCTCTATTGGAATATCATCAGGTCCAACAACTTTTCCATACTTCATTTTCTTTAAAGACTCTCTAACTTCAGTTTTACTAATATGTCAATAAAAATAAAAATCTTTATTTTCATTTAGAGTGCTAGACTGCTAGGTCTCTATAGTTAATCGTATTCTCACAATCTTTGTTGAAAAGTTTAGCAAAATATCTCATAAACCTTTATTGAATACCCCTTCTAATAAAAGCACTTTTTAATCTTCATCCTTAATGCACTTCACTTGAACTAAGTTCTTACTACTCTTATCTCTTTGTTTGGCTAACTTTTATATATATATATATATTTACTTATATATATATATATATATATCGCCCTCTTTAATATCTAATTTATTATAGAAAATATAAAAAGTTAAAATATTTGAATTGCATGTTGCTTTCTTAGACTCCTTATGGGTCTCTTTATAACTTTTCCAATTATTTGAGTTTTTACATCTAAATCAGTTTTTATAACAAAGCTTCTTATTTTTCATCTTTACTTGCACATTTTGATTCCACCACAAATTATATTTACTATTATGAGCTTTTTCTTTTGATACTCCAAGCACATTCTTTGTAACTTTTTTAATATCACTAGTTATTTTTTTCACATAACATGAGATTTCTCATGCATAGACAAAATCTTAAGATTTAGAATCTTACTATCAAAAATATTTTTGTAAACATTCTTTAAATCCCCCCATATAATTCTGAAACAATGTTTTACTTTATTTTTTATATTTGTCTCTTCATCATAAAATTCAAAATTAATAAGCAATGTTGGGTATATAAACTTTCAGTCGAAATAACTTTACAATCTTCATAATCTAAACAATTTATTTTTCTTATAAGAAAACAATTAATCTGAGTTTTACTATATCCATTTTTATAAGTAATGAGATGTTCATCTTTTTACTTAAATTAGATATTAGTAATTACGAAATTATAAGCTGTAGCAAAATCTTATATGGTCTTGTCACCTTCATTAGTCGTTCCAAACTCCTAGTTACCCTGAATGCTTATAAAAACATCTATCACTTTGCCAACATATCTATTTAAATCTCCTCTAATAAAAATTCTTTCTTCAAGAGATATTTTTTATATTAATTATTCTAAGTTTAAAATTTTGAACACATATTCAAACCTACTTGATAACCATAAATACTTATAATATTAATAATCTTAGTATCAACAACAATCTTTTAAGATATAAATCTATCTCCAATCCTATTAATTTTTACAACATTATCCTTCTGACTCTTATCTATAATCACACATACACCATTTCTAGTACGACTTCAACTAGAATACAATAGTTTAAATCCTAAACTATGGATTAAAACTTTGATAGTCTTGCTTAATGAAAGGGCGAACCTTAACTTCGTGTGGTTTACATTATTGATTAATAGAGATAAATCTTTGTCAAATTTTACAGGACCTTTCTCTTTTGCCCAATGTAACATTTTGAAGGCTATTTTTTCTCTTTCTTCATAAGCTTCCCCAATTAAATGAAATTTTTTCTGCTTGATTTTTTTGTTCACATGGAGATCCAAATTTTTTTTTTGATTTCCTTTTTGATGGAATACAACTGGCATTGAATATTCTCCATTTTCGCTTATTGTCCCCTTCTATGAGATTTATATGGTACACAGTTTTCAGTTTTCTAATGTTTGATATCTTGCCACTGAACTCCATTTCTGTTGAAGTGTTGACGGACAGGTTGTTCAACCTTTTTTTTTTCATGACTTAAGAGTCCTTTCTTTTCTTCATTAAATTCTGAAGATTCATATAATAATTATTGATGAACATTGATTTATTAGTTATATTTCATGGTGTTTCATTTTTCATTTGTTTGCGCAGCATAAGAAGGCGATCACTTGATTTACTATATGGCATGTGTGATATCACTAATGCAAAGGATATTGTCGAGGAGTTATTGCAGGTACACTTTACCAGCCAAGCATGTCAGGCAGTCAAAATTTTACTTTTAAGATGTTTTAAAAAGGATCGGATGTAAGTCATGTAACATTAAATCCTCAATGATTCCTTTTTCAGTATCTCAGCACTGCGGAATTTGCTATGCGTGAAGAGCTGGCGCTGAAGGCAGCTATTCTGGCTGAAAAATTTGCTCCAAATCTATCTTGGTTGGGTACTTCGCCCTATTGGGTCTCAAATAGCTTTTAGGGATTATGATAGTTCACTTGCAGTTTTTGATTTTTTTTTTAAGCCTCGGGTTTTTTTACTAATGTTTTAATGCAGTTTTCTATTTATTTGTCTTATTTACATCATCTAGTTTTTTTGTACAACTATAAAACCATCCAAAGAGAATCCAACTTAGAAATTTGTAGGTTTAGACGCTAGTTCTTAAGGATTTTGTTGCACTCATGCCAAAAGTGCAAGTTGATTTGCGTGTGCTGGAACTTTGCCTAAGTTGATTGAGCCAACCCAATTGAAATTGGTCGGTGTGTTAGCGTATCATGTTATGATATGAAGTTGATTTTTTTTTCCTTATTTTTTAGGTGAAAGGTGGGCTTAGACCCTTCTCGTTAATAAAGAATAAAAGAAAAACTTTCCGAGGAGATACAATTTGTGAAAAGCATACGAATAATTAGAGGAAAAAATCGAGCGAAAGTTTCTAAGCAAATTTGTTAATACAATCCTAGTCACCACTTTTTTTCTTACAATTATATATCTAGAAGTCAACAAGAGAGGTGATATTATACCAAATCACCTCATTTTTTCCTATATCTTGAAAAACTCTTGACACATCACAAAATTGCCTTAATTCAATACGAATCTTGATGCATATTTGAATTGGAAACTTCCAAAATTATATTTGGGACCATCCAAACTCAGATTTCAACAAACTTACTGTCAAATTGAACGGTTCAATGAGATGAACCCAATGAACCAAAATCGGTCCAATTCGAGCCCAAATGGGCCAAATCAAAGGACCAAAGCTTCAAAGCAGTAATTGGATAGCCAAATGATTTCCAAATTTGGAATGTTTATAGTCGAATTGAGGCGAATCCAACAAGTCCAATAGCACTCAATTTCAACATCATTACGGCACTTAAATACAAAAATACAAAATAAACGATTTATGATTAGAGGAATTAACATGAGCCGTTCGATGGAGCACTCCAAATTTGTTTTGGATCTTCTATATATTTATGAAGTATGTTACTCTCAAAATATATAAATAGACCTCCACTATCTACTTGAGGGGGACCATGGAAGGAGATGGCTAGGACTTTTGGAGGCTTAGACTCTGGGCTAGAAACTCAAGAGAGCTCTAAGGCTTAAAGCATATTGGAGCTCCACCCCGACACCACCACCGACGAACCCTCACCACCAGGCTGCCGCTGCTGGACCTTTTCCTGACCATTGTCGTCAAACCTTTATTTGGGGGGCTTCGTCCAACCACTGTCGCCCGCCGACTACAGTCTCTCCAACCATTGTCACTTGTCGATTATGATCCCTCGGACCATCGGTGCCCTCCAAGTTAGATCCCTCTGACTACGGTCCCTACGACCTCCTTCGGCAGCTAACAATCATCCCTCTAATCTCCATCGTCTGTCAACTACCGTTCTTCTGACCACCGTTGCCCACCGACTATCGTCCCTCCGACAATCGTCGCCTAATAACCACGGTCCCTCTAACCTCCGTCACTTGCTAACTACGGTCCCTCCAATCTCGGTCGCTCGCCGATTACTATCCCTTCAACCTCCGTCGTCCACCAACTTTGGCCACTCTGATCTCTGCCGCCCGTCAATTATGGTCCCTCCGACCATCGTCCCCTGCTGACTACGGTCCCTCCGAATACCATCGCCCGCCTACTACAATCCCTATGACTTTAGTCTCCCATCGACTACGATCCCTGCGACCTCCATTTCCCTCCAACGGAGGTCAATCTGACCACTATCACCCGCCGACTAAGGTCCCTCCGACCTTTATCACCAGACAATGGTCCCCTCTATCTCAGTTGCCCGACTACGGTCCTATCGTCCAAACGAACAATCCAACATTCTTTTTGAAAATAACGCTCATATCACTGGATTCTTTTAACTCTCACCATGTAATGCACTCTATATGATGTATATTTGTTACATTGAGCCAAGTCTTCCCTGGAGGAAGGGTATCATTTGTAATCGGCTACAAACACTTGTAGAATCATTTTAACTGGGCCAAGCCTTATGGGTTTTTCTCTTTTTAGGGTTTTTCACGTAAAATTTTTGGTGTCTCTCATTACTCTTGCACCCCTCTTTTATATATATATATATATATATATGCTGGATCTTCGTATAAAGCTAGGACGCTAAACCCTATATCTCTCTATTGCCACGAATGTTTCGGTACTCAACAACTCTCATGTTTCATTCATTCCATATATTCCATAAAGTAGATAGAGAGAAGGCTTTCCAAGTATGTCTTGTTTCTAGTTAGAACATGATTGGTTCTCCTAGAGGTGAAGGAGGTGATGCATTTTGGTTCAGAATATATTTTGAAGATTTGTAAGATTCTTGTCCAAATAAAATTAATAAAATTGCATTTGAGGAATATTGAAGATAACAGATGCAACATGCAGTATAACATGCTCCAAATTCAACTTAAATAAGAAAGATTTGCTTGAAATTTTGTTGTGAAAAGCCACCGAGGTTAAAGTAGAGAGCTTAAGTGGAATGATGGATTTCTAAGTCCACTTACGATTGATACAAGAAATTCCAACATTAATGAGAAAACAATAGAAGGATTTCACACTGAAAATTTCTTTGTTACCCAATACAGTGAATCATGAAAATGTTAAGAGAAATTGGATATAGTCATGAATATATATGACTGATTTTTTCTTTCAACCAAGATGGAATGATCTCGTGCCAATGAATCCTCCAACCTTAGGTAAGTGAGAACTTTGCAATTAGGAATCTAAGCTAACCATGAGAGTTCACTGAAAAATAATTAATGAAGAAACATTTAAATTTTATTTATCTTTCCAAATCTAATGGAGTTTTGATTCCTGACTTTACAAAATGTGTAGAATGGTCGAATTGTTTTGCTAATCCATTAATGAAGCTAGAGCAATTCAAAGAGCACTTTTATCCAGAAGTCCATTGGATTTTTAGGCTTAAAATACTTTTTGTTAATAAATAATAATGTTGCAAGAAAAAAAAAAGAATCATCATTGTTGATAGTTTTTTAAATCCTTAGGGCAAGAAGAGAAATGTTAAAAGATGTTAGGTTAATCACGCCAAGTCCTCGATTTTTTTTAGGTCTTTTTTTTTTCTAATGAATGGATGGATACCACTATAATTTACAATATTCTTTCAAAAGAATTATTTTAGTGTTGTCAATTTTTTCAATTATCTAGGAAGGTATCCAAAAATAACAAAAATAGTATAGAGAAAATATAGTGATAACATAGTTAATAAGAGTCAACATTTCCCTTCCAGAAAGAAATTACCATTTCAACTAAAAAGTTTTTTCTAATTATTTTTTATAATTGGATTTTAAAAGATTTATGAATGGTGTTGGGACCAATAGCGATACCATACTATTTACAAGCAAGAGTTTCCACAGCACTCCCAAGGCCTTCAGTTTCTGCATCACATCCCAAGATCTTTGCTAGGTTATTATCATGACCAAGAATTTTTATTGCGTCCGGTAAAAATACCGATCATTCCGAGTGTACCGAGCACAATACCGACACTTTAGTGACGTGGCGTTTTGTTATTGGTTTCCGAATGCATTCGGTAACCTGACGGAATCATCACTCCATGACCAAATATATCTTGAAGATAGATTAGAGAAGATCTATTAAAGTTGATATTAAAACTAGAATATTTGCTAAATAGGTCAAGAATGTATTGAAAATAGTCTACTTGCAATGTTGTTGCACCACATAAGAGAGGAGTGTCTCAACAAACTAAATATTATTAATTGCCAAAGTTTCTTTATTAATATGATATCGATCATTTAAATTATTAATAGTTGTAGCCCTTAGCGTTTTGTGTAAGACATTCACCATAATGTTAAAAAGAAATGATGAAATAGGATCATCTTGATGAAACCCTCTATGGCATTTGAATTGAGGGCCTAGAATACCATTGACAGAAAGAAAGGAGTTGGCATGCAGAATAGCTTCCTTAATTCAGCCAATGAAGTTAGGGGATGGAATTTGTTTCGCAGAATGGATATCATGAATGCCAATCACGAAAGTTAATTTTTTTTTTAAATGAGCTTCAATAGAAAGAATTCTTACTTACTTTTGATTGGAGAGTGAATAAGTTTGTGAGCCACCAAAATTCAATCAATTGTGATTTTATTGAACATACAAGCACCTTGGTAGGCATCAACAAAGTTAGATATAGTGTTCTCGAGTCTATTGGTGATAGTTTTGACAAAGATTTTGCTAGCACCTTTGAACAGATTGATAGGCCTAAAATTTATAAAAGTTCATAATGCTCTTTCTTGGAGATAATACAGATAAATTATTTGTAATTATAAATATTGACATACTTTTCATTGCTTATAAACTTCCCCTAGCTCTATTTGCATACTTGAAAACCATGTTCAATATGGTTTATGAAGCCTGAAGCAAAGCACTTTGCAAGGCATACGCATGTATATTACTCTTCTTAAGACATTATTTTTCTTCTCTTGTGTTCTCTTGATGCATCTCTTGCGTCATGACCTGACCGAAGAGCTTGGAGTGTTTAGGTAGAACAAAGAATTGGATGAAAGAGTGAAGTTTTCTACATACCTTGAAAAACTTTCATAATAGTTTATAACAAAATTTTGAAACATAAATATTAAAATGCACAAAAGGGCCACTAAATCAAAAAATTTAATTAGCATATTAAAATAGTACATTTGGCATATAATATACATCTTAAGGAAAAGGATGCAAACTATGTTTTACTATACATTTATTATATTTTACATTATAATGCTTATTATAGACCTAACAATAGATTCTTCTCACACGTTGTAATGAAAAGATTCTCTATGATCCAATTACTCAAAAATATTTATCAACTAATGGGTTAAGTTATATAGAAATATATAATTTAGTGGGTAAATAGCTTATAAAGTACGGTAACTCAAAGGAAAGAAGAAATAATAGAGGCAGTCATCAAATTAAAGATGTAAAGAAATTCACTAATAGAAATGATCATAATCATTAAATTATAGTCAAATTTATGAACAATGACTTCATCATAGCATTTAACTTAACTAGCTTATCATGTCGTAGCTTATCTAGAGCGTATATGCTTGATACCATCATCTAAGGAGCTCCATCGAAACACAAACCTAATTTATGCTTCTCGGTTAGCAAAACAAGATAGGGGTTATATGCCTACTATTGTATGCGGCAGAAAGATTAAAGTCATCAGTGTGCAGTACAGTAACATCTTCAACTAACAACATCTATTATAAGGAATATTGCATAGTATAGTATATGCTTTACTTGAACAATTGAAACATAACTTGAAGGCATACACATCATTCATGGTAATATAAATGATCATTTGAGAAAGATAAATCTGTAAAATTTTGCTATATAGTCTTGTAACAATTTACAATTTTGTCTTATAGCAATAATACTTATTCAAAAGATCATGAAACATAAACATTTCAATTAAATGTATTGGTTTAGGTTAAAGGAAGTATTACTCCAGTCTAAAAAAGATACTGCCCACTTCAAATTTAGGAGATCCAACTCTTCAACTTCAATGTCGAAGTATCGACACATTCTTAACAAAAAAAATATCTTTTATTATATATATATATGTATATAGCACCAAATCATTTAGTTTAGACTGATATCAAAACACAACCTAATTATACCTTAAGGGTAAAGTTACATAACACAATTTGTTTCTCAATTATAATCTTGCTAGCATTTAGGGAACTTGTCTTAAAATATCTTGGAGTGCATTATATATTTATACACTCATAACAAAAACAGCATAACTTTGGATTGTTCCTGTAAACTATCACCGAATCACGTGTACCCATGAAATTATAAAAGATAATGCTTACTCTTTGCCTGTTAATGTCATACATCATTAATCATGGATTTATAGTGTAAAATATCACTAATCATTATCATATGTCAAAGAATTTTTTATTAGTTATAAATCTGCATAATTCTTAAAATCTCCAATTCATCTAATAATGATTTATCTTGACAAAATTCTCTCTTGGTCTTTACATGACATTTTATTTAAAAAAGGAAAAAAAAAACTTAAGTTAGATAAGGATTCAACAAATCTAAAATTAAACCACAACTATTATTAATTACACAAGCTTGATAAAAGTTGAATTTCAACTATAAAATGTAAGCCTGCTTATACACAAACTGTCTTTCTCTGTCTCCAATAAAGTGGATGAGTTGTGTGTCTAACATTATCTTGCAAATGTCTGAACTTGTTTTATCAAATACTTCTATTTTAATGCTTCAGCTTATATTGGTCATTACTTCTACTTATTTATTACTTATAGGTATGTCGATGTTATACTTCAGCTTATTGACAAAGCAGGAGACTTTGTTAGTGATGACATATGGTATCGGGTGGTACAATTTGTCACAAATAATGAAGATTTACAGGTATAAATTATTTCTCCTTGAATGCTCCTGGTAAATGTATTGCATTGATTCTTTTATCAAGTTGTCATTTTTTTTTTCCATGTTTTTCAGCCATATGCAGCAGCTAAGGCTAGAGTTTATCTTGACAAACCCGCATTGCATGAGACAATGGTCAAGGTGATCATCTTTTCCTATTTTTCCATTTATGTTCTTCTTCTTATATTCGATGTCTGTAACTGATTGGACTTAAATATTAGTAGCGGTCATAGATTCTTGCACAATTTAACTAATGCTTAAAATTATGGACGTAAATGAAGGGATTATGCTATCCCTGCTAAGTAGTTGAGATGAAGCAAATCTCGATAGTCATGATAAGCTTCTAGCATATATGAAACTAATTCTATATGATTCTCTTGCTATTTATCTCTTTTAGACCATGCATCTGTGACTCATGTCTCTCTTAGCATTGAATGAAATTGATCATTTTTTATGAAAAGCTTCACCATATCAATAACTATAAAGCCTTTTCCACAAGAACTATTACAAATAAATTGTGGTATTTTGTCAAGGGACTCTTTTTTACGTGCTTGGGGTATATATATTTGTTTTTCAAATTTGTTTTTAATATAGGGATCATTGATCAATATTTTGCTATATATATATATATATATAATTCAAACAACTTTCACAAAGCAACACACCTGCCTCGGCTCTCTACCTCATGCGGTTCATTCCCAAATGAAGCAATGGTTCATTCTTGTAACTTACCTCGATGCACAAAACACCCCAACCCGCTCCTTTATTATCATTCAAACTCACAAAACTGCTTGCTCCTTTCTTCTCGTCTCTTTGTGCCGCTCACTGGGACAGAAGCCCGATCGCTCCTCATCTTCCTCAGCCACACGCAAGATCGCTTACGACCTTTGATCCCAAGCCCAAACAATCGCCCACCTCCGTATATATCCCCGACCGAACACCATACGACATGCACAACCGTGCGTGACAGCCCTATTCGACCAGCCTCTTCGCTCCAACTCGCACATAGACCTTGGCCTCCGACCCGATGACCTGCTTCTGCCTGTCCGGTCACACCAACATGTGCGAATAATTGTGTTACCACCTGACCTGTTGTACGCACACGACCACCCTCACCCGATCCTGCCTCCACCAGTCAATCCAGACCCAGGTCAAAACCACACAACCTTGTTGACTACAAAAAAAGATAGAATAGAAAATTTTCAAAACAAACGGCATATCGGCCACACACCGAGCAGTTAGCGTCGAAATGAAGCAGGAACTTCCATCGGACAATCCAAAGTGATAAAAAGGAAGAAATCTAGAGAAAATGAGACTTACACTTTCGCTCTCGCTCATTCGACTCCGTCGTTCCTGTTCGATTTTCTTGCTTCGCAGGAGGTGTCTAGGGTTCGCCATTCATCTTCTCTTTTCGTCGTTGTTGTTCGGCTTTGTTTATTCGTAGTAGGCGAAGAGATTGCACGCGCCGCTCCTTCTGCTCCATCGTCATTGTTTGGCTTCGGTTCGTAGAGGCCGCACGCACCGACTCCCCTTGGCTGTCTGACTTCGTTCTTCGCAGGAGGTGCAGAGATTGCGTGAGTTACTTCCTCGGCTCCTTTGTCCCTGCCCGACTTCGTTGCTTCGTAGATGGTAGGGATTGCGCGAGTCGCTTCCTCTGCTCCTTTGTTGCTTTCTGACTTCTTGTGTCGCAGGAGGTGTTGAAGTCGCATGAATCGCGACTTTGACTTCCTAGTTGCTGCTCGAAGTCGGCTCCCTCGTTTTTCGATTTTGTTGCTTTGTAGGAGGTATAGAGATTACATAGAGTTATTTATTCGGCTTTCTTTGTTATTGTTCGACTATGATCCTTCAACAAGCCGAATTAAATCATGCCCAACCGACGCTGCTACATTTTTTTTCTTTTATATGTAAATTATAATATATAATATTATATATAAATAATTTATAGTATGATATATTGATATCATAAATATATTATTTTATTAATATAATATTATAAATATCTAAATAAAAGAGAGAAGAAGAAATTAAAAAAAAAAAAAAGAGACTTGCAAGCAAGTATCGAAGACCCGCGCCGTGATCTTAGATCCGGGCGGATGGTTTTAAATTTGAAGCCCCCGCACCATTGATCTTAGATCTGGGCGGGATGAAACAAAATTTGAAGACCCCACGCAGTCGATCTTAGATCCTGGTGGGATGGTTTAAAATCGAAGACCCTACGCCATCGACCTTAGGTCCGGGTAGGAAGAAATTACGGCAGTGCCATCCCGATTTCTCCCTCGGTGAGAGTAGACGCCGGGAGGCTGTCGAAATTTCTTGGAAAATTATAGAACTTTTTTTTTTAAACAATTAGAGAGCAATGCAATTTGGATTTTAATTAATCAATTATATAATGTATTGAAATTCATTAATTAAATAAATTGAATTTAAAATTTATTGATTGATTAATTTAAAAAAAAAATTAAGAATAAGTTTAAAATTCGATAGCATTTCAAATCCGAGGGCTTTTTAGAAAAAAAATTGAGAGTTTTAAAATTAGAGAGCTTTGAAATTTAAATTTGATTAGTTTGTTAATTAATTTATCAATTAATTGAACAATTATAAAATAAAAATGCATTAAAAAAAAGAGGAAGGGGGAAGTTCCACTAATTAGCACATACAATATTATTTTTAAACTCTCCAAAACTCTCAAGCTCTCCAAATCTGAACAAACCCTCATAAACTGTACAACCTCTTCAAAACAAAAACTCTCAAACTCTCCAATAACAATACTAACAACTCAACACACTCAAATTGAACTCCTTTGCATGCTCTCCAAAGCTCCCCTATACGAGCTCTTACAGCTACTAGTGGGATATATCCTCTGTAATTGCAAGCCTCGGCTATTGCAACTACTGACTACGAACACCTACAAATAAACAAATGAAGAGTTAGTATATCATAAATAAATTAAATGAATGTTGATAAATTTAAGCTATTGCAGGTAGAACAAAGTACTGGAAAGTAAAGAAAGTTAAGTACTTAAAAAACCAATAAAGTTACAGTGTCAGAAAATGAGTAGAGTAGTGGACTGCTATAGCAGGAAAAAGAGTACGACTCTACGAGCACAGAACAACTAAACACTGACACTAGTGTCAAAACCCCGAAGTGTGAAAATCACAAACTCAAACCAACTTAAATAAGTACGGAATAAATTTTTAAATATTGTACAAACAACTACTGTCTATACAAACACATGATCAAATTTAAATTACTAGGCAACCTTGTTTATTAGTACTTGATTGTAAAACCCGACAACTTTCAAAGGAAAACAGTAAGTTCGACCTTACGGGAAAGTTTTAGGTAAAAAATTGACTTAACCCTTAATCCTCAATTAAAACACCGGCCACTTCTAATAAAAGTCGTAAATCTGACCTTTGAGGGAAATATTTAGGTGATAATACAACCCTAGACCCCTCACTCAGGTATCATAGTCTATATAGGGCTAGGTTGTAAGACCCATCACTCGGGCCACTTAGCTTACAGGGCTAGGTCGTAAGACCCATCATTAAGCTACTTCTAAGGGAGCACTAAGACCTATCCAACTGAAATATTTGGGCTACCCTTAATAGAGGTTGTAAGTCCCACTAATTGGGCCACTTTCTAATGAAATCCATAAGTCCCTACCCAAATCTAGTCACATGGACAACTCTTGTTGAAAAATTAAGGCAAAAGCCTCAAGAAAGAGTTGCATCTTTAAATAATGTTTTGAGATATAATAATTATGATTCCTATGTTGAAAGCATGTGGAATTTTTATCGTAGGATTTCCCACCCAAGTAATTAAAGCCTTCGAGCATCCTAACCTATAGGGTTAGGTTGTAAGTCCAACTAGCGGGTAACTTCTAAGTGAAATCATAAGACCCACGTTTTAGGAAAATTGTTAAATAAATTGCAATGACCCTAAAACCCAAATAATCAAATTTAAACCTATAGGCATCATATTTTATAGGATTAAGTTGTAAGACCCGCTATCGGGCTACTTCTAAGTGAAGTCGTAAGTCTCACGTTTTAGGATAATTACTAAATAAATAACAATGATCCTAAATCCCAAATAATCAAATTTAAACCTTCAGACATCTTAGTCTAAAGGATTAAGTTGTAAGACCATTTTTTTCTGGCTACTTCCTAAGTATTCAAATAATTAAAACCTCTGGTCAGCCTCGTTGTAGAGTTAGGTTGTAAGACCTATCCTTGGGCAACTCGTAAATAGAGTAATAAGTCTCATTCTAAAACAAATTCCCGAGCTACTTTCTACAAAAGTAGTAAGTCCCAACCTAAATCCAAAAACCTGAGCTACTTTCTAAAGAAGTCATAAGTCCCGCTCCAATCCAAACTCCTAGGTTACTTCTAAACGAAGTCATAAATCCCAAACTAAATCAATTTTTGGATATTCTAATAGATGTAAACCCCAAAACACCTAATCAAATTAAAACTCAAATCTCACCACTTCAGTCTGCTCGGGATCCCTTAGAGGAGACAACTCATAGCTGCTAATCATATTCCTTGGACACTACGGTCAATGATTATTAATGTTGGTAGATTGAAATCTACTGTATACTCGGGATGATGGAACTATGGAATCTTGATATGGTTTATCTCCATTTTCCCCACTATTGAGACTAAAAAATTACCTAAAATTATTTCATTCTTAATCGAGAGTTCTCTCTTACGTGTTAAGAGGGGTAATTAACTATGAGTGCTTGTGCTCATAGGAAGTAAAGATCCTAGATCTATAAACCTTGACACTACCCTCAGGGAAAATCTGGTTAACTACAATCTGACTTAAGGCAAATGATATCCTATAGCTGCAAAGTAGGATTCATACATTCGTGCCATTTTTCTTGAGCCATCAAACCTGATCATCTGTTATGTTTGTTCCTGTAGGTTTGAACACACCCCTTGCATGTTCGATTCTCGTCTTCTTAAAATCAAGACAACAACCTGTCTTTTCTTTTATGTGCTACTAACTCCGACATACTATCATATACTATCTTTAATTAAATAATTAAATATATTTTCTATTATTAAATAATTTTATGATAAGTAGATGGCACATTAGATAATTTCAAGACCCCGCGCCGTTGATCTTTGATCTGGGCAGGATGGATTTTAAATTTGAAAACCCACACTATCAATCTTTGATCCAGGTGGTGAAATTTTCAATTCGAATGCCCTACTCCGTTGATCCAGGTGGAAGGATTTCTATTTCGAAGATTCTGCGCCGTCGTATGTTTGATACGGGCGGGTAGAAACCATGGCAAATGCCATCTTTACCGGGAGGTTGCCGAAATTGTTTCGAGAGGCTGCCAAATTCCGCTTTGGAGCCATTGGAGAGTAATTTTGAGATGTTTAAATTTATTTTTAATAATTAATACAATTAATTTATTTAAAATTAATTAATTCATTTAAAATAATTAATTTAATTATTAAAGTATAATTCAATTAATTCATCAAATAATGAATTAATTAAATTTAAAATAAAATTAAAATTAATTCATTTAAGATACTCATTTAATTAATTTGATTAAATCCAAATCAAAATTACATAATTTAAATTAACTAAAAATAAGATTAAAATTCATTTTATGAATTAATCCATAAATAACATTAAAATGTAATTAAATGACTAAGCCATTTAAAAACAATTAATTTATTTTAATTAATTAAAATCTTAATTTCAATTAAACTCATTAATTAATTTTTAAATAACTTTGAAATTTTATTAATTGAGCAATTTAATTACACAATTAGTTAATTCAAAATAAATTTAAAAGCTAATTATTTAATTTATAATTTCATTCAATTATTTAATTCATTAATTGACCAATTTAAAATTCATTTTATTGATTGAATTAATAATATAAATCAAATAAAATACCATAAAAGAAAATAATATTCATACTAATCATCCTAATGCAACTCAAACCGACTAAAACACTCAAACTCCTAAACTTAAACACCAAACAAAACAACACAAAACTAGAGTCTCCAAAAAAAAAAAAGCTCTTCAAGCTCCAAAATCTCCTCTTATGCAAGCTCCAATCCTCTCAAAAATTCCAAAAGCTCCTCATGTGCAAGCTCCAAAGCAGTACGAACTACGAACTCCTGCAAACAATCGAACAAAAAACCAGTACTGTCAACAAAACTGCAGTGCAACAACAACAACAACATCAAGCCTTTATCCCACTACGTGAGGTTGGCTACATGAATCCTTTTTCTCCATTGTGTCCTATTAAAAGTCAAATTCACGTTTAAGTCTAATAAAGAAAGATCATTTCTAATATTTTCTAACCAATTCTTTTTAGGTATGCCTCTACCTTTCTTAACATAAGTCAAATCTAATACCTCTACTTTCTTAACCGAGTCATCGGAAGTCCATCGTTTTTTGTGACCAACCTATCTAGGCGACTCTCTCTAATCTTATCTTCTATTGGAGCTACTCCAACCTTTTCACGTATATGCTCATTTCGTATCTTATCTCTAACGGTAAAGCCACTCATCCACCTGAGCATCCTCATCTCTGCAACACTTAACTTAGTATTATGCTTCTCTTTTAATGGCCAACATTCGGCACCATAAAGCATTACAGGCCTCACCACCATCTTATAAAATTTCCCTTAAGTTTGAGGGGTACTTTTTTATCACACAACAAAACTGCAGTGCAAGAAAAGAAAATCAGAGTGCCGCAATCAAAACTACAGTGCGAAACTGAAACTAAAGAACACTACTAAAACAAGAAAATAAGTAAAGTACTGTAACAGAAACACAAGTGTTGGACTAGTAAATAATTGAAAATCAAAGCCTAGTGTCAAACTTGTAAACAACTGCAAACCAATGGACCTATTGTACAATCTACAAAAACCATCAGGCTACTTTCAATAGAAGCCATAAGCCTCGATCAATTCAATTAACCGGATAATTTCTAAATGAAGTCATAAATCCATACTAAATCAACTATTAGGTATTCTAATAGATGTAAATCCCAAACTTTCACAAAATTATAAACCACTCATAATAACTTCAGTTTACTCGGGATTCTTGAGAGGAGGCAACTCATGACTACTATTCAGATTCTTTGGACACTGCAATCAACAATTGCTAGTCTTGATAGACTGAAACCTATGGTATACTCGGGAAGACGAAACCATGGGATTTTGATTAGGTTTATCTCCATTTCCTTCAAACTGAGACTAAAACACCTAAAATTTTTCATCTTCAATCGAGAGTTCTCTCTTACGCAATAAGAGGGGTAATTAACTATGAGGGCTTGTGCTCAAAGGAAGTAATGACACATATCTAACTAAACTTTGATACTACCCTCAGGAAAAATTTGGTTATCTACAATCTGACTTGAGAAAATGGAATCCTATGTTTGTATAGCGGAATTCATGCCAACGTGCCATTTTTCTTAAGTCAGCAAGGAGATTGGAAATATGTGATGACCCTTGCAAGACTCGTCTGATTGGTTCTCAAACCTAGCTAAGTTAATTATGCAGGCAAGATGGAATGATAATCGGAAAACAAGCAAATTTTTCATTTCATCAATACCTATGGTACAATTGCATATTCAAATTTGAAATTGAAAAGCTAAAAAACTGAAATTACAGTAATTGTCTGTTAGACCAGTCCATTGGATCAGTCTAGCCAGTCCACACAGGACCGGCTCCTGTGGAACAAAGGCAAAAGTTCCGCCTCCTATACGAGCCACACAAGCCGCCCTTTCCAAACGAGCAGATTAGGAAGGTTTTAGGAGATGTTTAGGAGGAAAATTTGAATGTATGGACTGTTTAGAGATTTTCTTTTGGATTGTATGCATTAAATAATTTGTTTTCCTAGGGTTATGGCATCTTGAATTTGGCGGAAATTTGAGATCCCTTAGGTTTTTGGGCTCTAGCGGCGTGTAAAGATTTGGGAGAGATAGATCCTCCTCTCGAATAGTGGATCAATTGTAACTTGTTATTTTCTTTCCGTTAGTTTGATTATTCCAATAAAAACCACTGTTTTTTCTGGTTTTTCCTTTGTTAAGATCATTAGGTTTCACTTGAGATCTTCAGGTGTTTCCTAACACCATCCATTCATGAATGAAACTTGTATGCCTCCCAAACTTGAATTTGAAATCTTCCTCAAGATATAATAGTCTTTCCTTTATTCAGACTTCTTTGAAACTATCTTTGTTTGCATTGTGCCTAGCCGGTCAAGCGAATTGATTTGTAACCTCTCAAATTTAATTGGAAAATCTTTCTTGAATGCTTATGAAATTGTCACTTATATGATACCTGTAATGATCTTGCAATTCTCCGATTTGAATTTAATTTCTTATAATAACCAGCCACATAACTGAAACTTTGATTGATTTTGTAGCCTTTGCATTTGGATTTGAAATAAATGCATAAAACCGATCTCTTGAATGCAAAACTTAACCGGACACCAATAAGGGAATCGAAACTAAACAGAAATAAATAAATTGCCTTCATAATTTGATGGTTGCAAGATGCTTGATTAATTGTTTTTGTCCCTTTTTTTCATCCTGTAACCTTTCTCCTTTGAATCACATGTGATTGTTTTCCATCAATAATCTTTTCAAAGATGTCTAGTAGAATGACATAAGGTGATGATAGGATCATGACTTCATAGTATGTTTTGCAATCTTTTTTCAAAGTTGCTATAGTTATAGTTGTGATAATTTACGGAAACCTGACTTCTATGACAATTCTTATGGCAGGTTGGTTCCTACCTTCTGGGGGAGTATGGTCATCTTTTAGCTAGAAGACCTGGCTGCAACCCCAAGGAGCTCTTTGCTGTCATAAATGAAAAGCTTCCCACAGTATCGTAAGAAATAAAAATAAAAAAATCTACATATCTCTGTGTTCAGTTTTCATTTTTTAATGGCCACTTACCTGATGCCTCTACAACTGAATTACTTTAGGCCACCTACTGTTGCTATTCTGCTTTCTTCATATGCCAAGATGTTATTGCATACTCAACCTCCTGATCCGGAGTTGCAAGAACAAATTTGGGCAATCTTCAGAAAGTGAGAGTTGCTTTTTTCTTTGCCGAGTATTGGATTAAACATTTATACTTTATTGTTGATTTTTATTTTACTGTGTTATGATGCTTTGAACTCTTCATTATGTACCTATATCAGATATGAGAGCTATGTTGATGTTGAGATACAGCAAAGAGCCGTTGAATATTTTGCCTTGAGTAAAAAGGGAGCAGCTTTAATGGATGTATTAGCTGAGATGCCAAAATTCCCTGAACGCCAAGTATGAAAAATTCAAAGTATTTTGTTGGTTTAACTTGTTGCAAGGCACAGAAGTTAGGACTGCACTGTTCATGTGTTTCAAATTAATAATGATTAGAATTTATTTTATCTTTTTTTTTTTTAATTAATTATCTTTACTTTTGCTAGTCTGCATTGCTGAGAAAGGCTGAGGACATTGATGCTGACACTGCCGAGCAAAGTGCAATAAAATTGAGGAGTCAGCAACAAACATCTAATGCCTTGGTTGTGACCGACCAACTCCCTGCAAATGGGTCACATTCAGTTGGCCAGCTTAAACTTGTCAAAATTCCTAGCCAAAACATGGTTGGATAGATTTCTTATTACCATGTGCAAATTGAAATTTAATTATTTGAAATTATACTTATATGGCGAATCAAATAAGATTTGCAGGAGGCTAGCTCTGTTGATCAAGGGAGAACCGAGGTTTATGGAGCTGTCAGCAAGGTAGATCCAGAAGCAGCTTCATCAGCAGACCTCCTTGGTGATCTATTGGGCCCACTTGCAATAGAAGGTCCACCAAATGCTCTTATCGAAGAAGAACAAAGTCAGGGGATAGAAGCTAATCCCAGTTCTCCAGGTGCCTTAGCATTAGCTGCTCTCGGTGATCAGCCCAACTCAGCTCAGGTGTTAATAATTCTGTCGCTTGAAGTGGCAATTTTTTTAAAATTTCTGTAGAGCTTTCACTTAATTTACCGTTGTTTTATGCTCATTCCTAAGTATTAAAATTAACTTTGTTTATGATTTCAAATTAAATATGCTCATTAGTAACAACATAAATTGTTTTAAAAAAGTATTTAGTGGATTTAATCCTTAGAAAATGTTTGAAAAATATCCTTTCTAGCATGCATACTTGAGGTCGTTTCCCATGCCCATCCCTACGAAGTATGGACATGACAAAGTGATGCTACTGATAGGAAACACTTGGATTCACAAGTGTTCCTAGCCAAAATCAGTAAACTGCAGCGATGATATTGCTGTCCACAGCAGGAAAACAGCAGAAATCTGTTGTTTACAGCAAGAAAACAGCACTTGTCCGGAAAAGTATGAGAGAAAACTCAAGAAAAGGCTTGTATTCCACTTAGACGATGAATAAAATAGCAAGATACAATTGATCCTCAATTCGAGAGGAGGATCGATCTCTCCCAAATCTCTGGCAACGCCAAGAGCCCAAAGAAAACCTAAATCTAAGAGATCTCAAATTTCAGCCAAATTCAAGATGCCCCAAACCCTAGAAAAATCAACTACTTAATGCATACAATTCAAAAGGAATTCCCTAAACAATCCCTGCAATCAATTTCCCTCCTAAACTCCCTCAAATTTCCTTCCCGAAACCGTCCCGCAAGGTGCGCGTCTCGCGTAGCTTCCGCCCAGGCGGAAGCTTTCTCCGCTGTTTTTGCGATTTTTCCCGTGAACCGGTCCCGCCTGGACCGGCTGGACCGGTCCAGTGGTCCGGTCTAACAGCTACCTATTGATGTTGATAGAGGGATAGTTGAGCTGTTAAAATGTAGCGTTCTTTAATAATGGTATATGTTGGGTAAATATATTTTTAGTACATGCATGCATTTCTACGAGTACTACTTATCTACACAAAGCATGCTCGAAAACATTCATGCATCTGCCATATATCTTGAAATCCGTTTGAAATCACATAATAGTAGTGACGTAAACAGATCTGAATATATCATACTTCTAAGCAGATAATGTGCATATGTTCATAAAGTTCAGTAAATAATAATTATTTTATAAGGGTTTGAAATCTCACCTGTCTTAGACATACGTAGCATCCTTTTGTTTAGAAAATTGAAATGATTCGGCTATTTCTTTCTTTCTTTTTATTGTTTTGTTGTTTGTGGCGAAGTTCTACATTGTATACACAATTTGGATTTACGGAGCACTCAATTGGCCAAATAATTCATTCATTTGATCAATAATAACTTAAATGTTTATTATGGATTCTGATGTATAGAAATAGTGTTGTAAGTCCAAACATTTAAATGCAATCTATTCCTATCCAGTCTCAACAAATTTAATATTTAAACTTATTCTTATCCAAAAGAAGATAATAGTTAATAAATTAATTAAAAAAAAATTTCGGCCATAAACTTAAGTGGTTCAAAAAAGTATTGAGAACAACTTTGGTTCAAATTTGTTTTGGCCTTATTTGACTCATAATTGGCCTGTCTCCACTTGGAATTTTTGAAGTGATTTTGGCTTTTGGGAAGCTTATTCTACATCTCATGCCTATCTATTGGAACAAACTATTACTGCAGATGACGGGATTAATTTTTCCATGTTCTGAGCCTCCTTTCCTTTTTGTCATTACGTGTTTTAAGATGTTTGAATGATGATCACAAACTGTAAAGCATTGTCTTTATGTATAAATATAAGTAGGAAATTGTATCTAATCGATTACTTGCTTGTATATGCAATTTTAATAACTCTTTCCTATTTTTCCAGCCTATTATCAATATTGTAGAAAGGTTCAGTGCGTTGTGCCTGAAGGACAGTGGAGTGCTATATGAGGATCCCCACATTCAGGTTTGCAGCCCTGTATTTTCTTCACCATAATGAATTCAGATCCAGTTTCTTAAAGCGCTGAATGATACAACATAACTTCAGTTTTAATATGTTTTACATTTGAATCGATACATCATATGTTTTGCTATTAACTTTTGTGATGTTTATTGTATATATAAGATTGGCGTGAAGGCAGAATGGAAAGCTCACCATGGACGGCTAGTACTTTTCTTGGGTAACAAGAATATCTCTCCACTAGCTTCCGTGCGAGCTTTAATACTACCACCACGGCATTTGAAGATGGAGCTTTCACTGGTACCCGAGACCATTCCACCAAGAGCACAGGTGTGATTCATCTGATGTTAAATAGGTCATGAATTTTTCTTACTACTTCATTTTGATAATGTTTGCATCATAATTTTCTGCATTTTCCTTTAGGTGCAATGCCCACTTGATGTTGTTAATCTTCAAGCAAGCAGAGACGTTCCAGTTCTTGATTTTGGTTATAGATTTGGAACTACGATGGTACTCATTAAAATCCCTGTTTTAAGGTTTTACGCCCTTGACATGTTTTCTGAACTGTTCTATACTTCTCAGGTTAATGTAAAACTACGACTTCCAATGCCATTAAACAAATTTTTACAGCCCATGACAGTCTCTGCAGAGGAGTTCTTTCCATATTGGAAGTCTATTCCTGGACCACCCATGAAACTTCAGGAAGTCGTAAGTTCAATTTACCTCCCATTTTTTCTGGTGATCATGGCTCAAACTTAACTAGGGGACTAGTTATAGTTCCTCGGTACTATGTTTAAAAGCAAGTTTTCTGGAAGCGTTCCTATAAATGCTCCAGATTCAAGATTTACTTGTTATTTATTACGAAGAATTTTTTTACAGTGAATTCTTGTACAGATACAGCTTCAAACCTTGATGCACATTAATAATAAACTCTGCTAGAAACAATTTAGACAAAGAAAACGTGGAAGAAAATTAAAATGAAGCCAAGAAAATAGAGTTTAAATGAAGATGAACTGCTTGTCTTGTTGTGTATCCCATTTAAAAGAGAAGCCAGACTAAGACATCTGCTTGGGATCAATATTTATTCTGGTTGAAAATGTGTAATTGGCATGTTTAATGGATTTTTTAAAAATTATTCAAACTTGTGCAGGTTAGGGGCGTGAAGCCCTTGTCGCTATCTGAATTGGCAAACCTGTTTGCAAGCCTGCATTTAGGAATATCTCAAGGACTTGTAAGTTAGCATACCTTTTGTTCATCTCATACTCTTTTCTCTTTACATCACAGCTTAAATTTGATTCTTGCTCACAGGATTTAAATCCAAACAATTTGGTGGCAAGTGCAACCTTCTGCTCTGACAATTCTCGTTCAATTCTTTGCTTGGTAAGGAAACATAAATGCCTTCCTTAATTACTCGTGTATTTACTCTGTACTTATCTTCTGGTCAGATTCTTGCACGTAATAACAGTAGAATTTTATTCTGTCTTGTTTGTATAAATGAAAGAAGCATCATCCTTCTAAAATAAAGTTCATGTATGTTGAAATTGATAGGGAAACACATAAGATTATTAGTTTAAAGTGCATGTCCCGTTTTTTGCTCTATTGTTTAACGTTCTACTTATGAAAGCACGAAGCAAATGTGAAAATGGTTATGGTGATTAACAACTAAAATGGATTTTGATTGCTCGTGTCATCGGTTATGAAATAATTACGATAAGTCTAATCATGAGGATTGCGGTAAACTGATAATGACTTCATTTACTATGCCTTATAATTCGTTTTGAGTTTGCTAGCCTTCTTGGTTATGTTTCAAATGGCATTTATGATGTTTGATACTTTTCAGTTTTGTTCCCTCTTATAATGAAGACTTGTATTGAGGCACGCAAATCATAAATGCTTGCCTCAATACATAAATGTGATGGATTTAAGTTCCTTATATATATTGATATAGAATGTGAATATTGGTGATGGCATAACTTTTAGGGTTAATATTGAGTTGTTATATTAGAGAATCATCTTAAGACAAATGTGTGAATATAGATGAATATTATAAAGCAGTAATAGTACTATCAAAACAAATCCACACGTAAAATCCAATACTGATGTGAATGCGGATGGAGTCTTATATAAATTGAGAAGGAATGGGATGTGGATAATGGATATTGATATGGTGAACAAGCATCAAGATGCTAGATTGTGTGAATTTGTTTGAAGAGTATTTTATTGTGCATTATAAAGTCTATAAGACAACTACTAAACTACATACATTAGGTTGGAAATAATAATCATAACAAAATGAGCTCTGGTCAAAATGTGAAGGTGAATCCGTGAATGTATAACTATATTTGAGATGATTGAGTAGTGCATTTTGGACATAATGAAAGCTGTTTGTGCGGTTAGTGTACAATTAAAGTTAAGTGGATATTGTAACGTCAAATGATTTAATACAAAATGGTGAAGACCAATAGAAGTTCATGCAAGAAAGTTCAACTTCCAATTTAATACAATATGTTGTCATGCTTTTGAATGCTTCAACGCACTACTTTCAAGAACCATCAATTCCTGTGAGCAGTCAGCTTTAACCAACCATTCTCTGACAAGTTAATTTAAATTGTCCAGTGCTGCCATACTGTTTAGCCTAACCCACCCCACTGAACCATTGCACTTTTGGACTAAAATTGCTATGTTATATGCTCTCAATACATTACTTTGGTGTATTTAACATTTTCAGGTTAGAGTTGAGACGGACCCTGCTGACAGAAGTCAGTTACGCCTAACAGTTGCTTCCGGGGATCCTACATTAACCTTCGAGTAAGTTTTGCACATCTTAAAGCTTATTTTGAATGCAGAAAGTATCTCTTTTAACTTCTTTCTTCAAATCAGGTTAAAGGAACTTCTTAAGGAATATTTGATCAATATTCCTGTAACAACCCCGGTAGGGGCACCGCTCCAAGCTCAAATTCCAGCTCCTTTGCAACTAGAGCCACCTGTGACTCCTGTGACAAATGATCCAGGTGCACTTCTTGCAGCACTACTCTGAACAACTACTGTTCATCTTTACTAAGATTTTGGCACATCTGAGGAGAAAAGCAAAAAAAAAATTAGATATGGTGCTCTGAATACAATAAGTAGGAGGAGATATCCATCCAACAAACGGTCCACATCATTAATATTCTTTGGGGCATTTAGAGTTTAGGCCCTTTGATGAGTTGTTTTCATATACAATATATATATCGCAGCACCAGATGTGATCCTCTGCAATTGTATTTTGATTCCTTGAATATGGCTTAGATTTAAAAATTTGTAGCGCTAGGGAATTTTCTGTGCAGTTTCTTTTTTCTTTTCTTTTTGAGAGGGTGGGGGGATGGGGGGTTATTTATTTGATGAAGAGTAATGTATCATTTTCTTCTTTGAAGTTCTTATTCAATGGTTTCTCAATCAGACTTTTGGAATCTTTGTTGCTCAATTTTTTGTTTACTGAGTTTAAATAAGAATGTACTTTTATATTTCCTATGGATATGGACACTTCCATAACATATTTAAGACGAGTTGGATTAAAATTATAATTATTGGATTTATCTTAAGATGAGTGTAATAAATTCAATAATTATAAATTTTATTTCGATTAAATTTGAATCAGTATATGTTGTCGAAAATTTTTTCATATACCAAAATTACAATATTCATATAGTAATATTTTATTTTTGACATAATTAAAGGCCATGTCTTTAATTAGATTAGGCATGACTGAATCTGATTGAAGTTAGCAATCAAGAACTTATATTTTGGAGGCAAAGACAGAAAATAATTATAAGTTAACCTTTAATAAGGCTGCTATATTCATGAATACATCAATTTTAAAGAAGTTTCATATGGTGCTGAACTTCATGCTCCCATCCTCTATGAAATTATTTCAATCAGTGCAAATTTTATGTTCGCAGTTCTTTTAAACATTGGGGTTAAAGTCCATTTCTGAAATTCGGGGGTTTTCTGACTGAATTTTAGGTATTATAAATTTTATGATTATTAAAATTGTTTTCAGATAAAATACAATATATTTATTTAAATCTATTAAAATTTATATTGGCAGCAACCTTGCCTTGGGATCATAAGTGTGAGCTAGGGCCTATTAATAGTTTCTCGTCACTTTAAGTCTGTGTGTGAGGCCCAAAATGTTGATCTCTGTTTGTTCCACGCTGCTTAAACATGTCATATTAATGCAATCAGTGTTTATGGCTGACTTAGGTTTCGTTTGGGACGGCATTCTTACCGCTTCTTAAAGCAGCTTTTTAGTTCAAAAATTAAAAAATTTGAACTAGAAAGCTGCTTTAAGAAATAGTAAGAAAGCCGTCCCAAACGAAGCCTTAGTCTGTTGGCTAGGAGCTTAAGCTATCAACTAAGAGATTTGGAGTTTGAGTCTTGTGTATGTGTTATATGTGAGAGTCTGTCTTAATTGATCTAAATGCCTCCAAAAAAATGCAATCATTATTTCATGCTATGTTTAGCTCGCATGAGTAATGGGCATTGTTGCTTTGATTTTCTCATGTTCTCAGGTAGGATGCCATGTTGTTCAGTAAGCTCTTGCCACATGTATATATCATTTCATGGTTTTTTTTTATATTTCAGAGTGGTCGATGATATGTAGAGCTGCAACATGAGCGTGAGATTCCTAAAACAAATGATTATAAGACTACTTAATCTCATATTAGATCATTCAAAGTATGTTACTACAAATCTTATGACAAATAGTTGATAATCTGAGTTGTAAATTTATCAACACCTTCTAAACAATCTCCCCTTGTTCACCCCAATCCAAGTAAATGTCAAGAAAATATAACACCACAACCATAACAAGAGAAGAAGCCACTGTAGCCATCGCACCCAAAACCCATAGGAAGAGAGGAAACGAGAAGTAACAAGCTCTGAGCCCCAACGACCAGCAGAAACTCCCTCTGTTAACCATGCTCGCCACATACTCCGACGCTCTTCCCCTTTCCCCATGGCACTTGGGTGGCACATTAATCAAAATGCTTGCATGACTGTAGTACCTCACCGACTGAATGTTGAGGAGAAAGGAAACAAGAAAACATAAGAGGATGGAGAAGTAGTTTGCTCTGGCAAGTCCTTTATTTTCGTTGTTGGTGTAATTTGTCATGAGAACCGCAATCAAAGAGCAGAGCATGATCGATGTTGAGGCCATTAGTGTTGATGCCATGATGTTGTTCCTTAGCGTTTGGACTGCTAGGACTCCGTTCTTTATTGGGTCCTGCATATATACATATATATATAAATAAAATTAGTTACTGATTATTTAAATATTCAAATTTATTTGAAGATGTTATATTACCTTGAATCACTCTTATATATATATATATATATATATATATGTGCATATTTTATACAAATAAAAATATAAAAAAAAAGTATGTGCATATTTTATGAAATCTTAGCGGGGAATGAATTAAACATGATATATATGCATTAAATTGGTAAATTAATTACCTCCATCATGATCTGAACCCATAATCGACGGTTAATAGCGTTGATGCCTATGACGGTCTTGGTGGGGCGGTGAAGGATGTAGAGGAGAAGCCATAGATGATAACTTGCCAAAATTAGAAGCCCGAAAAAAACGAGAATATAATCTAGCACCATTGCTAAAATAAGAGTTGAGAGACTAGAGATTTTAAATAAACTTTGTTTTTCACAAATTCTACTCAAAGATATATATAAAAATTCGTGGATATAGGTGAACCATTATACATGACAACGGAAATCACGTGAATAGTAGATAGATTAGAATACGTGGCATGTTTACTTTAAAAATAATAAATAAATAAATAATAAAGGTAGATAAAAGAGGATAAATACAATTAGTATAACAAACCTTAAATTTCTCCAACGAACTAACAAATTTATCCCGTAATTCATTTAAATTTCAAAATTAAATGTTAATTTTACGAAAACCATAAAAGTTATTTGCAGCGAGAGTTTAGATCAGTTAGTTGGTAATAAACAAAAGAAAACTAATTAATAATCCTCTCCGTTGACTTCAGCTTCATGAATCCAATGGTGCAGAGCCGCAGACCGACATTAAAATTAATCACGTGCTTCCGCAATCCAACCCCCCTCAGGCCACGTGTCAACGCAGCTCTTCTTCGTTATTTTATTGGTCGAAACATTGTTTGGTGTTTGTTCTATGTACGAGATCCCATATTGTGCTGGAATGAACTACAGGCATTTCATTTTCATTCCATTTGCATATCATTTGGGCTGGCGACTCTCACGCCTATAAAAACGGTTCTTCGTTGGCTCTGCGGGATTGCTTTAGCCTCATACGCGGCCGGGAGGGCGGAGTTCAAGCTCGGAAAATACCGGAGTGGGCTGGAGAAGGAAGCGAAACTTTTCTGTTTTTCTCGTCATTCCTGTGGCTCTCCAATTGCAGCTGTGCTTCGGGTAAGTCTCTTGATTTTTTCCTTTTTCACTATTTTGATTTAGGGTTTCATGCAAGGTGCTGCTGGTACATCGATTATCATAAAAGCTCTCCTCTCGAAATTTTCATATGAGCTGTATATCTTCGTGTTTGATCTGTGACATGAAATCAAGTTTTTGGACAGAATTGGTCATGTTTTGTTTTATGATATTTAATTTGGATCTCGTTGGCCTTACCTTTATTTTTGCTTCGTTGCGGCTAAATTTAGTACAGAAATATCCTGGATAGCGTTCGGAAGAAATTTAAGGGATTTTTTGCTTGTTTACATTTTTCTATTTTTAAAACCTTGTATTATTTTGTAATCCCGCTCTTCGCGATTCTGATCTTTAAGATAACTTTTTAAGTTACACTATTATACAGTATATTATGGCGGTTTTGGTTGCCTCAGATTATATCTCATATTCCTCTTGAAGAACCTCACCTCTTTCTTGCCTTTCCTACTATTAACTCTCCTAAGGCAGTCCCTTCAGTGGATTTTCTTTTCTTGTTCTTCTTATTTTGTCTTAAGTGGACTCATGAAATGGTATTCCACTAAATTCGTGTAGGTTTTAGGTTATCCTGTCTCTGTTTTGTTGAAATTTTGAATTGAGAAACGTTGTGCCAGGCAACCTTGTTTCTTGCTTATTCCTGTTTGTTTTTTCCTCTTTAACTGCAGAATAGGGGGCCTTGGCTTAATAATTCAAATTACAAACTTCTAAGATATTGATCAGCAGAAGCTATGGAGGTATATGGCAAATCCATGATTGCTGAGCCAAGAAATGTGATTTTTTTGTCCAGTATTCTCAACCGAGAAGGTCCAATTCCTAGTCACAAATGTGACTGGAGATGTCAAAATGAACACTTGTTTGGAAATATGTATCGCTGCAAACTATCCGGAATTACGCATATATGTGATAGAAATTGTAACCAGAGGATTTTATATGATAACCATAGTTCCCTTTGCAGAGTTAGTGGGCAGGTTTTTCCTCTTTCACCCGCTGAGGAGCACGCAGTGAGAGGTATTCGGAGGAAGTTCGAAGTCGAGAACTCTGATGGGTGTGCTTTTAAGCGCAAGCGAGATGCTAAGCTGCATCCTTCTCCTTTCGAGAGATCCTTTTGTTCAGTTAACCCAATCTGCAGTCAAATTGGAGATGGAATGGACATGAGTTAGATCTCATGATTCCATCTCCAGGTCTTTCTTTGTTTTCATTTTTTTCTCCACTTTGATGAGGGAGAATTGAGTACTATCATTCAGAACTTTAGTGAGTCTGGTAGAGCAACTGAGTATGTTCCTATATGTTGTAGGATGTCTTAACAACTTTTCTTCTATGACACTTTTATTTGAAATGGAACGATGTAACTTCTTAATATGTGACAAATCTTTTGTTACCATTTCAGGTGTCTCATATCATAGCGCAACTATGCTTAGATTTGGCTTTCTTTGATTTCAATCATATTGAAGCAAAGAAATTTTGTTACTCTTATATTTCTTTTGGTTTAACTTCCTATTCATTGAATTATAATTATTTATGACCTCTATTGCTCTTTTTTTTATATTACCTGACCTTAAATGAAATGACATTGTAGTAATACTCTGCACTCTGCAGGTTGTTGCTTAACATGATAGTATCTGATTGACCATATTTGAAGAATTTGTACTATTAATGATTTTATTTTTTTCCTTGCAGGATTGATTAGGGTTTACTTATATTTATATTTGAGTGTCCCTTTTCTCCTATTTGATAACTGATTCCGAGCTTGAATGTTATTTTGCAGGATTTTTCAGGCATGGCAAATAAGGAGAACTAACAAATTGTTTTTAATTTAGAACTTTCTGGGAATGCAATACTAATTATATATTATTTTGCATTTTGCAGGAAAGCAACAAAATTTATGATATCTTGAAAATTTCTGCATTAAGCAAAAGAAGGCCATAGGATGGCTTATACAAGGAGCCATTAACATGAGGATGAAGACACAAACTCATCATTTTTCCATTTTTATGGTCCTAAAGCAACGCCGGAGCAGCTAGAAGACAGTAACTGGTCATTGGCCATCTGTGATGAAGCTAGAAAAGAGTAAACACCTCATTTGCTCTTATTAGAGGGTATCTTTGGAATAGTTTTTTATTATTTTTATTTGATTTTTTAATGTTTTTTATAAATTTATGAGAGCTGTTAAAAAAATTTTGTCCTGCTGTTTCTTTAAGGAGGAAAAAAGTCTATGATCGTCCATTCCAAATGAATTGAACCCTATATATTCTTCGAGGAGCTTGGAAGCTGTTAAATTTTGAGTAGGTTTCATATTAGTGAATCTGCAGCCTGTTTTGTTTTGTACAGTTGGAATGGAATTTTCATGTCCTGAATAATGTTGTCTCCATTGCTTCCATAATAAGCAATAGTATTTATTCAATAAGGACGGTGGCAGCTGATTTTGTTAGATGGCCTACTACTAATCTTTGACTTCTTACAAAGTTTTTACCCATTTGTCTCCAAATTCATTATTAAACTATTAATCTATGCAAATATATGAATTTATTTCTTTATTTATGAATTTCTAATTCCGTCTATATAATAATAAAGTTTGTTATTATGAAAAAATAATAATTTAAATAAATTAATTGTTGAGATGTATTTTAATTATGTTTAAACTAAAAATCCTCAACTGTTTTTTATTAGAATATGTCTATGCAAGTTATTTAAATGTGATTCGCATACACTGTTTTATGTTATTGTTGTAAGTGCCAAAGGTATTATGATGTCATCATTATTTAATATCATTTGCACTAACTAACATCATTTGTAAACATATAATTAGTTATGTTTAATTAAAATTTAATTTCATCTGAAAATGATAAAATATTAATAAACAAGCTTAACTAATATTTTAAAGCTGAGGTTGTGATGAAGTGTTAGAATTTTATTTTATGCTTCACCATATTTTGAGATTTTATTTTACTTAAAATGGTAATATAAGAACAAGAAGATAAAATGAAAGAAGCAAAAAATATCTCCGATGTAAGCAACATAAGGCACTCCAATACGTAGTTAGCGATAACCAGTCACCCAAATACAATAAGGTGTAAGAAGAGATGAGCAGAACAATTTCAGCTCTAGAAGAAGACCGTTGTACAATGAATGAGCTTTTTGCAAGGCAACATTACAACTACTGTCAAAAGTAGTATGAAAGAAAAGTTGATTAAGCAATCTCTCATTTGTCACTTCAAATAAGATAAACCCTAAATATACAAAGAAATACTAAAACATAAATAGAAAAAGAGACACATAATATAGTAGGTCATATCAAACAGTTCAATACAATAAAACAACTCTTTTTCTCCAGTAATATGAGCCATTAGAGGAATTTTCATTGACTCTCTATCAATATTAAGAAACCTATGAACTTCAAGTATTTAAATAGCCAGTATTAAAATTAGGACTTACATTTTTACACATCATTTGCAAGCTTTCAAGAAACTGCTCGTACATATGAAATTTTTGCATAAATTCTATCATTTTAGATCGTAATACTTGGAAATTTCTAATATCATCAGCTCATAACAAATGGACCTCCTCTCTAAGATTTGCATTGTAAAATCCCTCCATATTTCATTTTTTTGGGTGCAGGTAGTCTGTACGAACTGACCTTAGTACGGACGAATTATTGAAAATCGGTATGGTTAGTCTGTACGAACTGAGTAAAATGCAGGTTCGTCTATACAAATCGTAAGTTCGTCTGGACGAACTGAACATATTTTTTTGTCAGAGCTCATCGTCTAGGGATGAAGATCCATTATCGTATGTACGATTTGTGTACAGAGGAGATCGTCCCGGGACGAACGAGAAACATCGTCTGGACGATCGAGTTCATTAAATAGATGATTTGAGATATTTTGAAGAGAGAGAAAGCTGGAGAGAGGAAGAAATGGAAAAGGAAGGAAAAAGCTTGGTTTTGGAAGCCGCGGTGCGATTTTCGTCCGTCGACGCAGTTGAAAGATTTGTTTGTCTCACAGTAAGGAATCTGAATCCTATCTCTAATTTCGAAGATTTCGTATTTTCATATTTTTCTTCTCAGTTTTGTGTTTCCGTTACCGAAATTCTTGCATATCTTTGTATTGATGAAACTTTTACCGCGTAACTTTTGATATGTTATAGAAATGATGATGTTGCACGATTTGAGTATTTTCTAAAAAGTTTTCACCGGGTATCCTGAATTCTGAAGTATTTTTTATCGAATAGAAAATTGTCTGGATGTCGAAAAATATTGCTTCAATACAATATAAGTCTTGAAATGATGTTTTATTCGATGCCTGATAATTTGGTAATTTTTTAAAACTGTGTATTTTGATCATGTTAGGGATTTTTGTCGACTGTACGATATTTTAAGGATTTTCTTCAATAAAGTTAAATTGTGTTTGTTGATTGCAATGTATTAATGAGATGTATACAAATGTGGATATTTGATTGAAATACTATTATATTACTGAAAGACAAGTAAAGATTGGTTGAACCGTTAGTTGGAGATTTATTGACTTATACAGGATTGTGGGCTGACGGGCTTTCCTTTAAAAAGGGTTTAGTGTTATCCTCTATTGATCACGTGATATAGCAATTGGGAGTCATAAGGAGATTATGCTGACGGGCGAAGAGTGAAGACTCTATTATTGAGCCAACGGATACAACGATACATCGATATTCCAAGACTGAAAAGCACCTTAATAGCCAATGATTGTACTTGTTATGTAAGACTATTGTATTGAATTGCATGTTTAAAGTATTGTTCTTATGATTACCCTATGGATTTACTAATATTGAATTGATCTATTGTTACCGATTGATTTATTGATTACCGTACGAATTTACGGATATCGGCGGATTTATTGATATTGAATGAATTTACTAACGGATTTACGGGTTTACTGTCACTAGATACAGATACTGATAGGGATATTGATATTGCATTGATTCATTGATACTACGGATACTGATATTATTGATTCATCGATATTATGGATTCATTAATTCATTAATACACCGAATATTAATCTGCTACATGTGATATACTGAACACGTGATATAGAGTATGCTTTTACTGTATTGATTTTATTTCAACTATTCTTACGATGTATTGATTTGATTATTTTATATGATTTCATACCGATTGATATTATTGACCGGAGATGATTTCTTTATTCAATGATTTGATTGATTATATTGATACGATATTGATTTAACTAATATTACTGAT
>NW_021318595.1:6276071-6299604 GCF_001605985.2 Dendrobium catenatum
GTACGAACTGAGTAAAATGCAGGTTCGTCTGGACGAACCGTAAGTTCGTCTGGACGAACTGAACAGATTTTTTTGCCAGAGCTCATCGTCCAGGGACAAAGATCCATTATCGTCTGTACGATCTGTGTACAGAGGAGATCGTCCCGGGACGAGCGAGAAACATCGTATAGACAATCGAGTTCATTAAATAGATGATTTGAGATATTTTGAAGAGAGAGAAAGCTGGAAAGAGAGAAGGAAAAAAGCTTGGTTTTGGAAGCCGCGGTGCGATTTTCGTCCGTTGACGCAGTTGAAAGATTTGTTTGTCTCGCAGTAAGGAATCTGAATCCTATCTCTGATTTCGAAGATTTCGTATTTTTCTGCTCAGTTTTGTGTTTCCGTTACCGAAATTCTTGTATATCTTTGTATTGACGAAACTTTTACCGCGTAACTTTTGGTATGTTATAGAAATGATGATGTTGCACGATTTGACTATTTTCTGAAAAGTTTCCACCGGGTATCCTGAATTCTGAAGTATTTTTATCGAATAGAAAATTGTTTGGATGTCGAAAAATATTGCTTCAATACAATAAAAGTCTTGAAATGATGTTTTATTCGTTCCTGATAATTTGGTAATTTTATGAAACTGTATATTTTGATCATGTTTGGGATTTTTGTCTACTGTACGATATTTTAAGGATTTTCTTCATTTGAGTTAAACTGTGTTTGTTGATTGCAATGTATTAATGAGATGTATTCGAATGTGGATATTTGATTGAAATACTATTATATTACTGAAAGACAAGTAAATATTGGTTGAACCGTTAGTTGGAGATTTATTGACCTGTACATGATGGTGGGCCGACGGGCTTTTCTTTAAAAAAGGTTTAGAGTTATCCTCTATTGATCACGTGATATAACAATTGGGAGTCATAAGGAGATTATGCTGACGGGCGAAGAGTGACGACTCTATTATTGAGCCAATGGATACAACGATACATCGATATTTCAAGGTTGAAAAACACCTTAATAGCCAATGACTGTACTTGTTATGTAATACTATTGTATTGAATTTCATGTTTAAAGTATTGTTCTTATGATTACCCTATGGATTTACTGATATTGAATTGATCTATTGTTACCGATTGATTTATTGATTATCGTACGAAATTTACAAATATCGACGGATTTATTGATATTGAATTGATTTATTGATATTGAATGAATTTACTAACGGATTTACAGGTTTACTGTTACTGCATGATTTTATTGATACTGCATACTGTACATGTCACTGGATACAAATATTGATAGGGATATTGATATTGTATTGATTCATTGATACTACGGATACTGATATTATTGATTCATCGATATTATGGATTCATTAATTCATTGATACACCGAATATTGATTTGCTACATTAATATACTGAACACGTGATATAGAATATGCTTTTACTGTATTGATTTGATTTCAACTGTTTTTATGATGTATTGATTTGATTATTTTATATGATTTCATACCGATTGATATTATTGACCGGAGATGATTTCTTTATTCAATGATTTGATTGATTATATTGATACGATATTGATTTAACTAATATTACTGATGCGACGATTTTCTCTATGGATTTGACTGATGTTTTAAGATATGATGGAATTGAAGTATGTACTGATTTATTGAGCATTATGGATTTTCTACTGTTTACAGATTCTCCTACTGATGATTGTGGATTTTATTGATTATACATTGATTATTGAGTTTTGCATCTGCATCGATTCAATGATCATGTGCAAGTGACTGATATTGATTTGATTGATTGACATGCATATTGCTTCTGTACCGTGCTTTGATTTTAGTTGTAGGTTTTTGGTGACCTGTTGGGCTTTTTGAAGCTCATTATATGTGGTTAATATTTTCAGGTCAAGGCAAGGGAGCAGGAGTGTGAGGTTGATCTGAGTTCTTCAGGTTTTTTTTCCTTTTTGTTATAGTTATTCTTTTGTACTCGTGATTGGATGGAATCGTGATTATTATGTAAATCCTAAGTATTGTAAATGAACTTTTGGGAATGAATAGAAATGTTTACATGATGTTTTAAATTATATATTTTGTTAGATTGTTTATCACTGATTGATGATTAAGATAGCTATGCTAGTTGATGGTTTAAAAGATTGACTGAATAATTCTTCCAAGTTAGATCTTAGGGCGTCACATGCATATTGACCCAAATTGCCTCCACAACCATTGTCGCCTTCAATGGTGCTATGAGAAAAATACCGGGTTGGAATGATACCAAACCCTTCTGTTTGAACTCTATTTGAGTGTTCATATCCCATAACCATACTCAATACCCTCTCATCCTCTAGTGTAAGACCTTCCTCAACAAGAAGCTCACAAGATTGTATTTATATTAGAGTAAATTTGTTTAAGTTCACTTATAAAGCAATCATAATTAATAATGAACTATGAATAAAAATTTTACAAACATCTAAAGTGAAATTATCAATTTTTTCTTTGCATCCTCGGACAATCATATCCCATCTTTATGTATTTCATTATCCTCTATAGTTGTAATATATCATTGATACACTATAATAACAAATTTAATAGTACATTAAAAAATTATAAAGTATAAATAAATTATGAAATAAATTCAAATTCATAAATTCATGCCATCTCTTTCTGCCTACGAATTGAACTCATACGTCCTATTATGTGAGGACAAGTCTACTTCTTTGCATTTGAAGAATTTTTTGCGATTGTTGCCCTCTCTTGTGACATACAATAAATTTAACATCAATAAGCTTAATCGCAAAAAAAAACCAAAATATAATCGTGTTTCATTACCTAATCTTCTGATTTGATCACTAGTTTACACTATTGTGCTGCATCAAAACCAACTGGGATAGACTATAATTTCCTCAATATACCTACTATCCCAATACTCATCCATCAAATTAGATTTATAGTTACGCCACTTAACACCTAGTTATTGAATAATCCAATTATATATATGTCCAAGAAATTCAAATTTAGACTGCAAATTTATGAAGTATATGATTATTAATGTAGATAAAAAATTAGAATTGAATTTTAAATGATATTTTACTTGCCTCGAGTTTATCCAACATCTTTTCCTGAAGGGTTCCATTCTTTTATTTCTATAATCTTGGAAGGAAATTGGGTTCAACACAAGGTCCCTAGTGATGACGCCAATATATGATCCTAAGAGGATGGACTCTAAAATGTTACATGGGACATTATTCTCATTAACATCTATGTGAACACGCATCCCGAGGCATTTTTTATATATCATCACAAGTTGTGCCCCCCTTTATCGTATAAGGGTGCCTTACTCATCTATACAAACATATAAAAGCATATCTATCTTTTTTGTCTTTTCAAAACAGCTTACAATCATTAGGACAAATATATATAAAAATACTCATTTTCCAAAAACCTTCATGCGAACCTCCCTCCTAACTAAGACTTAATTTGGAACCGCTTTCTGAAGCTACTTTCTAGTAGCAATCTTTTAGTTTAAAAAATTTTTGTACTAAATAACCATTTTAAAAAGCAATTAAAAAGTTGTCCCAAATGAACTAACTGTCTTAAAATATCTATCAACTTTTAAAGTATAAAAACTTGTTACCACTTAGATAGCCAAATTCGAGGCATGAATTATCCTAACAAAATATAACAGTCAAAGAGAAAATGAAAATTGGCTCAAGAAGAAAATGAAAATAACCAAGACACCATGCTCCAAAATGACTTATAAATAGCCAAGATAACAAATGGACAAATTGCCTGCTCAGACGAGGCAAAGAAAGCTAAAATCTGAAAATTTTATCGACCATGACAAAAAAACAACAACAAATAGAGCAAACAAATCTACAACAATACTACAATGGAGTTATCGATGGCTCAGAATACCCAGAAACTAAAAATCCTTTCCCTCGCCTCCTCAGCACGCCACTTCATTTACAAACAAAAAGTTGTTAGGTCAGCACTCTATATATTTTCTTAATTAGTGAATAATGGAAAACACAACATAAAGCTAGATGTATTTTCTTACTTATATTATTTGCATATGCATATGACAAGAATATATATATGCTAAATTACATAATTTACATAACATGATTTCATAAAATACATGTTATGACTTATATAAGTATTTGATAAGATTGACGAAACTGATACAAACACATTTGATATATATTATTTACATAATATACATGCATAGCATAGACACCGCACTACATGCATATGATAATGACAAGTATATAATGTAATAAGATTCTATATAAACTATTTTGTAAATGTTAGGTATAAGATTAATATAACTTACTAATTATTATTCACTTTGTTACTAATCACTATTTTTAATATATACAATTGCACTGGTATTTATTGATCATCTAACTTGTCACTGTTTCATTGATTTTACATGATTTAACAACTATATGTTCATCGTGATAGTGATTGAATAGTATTATGCATACTATTTATATTGCATTGCATTGATTTCAATTATTGGTTCTCATAATCTATTGAGTTGTCAGCTCACTCATGATTTTACATATTTTCAGGAAGGGGTTAGGATCTAGTGGACTGAGGGTAGATCATGAATTTAGGTTTTATTTTATTTCTGCATTTTCTCTTGTTTTATTAATTTGTAGTAAGGAACTTAGAAATTTGAAATGAATATAATGATTGATCTCTTGACTTTTGTATATGAATTTTGAGGGATGAATATAATTTTATAGTTTGATGTATGTGATTTTTAGTCATTTTTGCTGTATTAATTTATATTGATGAATTTATAGAAACTCTGATAAATAAATAAATAAACAATTCTTAAAAATTTAGACCCTAAGGTGTTACACATGCCATTGCCGTTAGCCACCACCATTGTCTATTGTTGCCTTGCCTCGCATCGTTTTTTGCCCCTCACCTCATAGTTCTCACCAGCTCGACCCCATCGCTAGTTATTATCACTATCAATCACCACCTTGCTTTGTTGCCATCGATCACAACCAGTGACATATATAGTATGGGGACCTTGGGGACACGTGGGGGGGGTCACGTGTTCCCCCTAAAAAAAAAAGCCTGTTTAAAAAAATTAAAACTATACTTAACACAATTATTTAACCGAATTTTTTAATCTAATTTAGGACTTTCGCAGTTCCGCTTTGGCTTCCTCTCCACGGGTGCTGCGACTTCCTTTTCTCCCTATCGTCAGCTCTTCCGCTTCGGCCCCACTACGGTGCTACGGCTTCACATCTACGCCTAGCGCCCAGCGAGCCTGGAGAGCGTGTATTCGTCCCTTATAGCGAAGAGCCGGAGATGCGACATTACGAGACTGCCGAGAGCCAGAGGAAAAGACAAATTTTTTTAGACAGTAATCTTTACTATGTTATTTTATATTATTTTGGTTGATTTCAAACTTTCAGTTTAAACTTTATGTTTCTAAAATCTAAACTGATTAAGGAACAAAACATGTAAACAATCCGGTTGATTTTGATTTGATTCTTCATAGAAGAAGTTAGTCTTCTCTTAGAAGTTAGAATATTCAAAATTTTCAAAACTATAAAAGATCATTTAAAAAAAAAACAATAGTAGATCTTTTAGGTATTGAACAAAACATGATTGTAGATAATTCTTTTTCTAATAATCTTCTTCAACACTTAACAGTTTGTCAATGTTAGCAATACATTCATGTTTCATACCTTCATCTCAGTTAGTTTTGGGTATAATTTGATATATGAATTTTTCTTAGCAATCAGATCTTGTTTCAAGTGATCTTTGAGTACAAGTTCGAACACCATGGAGAGATATTTCAAGTGATCTTCGAGTTCAAAAACATCAAATGATACAGATGAAATTGCAATAAGGTTGAAGTGCAAAATGAAAAACGCATTCGAATGGATGTTAATTTACCAAAAACAAACAATGTGGAAATAAGTGTAGAAAATATTCCATCTAATCCAGGTCTACGATTTCCTATTAATGATTTTAATCATAACATTCGAGATGAAATTTGGAGAACATATTTACAAAGAGGGACATTTCAACCTCGTAGCCATGATTTCCCGAAAAGTAAATATGGGATGAAAGATAGGCGCTTTAATCCTAGTTGGTTTGACAAATATTCTGATTGGCTAGAGTATAGCATATATAAAGACAAAGCATATTGTCTATATTGTTATCTTTTAAGAACATCCGGGAGAGGCAACGAAGAGGAAGAGGCATTCAATAAAAATGGATTTTCAAATTGAAAAAAAAAAACAAACAAATTTGATCTTCATGTTGGAAGTCATAACAGTACGCATAATAATGCTAGACGAAGTTGTGAAGACCTAATGAGACAAAGCCAACATATTGGATTTCTTTAACAAAAATAGTCAGATCAAGCTATAATTGCATATCGTACCCGCCTCAATATTTTTGTTGATTGCATAAGATTTCTTTTGAAACAAGGACTAGCTTTCCGCGGACATGACGAGTCTTCTACATCCAAAAATTAGGATAAGTTTCTAGAATTAGTGCAGTTTTTAGCAGAACATAACAAAGACAGACGATGCGGTGCTAAAGAATACACATGAGAATTTGAAATTAATTGCACCTGATATTTATAAAGATATTACAAGGGGTTTTGCTATTGCAATCACAAAGTTAATATCTGATGAGATTGGTGAAAAGTTTTATTCAATTTTAGTTGATGAATCACGTGACGCATCAGGTAAAGAGCAAATGGCAATTGTAGTGCACTTTGTTGACAGTAAAGGTGTGATTATATAACATTTTCTAGGGATTTCAGATGTACCAGATACAACAGTGAACAATCTAAAGATAACAACTGAACAACTCCTTTCATCATATGGTTTGAGCATTTTTAAAATACGGGGTCAAGGTTACGATGGTGCTAGCAATATGAGAGGTGGGTTCAATGATCTAAAGGCTCTATTTCCGAATGAAAATACTTCATCACATTACATTCATTGTTTCTCACATCAGCTTCAATTAACATTGGTGGCAGTTTCAAAAGGTCATGTTCAGATTGCTTTGTTTTTTTATCATAATTTCAAATATGATGAATATTGTTGGTGATTCTTGTAAGCGGCGTGATCAGGTATGAGAAGTACAATACGAGAAGGCATTAAATGCATTACAAAGTGGAAAATTGTTAACAGGGCGAGGCTTAAATAAAGAAATAACCCTTAAGTGTGCAGGTGAAACACGGTGGGGTTCACATTACGAATCAATAATAAGGTCAATCACAATGTTCTCTATAGTGATTGATGTTCTGGAAATTATTTTGGAGGATGGTACAAGCTTAGAACAAAAAGGTGAAGCGTATGCTTTATTAGAATCATTGCAGACATTTGAATTCTCTTTTTGCCTTCATTTGATGAAAGATATACTTGATATCACTAATAAACTATTGCAAGCTTTGCAGCGAGAAGAATAAGATATTGTAAATGTTATGTCTTTGGTTTTCAATATGTAAAATGAGATTGTAGGATATGAGAGATAATAAGTGGGTTGACTTCATCAACAGTGTAACTTCATTTTGTGAGCAGTAGAAAATAAATGTTTCGCATATGGATGATAAATGAGTTGCTCGTGGTCGTCCTCGCCGCAGAGCTCAAGATATAACAAATTTATATCATTTTATGGTTGAAATTTTCTACATAGTGCTTGATATGCAACTTCAAGAGCTAAACAATCGTTTTACAGAAGCAAATATCGAACTACTTTTATGTATTACCTGTTTGAATCCTAATAATGGTTTTAATGCATTCAACAAAGATAAGTTGATTAGAATAACATAGTTTTATCCAGTTGATTTTAGTCATTTTGATCAGACGATTCTTGAAAATCAATTGGATACTTATATTATGGATATGCGATCTGATGATCATTTTCTTCATTAAAAGATATAGGAAGTCAGTCTTGTTGAGAAAATGATCCATAATAGGAAAGATATTATATATTATGCTGTTTTTAGATTACTTGAACTAGCATTGGTATTACCCGTTGCTACAACAAGCGTCGAAAGAGCATTTTCTGCTATGAATATTATAAAGAATCGGCTGCAGAATAGGATTGGAGATCAATGGATGAATGATTTATTAATTGCTTATATTGAGAAATATATTTTAGATTCTATTGATAATAAAGTAATCATTCAACTCTTTCAAAATATGAAGAGAAGATGTTATAAATTATAAGTTGTTTACTATCTTATATTTAATATTAAACATTTTTTGGAAAATATTTTAAAACAATTTTTAAAACTGCCTATACCGGTCCCAAGCCCAGATGAAAAAAGTTGAGAGAAAATTTTAATAAATTAATCCCCCCCCCCCTTCAATATATTTTCTGGCTCCGCCACTAGGGACACGGCCCCCCGTTGGCTTTTGGTAATAACATGTAATTAAGTATATTTATGATACATTAATTGTAGAATTAATAAAAATAAATTTTCCTTTTTTCTTCTTAATACACTAATGCAATCCTGACATCCGCCTATCACCCTAACTGGCCTAACGCGACTCTAAAACACACACGGTAGAGAAGCCCGAGTGCCTCTTCATTTCGTTCGCTTCCCAACGTCGAACGCAGTCCTACCGAACGCCTTTGGCGGTTATGCTGCCTTCCAAGCCTGAACGCTGTCGAGGTTGCCCTTTTCCCGACGTTCCAGTCTTCTGCCTTCCAAGAGAAGTCCAAGCTTTCTAGTTTTTTGTAGACCGCTTGAAGATATATTTAATAGTATCAACAATGAACTGATTGTACACGATATCAAAAAATGAAGACTCGAATGGAGAAATTATAGATGATATGTAACTTTTTTAGCTTTCTCATATGGACAATCTTTTTATAATAAATCTAATTGATTTAAAAAAATTAAAACTGTCAATGTCGGTCCTAAGTCCGAATGAAAAAGGTTGAGAGTTTTTTAAATACTTTAATGATTTGTGTCCCCCACATGAAAAAAATCCTGCCTTCGCCCTTGATCGCAGCCTTTTCTCAACTCATGTCACTATTGAATTTTATATTGAATGATTTTTTTTCAAATAAAAAAAAATCTATTGCATTTTTTAAACTCAACGTAATAGCTCTAAAATATTTTAAATATATCTCATCTATTTTAACAACATGTTTGTACTTCTTTAATAACTAATAAAAGTTGAGGCTTAAATTTAAGAGTATTATTAGTTTTTTAGTTCGTTATATATATAATTTAATTTTAAAAGAATGCGAACCTGCATACCTTAACCAGTCGTCAGCGCCAAACCAAATCGGCAAATCCGAATGCTTAGTAGTGACAGTGCGCCGCGTGCTCCGTTTTGAGTTACTTGCCGATGCCATGATATCCAACAGAACCTTCAGCGGCAGCAGCGCGGGCACGTTAGGTCACTCGAGACAGCTTGCCTTCAACTCCGGGCGCGGCGCTTCATCGTTCCGATTATCTTTCTTTTCCCGAAAAACATTTATGAATTCTTTAAGTCATCGATTCAGTAGGGATGCTTTCTCCAGAGATGAAAAGGGTTCAGAGGTAGAGAAGAGAAGGAAGGTACAGAGGAGCTCCAGTAATGAAGACGATCCACGGAGGGAGGAGAAGGGGCTTTCCGGAATTTATGTGCCGAGGCAAAAGTACATCTCTGTTTCGAAGGCAGAGCTTCTCCAAGCTATTCTGGAGATGTTTGAACTGAAGGAAGATGCCGACAACTTCCTTAAGTTATCCGTGTAAGTCCTACTCCTCGGCTTCTGTTTTCCTGAGCTAATGCGACAATCTGACATTTTATTTTGGGAAATATGTAGAAACCCCTACAGTTTAGCCTTTTGATTAAAAAAAGGGAAATTTACATACATACCACTTATATTTTTTTCGCATCACTCATATATTTGATTTCTACCACTTATATTTTATATGAAAATGAACTGTGAGCGATATGCATGTAATATTAAAGTCTCATGTGTTAAATATGTAAATATAGTGGTATAAAGTGGTATGTATGTAAATCTCCCACCTTAAAAAAATAGTTTAATCTATGTTTGAATATCCAAGGTTTCATTTTCATTTCAACCAAATTGTAAAGAGGAATCCATATGCTATTTACTGGTCTATGGACTTATTACCGGCCTACCTAATTCTAAAGGCTATATTGCCATTCTGATTACCATTGATTGCCTATCTAATTATGCCCATTTTTGGTCATTTACTTATAACATAATCTGCTTCTAGAGTAATCTTTTTGCAAATATAGTTGTTAGATTGCAAGATTTTCCAAAAATTATAATGTCAGATAGGAATGGTATTTTTTAAAGTAATTTTTAGCATCACTTTTTTTTGTTTTAAGTGGCACCACACTCCATTATAATACTGCATATCATGTTTAGACAGATAGTCAAACAAAGGTTCTCAATTGCTGTTTAGAAAAATATCTTTGTGCCTATGCCTTCACCCCCAAATTATGGTCAACATTCCTTTGTTGGGCCGAATTATGTTACAATACATCCTTCCATATGGCCATACAAAGGTCATCACATCAGGCTTTATATGGGAGATTACCACTTTCCATATCATTTAGCTTTGCGGTAATTCTGACATCCACGTCTCTATATTTTATTGTCACGATCCGGCCCGGTGAGCTCGCATATACGAGACGGGAACGGAGGTCGGACGATAATCTAAAATGTTTAATCTCTAAAACTATCACCTTAACATTTGAAAGAGCCACTAAAACAATAATATTTTAAATACATAAACATAACCTCAAACAAAAATTCATAAAATAACCTTTCTTCCGGTGCTCTTCTCCTACGGTAAACATTTTCACCCATTCTACTCATTTTTTATATAAAGTAATTACACCTGAAAAATGTTAATAACTAACAGTAAGCTAAAGCTCAATAAGTAAAACACGATTCTAAACTACAGTAATCAAGATAAACTGAACAATATGTTAGATGTCACATTTCATTTAAAACATAATATAAATTGATTTCTAATAACATATTATTTGAACATATGCTTAATCCATAAACTTATATCATTCATATTCATTTTTATTCATCATATCAATATTCATATCTTTATCTTTCTTATTTCGTATATATTACAATCGTTACAGGAGCCACTGTCTTGTACCATAAATGTACTCCTTTACCATTTTCTTTTCCATATCATTTATTATTTTAATGTGCACGAGAACAGCGTCCCCAGCTAGTATCATCAGGGGGTGAGCTCCATCAATTCAGCATGCACATACAAGCATTCAATATAACAATCATATCATATTTATTTCATCTCATTTCATCTTATTTTTATAACATATGAACTTTATAATATAATGCCATGATGTATAACATATAAATTGCTTGATCAATCATAGGGCAAGAGTAAATATTTTATAAACATGCTTGATCTTTCAAAACATATAACTTGAGAGAAAATAAATGTATCACTGCAATAAAGAATCATGAGTACTTACCTCGATTTAAAGGATTTGATTACCCCGCTCGAACACCTTTCTTCGAGTTCCACAATTATCACTTATAAGCATTAATTTAGTATCCAACGGCTAAAGCTAATCATCTCAAAATTAAATCAATCTATTCCTACAAAATTTTCAAATGTTCTTCTTCTCTCCTTCTCTCTAATTTAAAACATAAGGCATGTATATTCTAAAAATTCATCCAAGTAATTCCTTTACCATTACTTAAAATAATTCAAAATAATTTTTATTTTCCAATTTAACCTAAAACCCTAAATTTGGAAAATTCATTTTCATTGATTCCCTCATAAAAACATGTCAAACTTTCCCTTACACCTAATTAATAATTAAATTAATATATTTTCGGATTTAAATTAAATTAAAATTATAAAAATGATATTTTGTATAAAAATCCTAATTTATGTCTTTAGAAACCTTCCTATAATCATTGAAACATCGCTTCTCAAGAAATTTCTTAAAATTTCAAAAATATGAAAAAGCCCTAATTTTTTTAACTCCATATTTTGAAGAAAAAGCCTCATTTCCAAGCATAAAAGTATCCTTTAAACCTATTCTATCATCCTCTTAAAGAAATTTAAAATTTCCCTCAAACCCTAGATTTCTTCATTGAGAAAATCCTAAGAAAAAACATAAGAAATTGTTCATAAGAGCTTACCTTACTCTTTCCTACGATTTCCCTTCGATCTCCTTCACAAACGGCCGCCGAAAAACTGCCCTAAGGACGCCGCCGAAACCTCCCCGTCGCCCCTTCCGCGCACCTCTTCTCCTTCGGTTCCGCTTGGTTTGGCCACTCGATTGAATGGTATTCGGTCCCTTTAATTCCCCTTAGTTGGCTAAAAGACTATTTTGCCTCACTTAAACAATCCATGCTTTAATAATGGTTAGGGGTACTTTGGGTATATTATAACTTCAAATTTTTTTTAATTTCAAAATTAAGCGAATTTCAATATAGGTTATTTATATCAAATTGTTCAGATTTTTGCGTAGAATTTTATAAAATTATTTTCGTCAAAATCCGACAACCTTTAAAAATTCACTTAAAACTCGTCGCGATGCATCAAAAAGCATGCGAGGTCTAAAAATAATTTTTATTTTCCAATTTAACCTAAAACCCTAAATTTGGAAAATTCATTTTCATTGATTCCCTCATAAAAACATGTCAAACTTTCCCTTACACCTAATTAATAATTAAATTAATATATTTTCGGATTTAAATTAAATTAAAATTATAAAAATGATATTTTGTATAAAAATCCTAATTTATGTCTTTAGAAACCTTCCTATAATCATTTGAAACATCGGTTCTCAAGAAATTTCTTAAAATTTCAAAAATATGAAAAAGCCCTAATTTTTTTAACTTCATATTTTGAAGAAAAAGCCTCATTTCTAAGCATAAAAGTATCCTTTAAACCTATTCTATCATCCTCTTAAAGAAATTTAAAATTTCCCTCAAATCCTAGATTTCTTCATTGAGAAAATCCTAAGAAAAAACATGAGAAATTGTTCATAAGAGCTCACCTTACTCTTTCCTACGATTTCCCTTTGATCTCCTTCACAAACGGCCGCCGAAAAACCGCCCTAAGGACGCGGCCGAAACCTCCCCGTCGCCCCTTCCGCGCACCTCTTCTCCTTCGGTTCCGCTTGGTTTGGCCGCTCGATTGAATGAGGGACCGAAGGTATTCGGTCCTTTTAATTCCCCTTAGTTGGATAAAAGACTATTTTGCCCTCACTTAAACAATCCATGCTTTAATAATGGTTAGGGGTACTTTGGGTATATTTTAACTTCAAATTTTTTTTAATTTCAAAATTAAGCGAATTTCAATATAGGTTCTTTATATCAAATTGTTCAGATTTTTGCGTAAAATTTTATAAAATTATTTTCGTCAAAATCCGACAACCTTGAAAAATTCACTTAAAACTCGTTGCGATGTATCAAAAAGCATGCGAGGTCTAAAATGACTTTTTTTCGGGTTTTACATTTATTAACCAATTGTGGCGCACATCTACAAACCCTTCAACAAGACATGCAACAAGTACAACATTGCATGAAAATAATTGCTGATCGCCACTGTAGAGATTTGCAATTTTTATTAAGAGATCTAGTCATGGTCAAACTCCAACCATTCAGAAAATTTTGTTGTCAATCACACACTTTCTAAATTAGACAAACGTTATTTTGCACCTTTCCAATTCAAGATATTACCAGCCTTGTGGCTTACTGCCTTACTCTTCCAACCAAAAGCAAAATTCATCTGGTATTACATATTTCACTTCTTAAACCATTTAAAGGAAATCCTCCATTCATCAACTCGCCTTTACCGAATCTTAGTTACAACAATCAACCACTCATTGTACATTATGCAATTTTAGCCTCTTGCATTATACAACTTTGTGGTTAGCCTCACAGTCAGGTACTATTGCAATTGTAATTGAATATGCTGGATGATTCCACATGGGAAATTTTTTCAGCACTCTCTTCATCTTTTCATCTCTCAACCTTAAGAAAAATGTTATTTTTCACGATGATGGGAGTGTTATACATCAATATATTTTATTGGAATATAAGAGTAGAAAAATATTTTGAAACTTGGTCTATAAACTTGGAAGAGCATTCTACAAATATAAAAATCTATCAAAGAATAAGGAACCAAGAACCTTCCACATCAGCATCACAACCTGCAAAGGACAGTAGCCCATCTTCGGCCAAGGGAAGCCTAGATTGCACGGTTCAGCCCATTGGGTCCATACGTATGGGTTCAACTAGCAATCACTAATTTTTCTTTCTTTTTATCCTATAGTACTATTATTGTAAAACCGATCTACCCAAATTAGCTTAAATACCCCAATTATGTAAAGAAAGTTTATAGAATGAATAATTTCTATTTTAGCTCTTCTCCTCTTCTTCCCTTTTTCTTCTCTTTTGGATTCTACACCTACTCTAAAGGTGCTTTTCTTTCTTGGATTGCCAAGAAGCTTATCAGTTGCCTATGATGAAGACTAATGATTTGGGTGGTGCAGATTGCTAGTTTCCATCCAATTATTCTTTGCAGTATTTCGAGTTTTATTCATTGTTTATTGTTCTCTAAACTAATTTACAAAGAGGAATTATTTTTTAGTCTAGCTTGTTGAATATAATTGTTATGTGGTCCTCGGTGTAATTTCTCCAAAGAACTCTTTCCTGGAAGTAAGATTCTCATTGTTGTGAAATATAGTTTTTTTTTATGTCAAAGTTATTTTTTCTTTTTAATACTTCAAGTCTTAATCTTTCATAACTTGATGAATTTTTTATTAAATATTTTTTTTGCTCCCTTTGGTTATTAATTGCTTAATCGAACTCCTAGACTTTTCTTCTTTCTGGAAGTACTAGTGGTATTGTATTTAACTATAATATAATGGATCAAGCCTTTATGATGTACGTTAAGAAACATGCAGGTGCTTGGATTCCATTCTGCATGCTGAACATAAAGGCATTCTTGAGGAAATGAGAAGCTATTATTCTCCTCATTTACAAGACCAAATTCAGAGAACAAACTTTTCAATACAATCTTGGGAAGCTACATCTGGCCTGCCTCACGTGGCCTCAAACGATTCAATGGGTGTCCGTGGCAAGAAAACAAACTTCCCCGGCAATGGTGAAGATGAGAAACCTGTAGATAACTCGGACCTAGGGAGGTTTTTTGAATCACTTTCTGGTAAAGGTGATAGAAAGCCTTCAATGGACTCACAAAGGTTTGTTGAACTCATCCTACGTAAGTTGTGTATATGCTCTTTTTTTTGTAGTTCTTTTCATTTACTATAAATTTCACCTCTATCATCATTGTGTTTTAAAAACCATTTGAGGCTCTTTACAATTTACCATTTAATCATAATATGAAATATGAATGGTATCTTTATAACTTTATTGATGCTCACTATTAGATAGTGGAGTTAGCTCCTTGTTCATGCTGAGAAATTTGGCCTTTTTTTAATTAACCTTGAGAAGTGTTAACTATGAGTTATTTCATTTCTATTTTTATTGTTCCTTTCACATGCCATTTTTCTATGTCAACGGTAAATTTTCCTTCTCAACTTTAGTTAATAATTTAATATGTCCAAATAATGTTTTCCCTATTTGCTTTTTATTATGGTCCTGATGCATGCTCTGAATCACCAATAGTAGTTCTTTTGACTTGTAGGATTGCCGTTGCAATTCGTTTTCAGCAGTCTTTTATGAAACTTTTACACAATGCACAATTTGAAGAACTATCAGCCCAAGATTTGCTATTGACAAATGCACTAAATAGTGATTATCTGTTGACATTGCCGATATATGTTGACTGGAAGCGTGCATCTGAATCCCATGCGATAATATTCAGGTAAGAACGCTTGTTTTTCAGCTAACAACATCTCTCAGTTATTCCAAGAATCATTTTACTGATAAAATTTGTGATATTTTTCTTTTGAGTGCTCATGGAATTTATATTCAAAATATTTTCTTTTTTAAATGACAATTATTATTTTGTAATGGAACTGATTTAGAATGATCGGAAGAGGGTGAGATGTAGGTTAGGGGTAGGTATGTTTGACCATTGACAAAATGTTTACCATTAGATGAATGCCGAAAAGCTGGTTTTGCTAGAAACTAGAACGAAGAAATACGAAGAGTTTTGTTGCTAATCCATACATTGTGAAGAATCAAAAGATTGGATCTCCATAAAAGAAACTAGATGTTTTCTTCAAGTTAGAAGTCAAAAGGAGGCATTTATGGAGAACATCACTCAGTCAAAAGAAGGAATATCCATTGGAGATGGTATAAAAATTTTTTAGGAGAAAATAAAAAAATAAGGAAGTTCATGATAATTCCTGTCAACCTTTGTTCTTTTTTTTCCCATGCTCTCTTTGCTTTCCAGTGGCTCCATTTCCGTGTTAAATAGTAGTCATTGATGCTATATATTTAGGCTTTCTATGACTAGAATTATTTATGGATAAGACGGTAATTTAAGTAATTCATCAAAATGGGTATTAAACCTCTTAATCATGTTCAAATAAACTTAAAGATATGCAGTACACCAAAAAATTTCCTGACTGAGCTATATTGTCCTGTTAGCTACAACAATAACAAGCCTTTATTCTTCTACTTAGGGTCGGCTATATGAATCATTTCTCTCCATTGTGTCCTATTAAGAGTTAAAATTTCATTTAAATCTAATAAAAAAGCTATTTTTAATATTTTCTAACAGTCTTTTTAGGTCGACCTTTACCTTTCTTAATGTAGGCTAGCTCCAATACATCTACTCTCCTAATCGAGTCATCTGAAGGCTCACATTTTATGTAACTAAACCATCTAAGGCGACTCTCTCTAATCTTATCTACCCCTGCAGCTACTTTAAAATTTTCCCGTATGTACTCGGTTCTCATTCTGTCTTTAAGTGTAAAACCACTAATCAATAAATATCATATGTAGATCCTCCTTACTATCTCCATACTTCTCCATCAAGACTCTCAACAAATGTGTAGTTTTCCTAGTAGGCCTACCTGATATAAATTCAAATTGATTTTAAGGAACATTATAATTGTTGCGTCCTGGAGTATTCACGGCGGTAGAGAAATATAAAGTTTTACGTCTTAGCGTTGTACGAAAATCCGACACACAATCAAATAAGAGAGGAGGTGTGTTACATTTATGGGACACCAAGTTTTTTACGTGGAAAACCCCTGAAAAGGGGAAAAAACCATGGAGCCTAGCCTAATTTAAATGAATCCACTAGTATTGTAGTTGATTACAAATGAGACCCTTCCTTAGGGGAAGACCTTAGCTTGATGTACATCTCATAAAGTACATTACATGGTGAGAATACAAAGCATCACTGCTGATGTGTTTGTTTGGTCTGAAGGACTGTAGTCAGTGGGCGATGTAAGTCGGAAAGATCATAGTCGGCGGGCGACGGAGGTCAGAAGGACTGTAGTCGGCGGGCGACGTAAGTCAGAAGGACTGTAGTCCGGTGTCACTTGGAGTTTGGGTGAAACTCCGGCGTTACTTGGAGGTCCGGCGGAATTCCGGCGCCACTTGGAGGTCGGGCGGAATTCTTGCATCACTTGGAGGTCGGGCAGAATTTTGGCATCATTTGAGCAGAATTCCGACGTTACTTGGAGTTTTGGCGGAATTCCGGCGTCACATAGAAGTCGGGTTGAATTCCGACGTGACTTGAAAATTGGGCAGAATTTCGGCGTCCCGTGGAAGTCGGGTAGAATCCCGGCAGTTGTCGAGGAGGAGTTTCTTCCCTCCTAATCTTCTCTTCTTCTTCTCCTTGCTTGGGCCCCCTCTCCCCTTCTCAAGAGAAATGAGAGGTATATTTATAGATTTCTGGAGTGACATGGCCCGTAAATAGATGAGAGATCATGAGTAAATGTAGAGTGGTTTGGATGGACGACCGATATTGAATCCCTTGATCATAGATTGTTCGTCAGACATATGAAGGTCTTAATGATATCAGAATTTGGCGATCTTGGGCTTGTTGGATTCGTCTCGTCGAGCCGCTCGATTTGACTATAAACACGTCATGTTTGGAAACCGTTTGGTGATCCAAATTATGGTTTGAACCCTCCAACAGTGCTTCAGGTCCTTGATTTGGACCCATTTGAGCTCAGATTGAGTCGAATTTGGTGTTGTTGGGTTCGTATTTTTTAGGCGCTCAGTTCAACTATAAGTTTGCTAAAATCAGAGTTCAGATGATCCCAAAATTAATTTTTGAAGTTTCCAACTTGATTTTGCATCGAGATTCATGCCCAATCAAGATAATTTTTCAATGATATATCAGTTGCCCCCCTATTTTTGGATGTCGAAGCTCCATAACTCCGAAAATTTTTATGTCGACATTTTGCATTGACCAAATTGCAAAAAAATTTGTTCCAAAAATTAAAATATTGCTTAAACTTGATCATAGAGGCCCCGTGTAGCTCCGAAAGTATCAAAATTGAGTCCGAAATATTGAAAAATGTGTTCGGGGACCCAAAAAATGTCGGATTTGGACCGTCCTGGCCGAAAATCAGGCCCGGACAAGCATAGGCAGTCGAACTGGCCGGCTGGCCGCCGCCCGCCGGCGGCAGCACGCGTGCCGTGCACCAACAGGCGCATCCGCGCGCTGTACCGCACAGTTATGGCTTAATTTTTTTTAAAAAAATTCGGTGGGGCCCACTTCATTTCTTTTATCCAAAAAATTCCCAAAAAATTCCAAAAAATTTCAAAAAAAATTTAGAAAATTTGAAAAATTCCATAAAACTATGGAATGTTCTTTTATTCCAAAAAAGTACTATAAATAGCCCCTCAGGGCCAGGGGGAGATTTGCAAATTCTCATTTTCTTCTTCTAACTCTCTAACAGTTGAGGCTTTCCGTTATTTTTGAGTAGGTGACTTTCCTTACTTAATTCAGCGCCCCTCCTTTGATCTTATATTGAGGAGGAGAGGGGGCATATTTGTCTTTTTGAGTTTCTTTTATTTTGAGGCCTATATATAGAGATCCTTGCTATTGTATTGGTATGATGGATTATTAAAAAAAAAATTTCTGCACTTTTGTTCTTTGGGGAAGAACTTTGGTGTGATCCTTATGTGACGAAAGCGTAATATCCATCGGTTGCAGAATGTGTCCGGACTTGTGGTTTGAAGTCCCTAAGTGAGGGTAGCGCAGCACCCATCAGCCGCAGGATGTGTTCGGGCTCATGGTTTATTTTTCTTTCCGGACACTTCATTTCTCCTTCTCTAATTCCCCTTCTTTCTTCTAGCCCTCGCTCTACCTCTCCTTCTCCCTTGACCGCCGGCCAAACTGTCCATAGCCACCGGCCAAGCTTCCCTCTTCCCCTCCTCCACCCGTCGGCCACTCCACCACCACCTCCTAGCTGGCCACCTCCCCTATTCCCTCCACCTAGCCGCTGGCCCAAGATCCAATTTCCCCTCCTTCCACCACCACTAGCTCCAATCAATCCCTCTCCATTTGCCTCCAAATTTTGAATTACTCTTTAGTGCTTTCCTTAATGGATGCAAATCACAAAAGGATAGTATTAAAATCTGATTTCTTTTATTTGAAATTTGAAATTTCTTTTCTAATCTATCTTGTTTCATTTTAGGAAAGTTTTTTAAATGAAACCTATTTGAATTTCAATTAGGATTTGATTTGGGCCCTTTGATCCACCCCCAATCATCTCCATTAATGCCACCCCTTGCATGGCCAGTCCCCTTGCTCCCCTCCATTCATAAATTTCCTACATTAGATCACTATTGATTTTGAAAGTATTCAACTTTGAATTCAAATAATTTTGAATTTCAAATACTTTTCAAATTAATACAACTATTTTAGGAAGCATTCCAATTGATGCAAATATGAAATTAATTCATATTTGAAGTCATCAATCAATAATCAATGCAAAGATTCACATACGTTGAATGTGGACGCTCCCCTCTTCCCTCCATTGGCCGGCCCCCCCTTCCCTTCCTTTCCTCTCTCCAATTAAACCCGTATCTCATTATTAAATCCCATTAATACCTCCCATTAGCCCCCCCTAGTCCCCATTAAGGATAGTTTGAATTTCAAAATATTCCCGCCCTTCTTTTAGGAAATCTGAAATTAAATTCAGATTTCTTAATTTCTCCCCCTCCTCTCTCTTGGCCGCCCCCCTTATTCTCTTCCCTTCTCTATTCTAATTAATTCCTTCATAAAATTGTAACTCTATTTATATAAGGGATTAATTAAGTAACCCCTTCCCTCTCTTTTCCAATTAATTTAAAACTTCTAATTACATGACCACCCCCCCCACCCCCCCTCCCTTCTTCCTGTCCTGCATCAGTGAGACCTAGTTGAAGCTTTCTGATTCTTTCACACTAACAGTTAATTTCTCTTTGGTTCCATCGGTCATGTTCCATCCGTTTTGCTTGAAGTCTTTGCCCCTCATTTTATATTGCTTGATTGCTCTCAAGCGTGACCTAAAGCTCTTTTTCATTTTTATGTGCTTGCATGCACACATTTCTCTCCCTCCCTCTCTCTCTCTATATATAAGTATTAAAACTCATATTTTAGGCAAGCAGTGAGGAATACTTATTATATAAATATTATGTCATGGCATCCCTCAATTATGTTTAAGATTTAGTAAGTATTTTTAGCCAAATGTATTTATATCAAATTAGCAATCACCCTTAATTAATTTGTGAAAAGGTTTAATTCGTTGTTACTAAATTTAATATTTTTTAATCATTTCAATAAATACTCTGTACTTAAGAGAGGAAGATCGTCTTCCTTAGGCCTCTTAAAAACCCTTAAAGCTCTCCATTTAAAAGGGAAGCTATATGGAAATATGAGCCATTTGCATTCTGTTTCACGATCTTCCTCTCAAAATATTATTGTCCATCAGTCTCACATCTCTAATTCTTGACGCCCTAAATTTGTCATGAGCACTTACCTTTTGGTTTCTATTAGGCAAAGATGACTATTTATGTACCCCTGTTCTATACACTTTGAATGCAGCTATTGAATCTTGTGATTTTCAGTGAGTATTGTGCCTAAGGTTATCTCTACAGACCTATTTTGAGTCTTGGTGAATTAGGATTTTTCATAGATATTGTCGTTATCAGGGAATAGAAAATGAAAATTTTAAAGCTATATATAATAGGGACCGATTGTTGGATGATATTTTGGCTGTGTACTATTTGTTGACAAATAAAATTTACTGCAGTTGCCAACTGGAATGTTCAGTCATGATTAGTTAATTTCTCATCATTGCAGTAGTAGATGTACATGTGATGAAATTGTACACATGCTTATATCATGAGTTATACCGTTTTTGTAGTCAAATATTCGTTTGCTTATCTCATATTGATGAATTATGTTATTCTCTATTAGAATTTTTTTTTTCAAATCATTTAAAGTGCTTAAGATAACTTTCTTGAACTGCTTTTCAAGTGATTAACTCGATCTCAACTACGATTCAGGCGTGGATATGCAACTGAAAGGCAAAGAGGTCTACTTATAGCTGAGAAATTTGATTACTTACAATCAAAGTTGCTGCAAGAGATTTTCTTCAATCTTTCAAGGCCACTAAAGCAATTCGGAAAGTGGCTCTATGAGGTCATGCTGGTTTGCATTATTTTAGTAATTTACGTTATAATTCTATTTTTCCTATTATAATTGAATAAATTGTCCGTCTGTTAGCTATGGAGATGGAAATTTTTCTTCTTTCGGATTGAAGGTTGTTAAACTTCATCTAACGAATTGATTTGAGATGTTCAAATCTCTAGTTATGTAAAGGAAATGCCTGGCTAATCTGAAAGCTTATGCGAATTGACTATACCATCTAACTTGAAAAACAACCAATCTTAAGCATTGTATTTACCTTGAGTAAATATGCAAATGCAGACAATGGTGGAAGCTGCAGTGATTCTGGCAATAGTGATGATGGAGGAAACAATGACTTGAAGAAAACTCTAGTGGTATAGCAGTTTGAGCTTGAGCTATACTTACCTCAAACTTAGTTGATAAATTTTACTCAACGAGTAGCTTCCTCAACAGTGCTAGCATGCAAAGATAATTTAGTAAGGATTTTATTTTATTATCCTTAACCATTATATATTTTAATGAGTTGAGCTTGGCTGGCTTATGAATCAGCTCGACTTGTACCCCTAGAGAGTTAACACCAGATTTTTCGTATGGATAGAAAGGGAAGGTAGCATTACACCCTTGTTTTGGAAAATGGTACACCCGGACAATACAAAACATAATAAATTGACTTTATCTCAACCTACAAGAAACGTAAGTGCTAACATTGTTCAAGTGAAAAATAATTCATATCTATAAATATTTATAAATAAAGATGTGTAAATCATAAATATGTCAAATGAATCTCTTTGAATCAAACGAATGTCAAATAATTTTTTGACATATTGACTAATAGAAAAAAAAATGAATAATCTACTCCTGCCAGAACTAATCCAGAACCCAAAACAAGTTTAAATACTTAAACATACATAACAACTCAATTAAGTAGCTATTTTTGAAGAGTCTGTTTTTATGGCGATTGCCACAACCTGTCAATTGGGCTTGGAAGAGAATCAATAATAACTCGACAAGATGGGGTTAGTTGATAAATTTAGGGTTAATCCAGTTAGTATAAGCTTGTTCACTATGATAAATAACCACCGAAGAACAATGCTACAAGTTCGAGAATCTCCATTTGATTTATGATATTGATGTGAATCAAACAGGAATTGCTTGCGGAAATTAAGATGAAATTAATTAAAGCGTTGCCAACACAAATTTATCACCAATAAAATAAAGGATTAAATGTTTTCTAGGTAATCAACTTGCTTAGGCGAAGAGTTGCTTTGAGATAACCAAACAATTCATAAACATTCAAAGATAAAAGAACTACTTAAATGCTCATAACAAAATCCCACGATTAATAATGAGAAAATTCACCTCAAGCACCTTCTCACTCAATCACTCTTTAGCTTTTAGCGGAGAAGAAAGAACCACGCGAAGATGGAGTGCACCACTACGGAAAAGGAGACGTAGGACTTTGTTACCGGAGAGGTAGTCGCCGGTGGAGGAGGTGGTGGATGGCGCCTAGTGATTGTCCAAACGAAGTCTTGAAATTGGCGGTCGATGACGTGCACAAGTGATGGGAGAATTCGCTCCAAGTATTCACCAACTGTGTCTTCGTGCTCACACCCCGCGTCGAAGAACAGGGATCGTAGGATGTTGAGACTACCGTCGGCGTTGAACACAAGCCCCCACTCAAATTTGGGATCCGCCATTCAACATTGAGAAGGGGACGGGAAGAAGAAAAGAAAGGAGGAGTTGGGCTGTGAGCTAGGGAGAGACTTGGGGAAAATCTGAATTTGAATTTCAGATTTTCATGGATTGGAGGGAGAGGTTATTTTATCATTATAGTCTCCCTAAATTATATTAAAGAGGGGAGCGGCTATTAGGGGGAAATTAAGAGGTTAATTAGTGGGTGCGTAGGTGGCAAGGAGAGAGAGAGTATGCTAGCATGGGTGG
>NW_021318595.1:6299634-6319869 GCF_001605985.2 Dendrobium catenatum
GTTCCGGGGCCGGCGGGTTTGGGGGTTTTTGACGGGGATGGCTGCTGGGAGACGGGAAGAGGGGCAAGATGAGGGGTTGGGTGTATGGAGGCTTGGTGGGGAAGGAGAAAACAGCGAACCAAATAAAATAAAACCAAGAGCTCACCAACGTGGGCTGTTGGGTACTTCGGGTGGAGCCTCTCCTAGGTCTCCTCTCTTTCTCTCAAGCTCTCAAGCAAGAAAAGAAGAATGAAAATCTCAGAATTTTATTAATCAAACATTAAGCTAATACAATAGGAGGAGACCTCTTTATAAGGGTCTCATAAAATAACATGATTCAAATGCCCACCGGGCTACAATAAAGACTAAACCTTCATAAGGGCAAAATAGTAAACTAAGGCTTGAAATAAAAGATACATAGAAAATAACATAAGATGACATGGCAACATCAGAAATAAAGCTCCCAATCGTAGCCGTCGATCTACGATTCCTTCGCCGGTAGACCTGCCTAAAATGTCTGTCGATGACCTCATCAGATATCATATAAATATGCTTGCAAAATTTCAATACGAGATAGAGCATAGCCTAGGAATATTGAAAATTCACAGGAATTATCACTTTAGTTCAAATAACATTTGAAATTGAACAAACATACTTATATGATTTGTACTTAGATGAATTACAAACCCAACAAATGCAAGTTAACGTACTTCAACTTTGTCATGACTTTAGCATCAGAGAATGGACAGCATGACCTGCAATGCAAGGAAGCCTAACTTCGACATTCACTTTGAGGCGAGAAAAGATCGCCTAACCTATGGTTATTTTGTAGGGAAGGTTAAACATGCAATATGAGTGATGTTTCATGTATTTGGAGGTTGCCAGACGCAAATCCGACAACCATATGCGTGATGGTGTCCTTCTCGAACACTCATGTGACAATAAATAAATGGAAACCGCCGGATTTCCGCCATTTTTTGAGCATAAAGCATATGTTTTATTTTGGGTTTTGGAAATTTAAATGCATGGGTTTCTATGGATCTATGACTTTGGAGAGCCAAACATGCAACCAAGGCTTAGAGAGCTAGGGATTTTACCTCACCGGGTAGTCACGGCCCCAACTACCATACACTCGCCTTGCAAAGATGAGATTGAGGGGGAAGGTAGGAAGAAGTCCGCTATCCAGGCCACTCTGAATGTAGTCGTTGCTGTCCAAGTTGCTTCGGAAGTCTTTTTCATTGTCAAGAAATCGTCAGAGTTGATGGAGGAGGAAGAAGAAGCTCCTAGACTCTTCCTAGACGGAAATGAGAGGCCACAATAGCCTTCTAACTTCTGTTTCCCCAATCACTGATAATAGGAAGCAGCAATCTAACTCCTAGGTACTTGGTTTGGCGGGATACATGCAGGAATATGGGACACAATCTCCCTGATGTTCGATCCTATCCTAAACACGCACAAAGGCTCTCGGTTTGGCTTCTGGTTGCACGACTATTGCACGATCAGCTTTGGACGCACGCAAGAGGCCAAACATCAACCTCTTCTTCACGCATGGACGGACCGCACGTGAGTAGGAAAAGAACCTTGCTCTTCTCTCCTTCTCGACTCTGCTCAGACGGACGCAGAAGGCACGCAGGGGCTCGACAGGATAGAAAGCACACATGGACGATTCTCGCACACTTGCTTGTTCTTGGTCAGACACACAAATCATACCAAGTCAAATGTTCTTTTTCCTTGCTCTCTTGTTCTCTCTATATAGGAAAAGTGGTAAATCCCACATGATTAAATTTTTTGCCGAGATAATCTACTACAACCACTGAAATCAGACATGATTCGATAGGAAAGGACATTGTAGCAGCTCTGAATTAAATTGGAGCCGTTGGATTTGATTTCCAGATTTGGAAAGGTTAAATGAGCCCAAATTAGGCCAATTTGGTTGAAACTGAGCTCGAATTGGACTCGAACAGGATCGATTTGGGTTCGATCAAGCCAATTTAGCAAAATTTGGCTCGAAACAACGTCAAATTTGGTTCAACGAGGCTTGATTTAGTGAATCGGGTTCGATTGATCCAGATCGGGTCTGATTTGACTTGATTTGAGTCGAGTCAACGCAAAAAATGCGTACCATGATGTATTTTTATTGAGAAATTTTCCCTATGATGCTTTTTTCTTGTTTATCTTGTTTGTTTTTGAAAAATTTTGGTATCAACTTAAAAGATTCACTCAAGTGTATGCTAATCAGGGTGCCTTTAGCCATTGCATCTTAAGGTCTGAGCTGCATTGATGATCATTGCTATTAAATGAACCTTTACCAGTTATGTCAAATGGCTGAGGCCTTCAACTAATGTAGAATTTTCTGGTTTTTGGCTTTGATGTTCTATTTTCAGATTGTCTTCTCATGGAAATTTGCTTTGTTTGGCTAGTTAAGCAGTGTATCCTGCTCCATGTTCTGTATATATTTAATATTATTTTTAAAGAACATGAATATTAGGGAATTCTCATATCAGCCCTCTAGTAACATTTTTGTTCTCTCAATCAGACACTAAAAGGTTTCAATAAGGCACAAAGTGTGACGGCAAGGATCGATGCAGCAAAACTTTGGCTTAAGGATCAATATTCTCTAGAAAGAACTTGGTCCTACGGACAATACTTCCTTAGAAACCAGCTAAGATCTGATATAATGGGAGACAGCGACCTTCCTATTTGGCTAGCCGCACAAAGAGCAGTTCCTCGATATGAAGGGTTTCTGTCAGTAGTTGGACCAAGGAGAAGATTAATGAAGAAACTTCTTACTTGGGTTGGATTGGTTCCTTCAATGCCAGAAGTATCAGTTGATTTTGATAGAGATACCCATTCTTCAGAAACAGATTCGAGGTTGGTACTGGTGAAAACAATGTGGTTTGCTTGTCTGTATTTAAAATAATAACTTTTTTGCTTTATCCAGTCAATTAGGTGCTTCTGTTGTGATATAACATTAGTTGATTTGAGAGTGAAATTGAGAGTGAAATATGTCTTTCTATGATCTTATTTTGGTGTTTACAGATTACCGTTTATTTCTTATTCTCCTGTCCTCCTTTTCACGTTTTTATTTTAGTTGGGGTGTAGATACTGAATAAAGTTTGCGTGGATATGCTTTACGTCCTTTTTTTCTAGATAAATCTAACTTGAGCTTTATTTTCTATTCTGTAACACGATCATATCCTGGGCTAGATTCATACTCAAAGAGAAAATGATTGGTGTAAACCACAAACCATGATGGCCAGATCTTGTTAAAATCACTTGATGTTGGTTTTGTGAATTTTACTTGCAATTTGTCATTTTGTGGCATTGGTGCCCTGTTATATGACTAATGTCTTGTGAATTTTCTTTTTGAAAGCTTTATTATAACTTTTAGATTATGCTTGGGACATGTCCATATTCTTGAATTCAGATACCTGTTTAGGCATGCTTTTTATGATGATGAAGATATCTATATGTTACAATTTTAAAAACTTTCATTCCTTGTATGCAAGCTTAACAAAGCATATATATGGTTAGAAGCAAGTTCCCAAAACTACGATATTGTCATCATGATGCATGCATGTGCAAACCAGAATTCAGAAGCTTTGAGGTGGAATTTTGCTTTTATTTAAGACAAGGTTTCCTTGTAGTAGCTAGTCTTAATGTTAACAAAGGGATTTATTATTGAGACCATTCACGAATGCAAAAGTGGATTAAATTGATTGATTTTTATGCTCTTAACTTCTATGCATGTAATTTAACTAATGCTATTTATCACTTTAATATTTTATTTTATCGTTCAAATCAACATGAGATCTTGCTTATTATTGTTCTCTAAAACTAAACGTGCAAATGTCTTTAAGCATCTCATCTTTCCATGATTGTTTCACATCATGAAGATTTTCTTAGTTGGGGGAGCAGTGTCTTGAGTTTTCTGAGGTCAGTTGTACTGAAAAAGTTGATCAATGACATTGGTTGGGTGTGTGAAAATGGATTAGAATTCTTATAACACGGAACAACTACAGGAACTCTATAAAAACTACTGATCAATGACTGAAAAACTGAGAAGAACAATTTTAAAGATAGATTATAATTGTTTGGAAGATTACACAATAAAAAGATATACCCCAATAACTTGTTGTCCCTTCTCAGATTCTCGGTAAATCTTACCCCCACTGTTGCTTGCAATTGGCCTTCAGGTTCTTCTACAATTGCTTCTGTCTTTTTTTTTTTTCTCGAAGGAATCAGAAGTCACAGTTTGGCCGGCATTGAACTTAGTGATTGCTATCCAACGACTTAATCCTTAACCCCGTCCAAATAGCAAACCAGCTGGAACCTTCTTGTCTCGTACATAGTGGTGGAGAGGCTATAGGATGGCTGGAAACCGCAGCCACTTGAAAGAAAACTAAGAGAATATCAGTAGATCACTGCTTTCTTGACAAGAATATAATTTATCATCAAGAAATGGAAAACAGATAACCTAACGGAAGGCTTCTTGCACCTCAAATGTCTCCTCCTTGACCTAATAACCAATATATTGGACTTCTTGAATCTTTTTGAGCAACGTTGTTGCTCTCAATAGAGTATTATTTCTGCCAAACCCTCTCTTTGTGGTGCAATCAAAAATTTGGGGAGGGACCCAAATTTTTTATTACGAAATAAAACTTTTCTAAGTAATAGAAAAGACACGAAAGAACACAAATAAGCTACAAATAACTTCACTTTATAATATTAAGACACTTTCAAGATGCTTACAAACTTTGACAAATTAAAACGACTTACAAACAAAGACTCTTACAACTTGGCTCAAACAAGACACCCTAAACTTGCTTTCCAAGAGAAGAATGATACAATGGAGTGGATACTTGCGGAGAGACGAAAGAGGTTAGAAGCCGAGAAGAATGGTGGAAAGAACTCACAAGTCTCCCCAAGAGATAGAAGAAGAAGTGGAACAAGCTCGCAAGCTTTTCCAAGAAACCCGCGGGTTTACATTTCAAAAAATCATTCACATAACTTAACTTAAAACATTCAAAAACATCTATATATATATAGGCATGAGAGGGGAATACAAACAGCCCCAAAAACCTTTCACATTCTAAGCAAATAAAAGCCACATAATTCTATGCTAGGAACAAAGCACCAAAGCCACGGAAAAGCCCCCATCAGCCACAGAAACCGCCTAGCCAGGGACCCGAAGAGGTAGCCGCGGAAACCCAAGAGGCCCGCACGGAACCGAGGCACCAAGGCACGGGAAAATCACCCAGCACGGAAAACCAGCAGACAACCACGGGAACCAAAGGGTCAAGCCACGGGAACCAGGGAACTATCCACGGGAACCAAAGGGACAACAAATGGGGAAATGAACCTCAATTTATGAGCTAAAAAGGTTCTCTACTCGGCATTAATGAGCTGATATTTGTTTTGACCCATTCTTTGCCTACATCACTTTGAAGATCACTTTAGAAGGCCAACGTCCTTATGAAGTTTGATGGATTGTTGAATTTCTATGAATTGCTAGACAGATTCCGTTTGGCTAATACACAAGGGTAGATGTGGCTGGACACTGCCTTCGGTAATACCAAACTGCAGTGTTTCACTGCCGATTCCTTTGACAACCATCGGAGTGTGCTTTAGAAGCTTTGGCGCTAATGATGGCAGAATCCTGAACTCCACTATGTCTCGAGCCCCTCTTCTCCTCTTCAAAGCTTGGGGAATCTACACCAAAAATTGGTAACTCATTCCGAAAACTCAGAAACCTGTGAAAAAACTCACCAAAAAACTCTCTTTCTAAGGAAAAATCCCATTAACTTCTAGAACGCCTAGCCAATAGACTGTTCCTTGTAAGAAAATAAGAGATAAGGGCTTTATAAGTAATTTTTATTGATAGAAATAATCCTTCTATCTCTAATTATGTCAAACAGGTTTAGGAGATAAAAAATCTATCAGTATAATTTTGAGAATTCATGTAGCATAAAATTAAGTTAAGTATTATCGAGATGAGGATGCTTAGGTGGTTGAGTGGATTTACACTTAGAGACAAAATGTGCAAGTGAGTATATGCATGAAATAGTTGGAGTAGTGCCATTTGCAGATAAGGGTTGAGAGAGTCGACTTAGATGGTTTGGTCACATAAATTGTTGGCCTTATGATGACTATGGTAGGAAAGTAGATGGATTAGATCTGACTTATATTAAGTAAAATAGATGTATATCTAAAAAGACTTGGTTAGTATTAACAATGATTTGTTTATTATATTTAAATGAGAATTTGACTCTTTAGAAGACACAATGGAGAAAAATGATTCATGTAGCCAAACCCACATAATGATATAGAGACTTGTTGTTGGTGGTGGTGTTTTTTTGTCAAAAAATTATTCAAGAATCAAGATTTGTGACAAAGGGATACATACACAACAAGACAATATAACTAAAAAATAGGACATAACATTCAATGAACATAATATTGTATTCAATAAATTTTAATAAAAAAAATATAATTTTTAGTATTTTCTATTAAAACCATTGCCAAGATATATATATATATATATATTCACTTTTTGCTTTTTCAAAGCATACAGAAACCTGCCACTCTTAAATTCCGGTTTTTTTTTTGCGAAATCCACATATTATTGGCTTGATCTTGAGTCTCATCCATACCAACCATGTTAGATTGGTTGTTTCCTTATGTGTCCATCTGTTGTACTGAAACTTTCCATTAATAGGATTTTAGAGGTGTCAAAATATATCTTTTTGCTTGTTTGAAGACTGTAAAATTGATTACTCTTTATGTACAGTGGTTATGGAGGACCTCGTCTTTGTATTGCTCTCTAGTTTTTCTGTTTCCTTCTTACGAAGCCATTGGCTGGTGTCATGCTGCTTGGAACTCGTTCATTTGCAATTCAGGCTTCCATTTATACATAGATGTATCTTTATATTGAGAAGTAGTGAAATTATATGTATGACCTGCGTTGTTTTATCCTTTTGGATTTCACCTAATTTTTTAGAGGAAAGGTTTGTCCCAATTTTTTATTTTCAACAAGAACCATATTCATAAGCTTTCTATTGATAATAAACATACAGGCAGACTAAAGTGATGCCTTTTGAATTCAATCATCTTAATGTGCTTTTTTTTTCTTAATCTCATACAATTTATACAGTATAATGGTATTTCTCTTTAGGCCAAACTTCTTACAAAGAATTACTCTTAGCAACTTATGGGAACCTGCTTCAAAAGAATCTTGTGGAAACAATGTTTGGAAAATATTGAGTACTGCCGTGTCAATTTTATTTTCAAGGTCAATTCTTCAGGTATTAATCATTTGCTTATTAAATTTCATTGAAATTAGTTTCATTTATTGCAAACAATTGTTTTCATCTTTGCGTTAGGGAAGTAACGCTAAACACATGAGAGTGTACAAGTTTCAATAATTTCTTTTTAATTTCGTAACCTCCTCTGAAATGTTTTAATTGGTTTGTTGTGTTGTATCTGTTTGCTCATCTCCAAAGCATCTTCTTAAACTTTTTTTTTTCTTTTAGTTGAATAAGCAGTTGGACATTTACCAGCTTTCTAATTTTGCATCAGATATTTAACTTTCAAGTATAGTTATAAATCAGGAGCCTGCTTTTGAAGAATTGATTCTGCTTTATACTGATGAGCGAAATCAAAGGGAAGATACGGATGATGCTTTACGATTGCATTTGAAGATTTATGAGAGAATACCTATTCCAGATCTTCCGGTAACTACATAGATGACTGTTCTCTAAAGTTCCTATTATCTTTTGTGTATTTGATAGAAAATAACATCATTAATATAGATGCAATTCATATGCAGGTCATTTTTCCTCACAAGAAGCTGTCATTCAGGATTCTAGATACTGTATGTTATCTCGTTACGTCATTTATTTTTTATTTCCTATTGATTATTCTTTTGCTTTAGAAATTTATCTTAAGAAACTGTTAAGGATGATTTTATATGATGTACTTATCAATTGACAAATTTATGCTCTTAAATGTCCGTATCTTGTTGTTTTGCACGTGTAGCCTTTAACCAAATATTCTTTTTTTTCATGGTTTCATTTTTTTTTTTTGATATCATATTGTCTATTATAATCAAATCAAGAGTTTGTAGGTTAGCTTGGGAATGTTATCCATCATGAAGTTAATCTTGTCAACTCAACTTTTATATATATATAGTATCACTTTAAAATGGGATTTGCAACTTTGATAATAAAGTGTGAGCATTGAAAATTTATGTCCTGCTCTTCTAATAGTGTTTGGTCTCAAGTTAAATTTTTAGAAGACATATTGGATTGTAGGTAGTTCAATATGCCCTTAATATTTTTATCATTTATGTATGTCATTCTCTATTATTTTTGGTGATGATCTTCTTACGTAGTTTAATTAATGTTTTGTTGAAAGCTTCTCCTAACCATTGTCTTTGGATTATATATTATTAGCAATCAATTTTGTGTTGGCCAACAAATCCATATGGTTTGATGTTTTAAAAGTTTGAGTCATTGTCTTAGATAATATGGAGTGGCACATCAAATTTGTAGATAACATTGTTGGTAAAGAAATTGATCATGTGCTTCACATTGATTGATTTGAATGGAGTAGCTTAAGTAACTTAGAAAAAAAAAATAGCCACCACTTGGATGAAGCGATGTCCAGCAGATAATGTTAAGATTGATGGGTCCAAAAATTTGCATGATGCCACAACTGTTATTTGTCGTCTTGTCGCGTTCGATTGAATTGATTGTGGAATGGGATTGGAGGTCAACGGCGAGAAGGTCTAAGGGTAGGGGCTTGAAACCTTGCCCAATAGGGCAAGACAGCCCATTATTATTCTTTTGTGATTTGGATTATTATCATAATGCAAGCCCTATCAACTTCACCCTTTTTGTTTTCCCGCATTATATGTTTTATTGTGTATTTTGCATTTTTATTACTAGATTCCCTATTTTTATTCTCTCAGTTGATTTGATTTCATTGTGCGACGACATAATGTCATTGGGGGAGGAATGTGAAGGAAATTTTGAACTATAAGATGAGTTTGCACGTGCTTTAATGTGGGTTGACTTGTGATGCATTTGCATAAAAAAGTCTCGCATGAATTATTATGGGATTCAATTTGTCAAAAGTCTCATTAACAAAAGTGCATAATTTTTCTCAAAGCGCAATATTATATTAAGAAAATGATGAGAGTACAACAGGGGCAATTAAGTAGAATTGTATGCTATAAAGAAAATTACAAACGAGCATACATAAAGTGTGAAGTGGATGTATGAAATATTTAATAGTACTGAAAAGCAACAAAGCATAATGAGAGCTCAATTGGATGGTCTTGTTTAAAGCTTGGTGAAGGATAGAGAATGGTGATATATTTTCTTCTGATTGCAACCCTATTTGGTAAATAGGACGTGGAACCTTCTATTAATCAAAACGTCATCACTTATTTTACTCCCAGCAGAATCATCTTATTGTTGAGTATCATGACTGTTTGAGTCTTCACTAATGGGATGTAGAGGGGGAATAATCACAAACGGAGAATCAAAAACTATCCTTTTATTAACATAAGATGTAAGAACCATGTTTTAAGGCAAGCAAAGTTGGGAACAATATATTAAAGTTCTTATGGGGCAACAATCAAACTTGAAGAGTTGATGAATGAGCAGCAACCATCGCGGAATTAATTATAGTCTAACCATTTAAGTGAACATCTTGCATTTAAACATTTAATTTTCTAAAAAATGGGAAATTTTTTTTAAAAGAACAATTAGGGGAACGCCTTCAAAAACTACCTTATTCCAGCAATTAGAAGACCTTGAACCAATTTATATTTTTATCTTCCATCGGTAACATAATGTCCATTCATTCAAAACTCTAACCACAGAAGATCTTGAAAGCTGAGTCGCAGCAGTATCCATTTGTAAAGTTTTACCAAAGATAAAACCTAAAAGAGTGCGAAGTGGATTGGTTGAATAAATACAGTGGAAGGCAAGAAAATGCAACCCGGACTGGAGTGTTGGAGGTTCTACAAATGCATTAAATTAAAGAACCAGTAAAGCATGTGCATTGGAAAACGATTGGCATAATAAGTACACATGGGGAAGAGTCATGTGTAGTCTGTATTTGAAGAAAATATTATAATAATATTGTCATAATCAATCAATCTAGTGGAATAATTGTTCATCAAGTGTAGGTTTGAAAATATTTTTTTCGGAATAATTACTCTTCAATCTATTGGAATCAATGTAGTAGGTTTCCCTTGAAAGGAAGATGGTTTCGTGTGCTGTAATGGAATGGAATCTTGATTAAATATAAAAGAAAAGGGTGGCAGAAGAGGGGTACAATTCTGAACCTGAAAGTCCACCCACCACTTTAGCAAGAGTATGATGACTGAGAACAAACGCAGTATCCAAAGAATGGTAGGATGGGTCTCTGAGCTAGTAGTAACCATTGACACTAGAGACGAAGGACAACTTGGAGGAACCTCTGCACTCGTAGGCAAGGCTAGATGGGACTGCAAAGGAATAGGGATTGACGTGGGGAGAGTTGGTGAGAGCAGCCTAGAAGAGATAAGGATAAGAGCGGCATGAATCTAGAACAGGGGAAGAAAGATGCTAAAAAAGTATAACACAATCAATAAGAGAGAATGAGTGCATGGATGAACCATAGTTGGCCCTAGAGCGGCCATTTTATGAAGCAAGCGCGAGACTCGTGGTGGCACATGCATGCGCGCATTCGTGGGTGCATATATTCGTGGGAGCGCTCGATTACACATGGCAACGCATAATACATAAGAGTGCAAAGATGAGACAGCTAGCGTGTAAGATATTTGATGGGTAACGAGAGCTTGGGTAGTGCGGCAACGCCTTGGAGAGAAGGATAAACCTTGTGGGTCTATGTTCTTGTTTGACAAATCTGACTTAGGCTACTTGGTTAACTAATATGGGTTATTTCCTGTTCAAAATTTCTTCTTTGGATTAGCAAATATTTCATCAAGGTTCTTCTAAGTGTATATTATGGCATGTTTTCAATGTTTCACACTGAATGCTTTATGATGCATCTTGCATCATTTTTTGATGTAAACTTGTTTTTAGCATTGCTTTGCATGTCTTAAGATTCATTACTTTGCATAATTTATTATGCGTTAAATTGCATATTTTATAATGTGGATGCAACATATTTTTTTATGTTCCACTTTGCACTGCTTTTGAGCATTGTATATTGCATTATTTTTTTTTATATTTTTTGGTGTATAATGTCACACATTTTGATGAACCAGTTTGTACATTTTTTTGGTGCAACTCTATGTTCATTTTCACTTGCAAGGCTACCTATTTTTGCGGCTTATCAACTACGAGTTTCCCGTAATCTGTGCTACAAATTTATATCAATAGTTTTTGTTGCATGCTTTTTGAGTTAATTTTTCTCTTTTGTTCATCAACAAACTTGAGTTTAGGATCACTTATTGTCATTATTTTATGCTAACAATCTTATTTTTATCCAGTGGTAGATAAAATTATAGAGAGTCGCCTTAGATGGTTTGGTCACATAAAATATCGGTCTTCCAATGACCCGATTAGGAGAGTAGATGTATTGGATTTGGCCTATGTTACGAGAGGTAGTGGTAGACCTACAAAGGTTTGGTTAAAAAATATTAGAAATGACAATTTTTAAATTAGATTTAAATAAGAATTTGACTCTTAATAAGACAAAATGGAGAAAAAGGATTTATGTAGCCGATCCCACATAGTGGGATAAATGTTTGATGTTATTATTGTTGTTGTACTTTTTTTTTGTCCAAAAAATTAAGGCAAATTTTGGTACATGAAGATTTACATGCAAAATAGAGCATGTCTGGGTGTTATGCGGGCCACTGTAAGTAGTCTATCACCGCATTAAGGTGAAATGCGTATGGGTGATACTCGAAACACTTGGATGCGGGTTGACTTTTCCTGCTACACCAAAAATGGGGCGTTTGAACTGCATGCAAAATGCTCAATCTCATCCTCCATTTTACTTGTCTCTTTTGGATTTTTGCAATAGAGATGGAGTGAGATGGAGGTGCAAAGAGCTTGAGAGAAAATGAAATAGAGTTGCTTGAGCCATGCATGAGGGAGAAATGTGGAAGAGGGGAGAAGAGATGGAGAGGAATAATGAGAAGGTGAGGGAGAGGGATTATATATATATATAATACGAAATGGTCATTTAGCCATCCATATGCCTTTTATAGCAGTAGGTGTGAAAAGCAAATAAATTGAAAGGATGGGGAATAAATTCATTTTTATTTTTTGGGTTTGAAAAGAAGTTTTGCCCTACCAGGATACAACATTGAACCTGTGCCGGCCAAGAAAGTGTTTTCTCTTAGCAGTTTTACTTGACAGCATTTTCTTAACTGCTACATATTGCAGAAATTGAAGTCTTAGATAGCATGTTTTAAGATGCAAAGATCCACTACAACCATTTCTATGACTCTCTACTTATATTTTTGCATTTTTCCTTGTTTTAGCTTGCCTATAAGAAACCGCCTTACATTTGATTTAGTGCTACATCTCATTATCATTTGTTGATATCCACTTTTACGTGTGCTCTTTCTCTATTCATTGGTTTCTATTTGCTATGCTTTATGTTGCAGGTACGTTTGGATGTCGCAAGCATACTTGGGTTATTGGCATTCTTTCTGAATTACAAATTTGAAAACATCCTCTCTTCTCCGTAAGTATTACATATTTTATCCCCTATGAACATAAGGAGCTTGATCTATATTATATGGATGTTTGTTACTTGTAAAGATGCTCTTAGTTTCCTTCACACTTTTTTTCATCAGAAAGGTAGACATATATGGAGAATCCTATTTTGTTTAATGGATGATACCGGGTTGTACTTTTTATTTTTTTATTGTGAAAAGTCTTTATATTATTCATTGGTTGATTTTTATGCTTGATTGTATCGGGAACCTGCACCCTAAAATAAAATAAATCTAATTCAATCATACATGTTGTATAGGGAAAAATATTTGGGCATATAAAAAATAAAATGCAAGTTTTGTTATTAAATTAATACTTAAATAAAATTTTTTCTGTGTATTATGCTATACTTGATCATAAAATATTTTAAATTCATTAGGGACCGAAAAATTTTCCTTCAGATTTTCTGGCAACATTGCTCTAGAAGATTCATTTTTTCATAAAGTTCCCCTTTAGAACAATCTCTAGAAGCTGGTCCAGCAGGCTGGCCAGATTCTCAAACATCTCACGATACTCCACCATTGTCCTCTCTTGCATTAGGGTGAAGAACTACTCATAAAAGTCCCCTCCCCTGCTGGTTCGGAAACGCTCCAACAAGCCATCCTTAAACTCTCTCCAGGTTAGTATGGGTCGCCTCGTATCCCTCCACACATATCATGCTAAGACTTTCCCCTCCAAGCACATTCTGGCAGTCGTTATTCTCTCCTCCTCCGTCAACCTATTGACGGTAAATGACCTTTCCACCCTGTATATCTACCCCTGGAATCATAATAAGCTTTTTTCCTTTCAAATTCAACACCCCTTTGGTTATAATCAGCCCATTTCCTTTCAAATTCTATCACTCTCCTCTCAAATTCAGCACCCCTTCATTCATGCCTTACCCCCTTCACACCTCTCCCCATACCCTCTACCCAACTACTCCCTAGGAATAGGCTATAGGAGAGGCATTTTCTCTTCTCCCTCCAAAATCTCCACTTCTTGATCTTCCTTTTGCCTTATCGGGTTAGGGTTTTTCCCACTTCCTTGACTGCCGGTGGCTACCCTCACCTCTGATGACGCCGTCTTGGGTTGACCCTCGAGCAACTTCTTCAACATCTCCTCCAAGATGGAAACTTTCTCATTGATCTTCTCATGGATAGCTAAAATTGGACTTTTGAAATATGAAAATTGATTTTGGAGATCCGAAATTTCAGATTTCAATTATCCGATCTCCCCCTCCAACACTTCTACCTTTCTTCCCGCCATAGGTACCAGGATCAAGACTCCAAACAGCAAAAAATAGTAATTCTAGTCTTCAAACAGCTGTAATCAGCATTTTTGAGGGGAAAACGCAGCAAAAATTGGCAAGGAAAAGCTTCACTTTCAGCCCAGGACACTGCTTTGCTACCAATTGATAGGAAGTGATGCAATTTTAGCAAAACTAAAGAACGACACAAGAAATTTAGGGAGAAGAACACACAAGAATTTTTTTTTTCTCAAGATATATGAAAGAAAATAACAAGATACAGTTGGATCTTCAATTGGAGAGGAAGATCCGGCTCTCTCAAATCCCTACCCGGCAACTATAGCCCTCACAACCTAAGAAATTCTAATTTCAGCAAAGTCAAAACATAGTTTTGAAATCACCCTATTGTTAGCCTTAAATATGCTCCCCTAATTCCCTCCCAAATCAGTGCTCCTTTGCCTAAATAATTCTATCTCATATTTTAATTCAAATTAGATCTATTGCCCTAAATAGTTCCCTCCCAATTATAGTTAAAATTTTCCTAAATAATTCCCCTTTGATTAAGAACCTTCCTAAACAACTCCCTCTCAATTAACTTCCTAATTCCTTCCCAAACAAATCGGCCTATCCATCACTTTTATAGTAAATGTCAACACAATGCAGATTTTGTTGTTAATATTATTTTGAAATATTGATGTTGTGAGGGCATTGGATGTCGATATTGAGATGTCATCGGGCATTGCGAAACTCTAGTCGCGATATGCCAAAGAGAAATGAAAATGGGAATGTTTAGGGAATGGGGTATTAAGTGTGAGCGATTGATTTGGGGCTTTGAAGATGAAATAAGAAATTTATTTATTTTTACTAAATAAAAAATGTCATACTATAAATTATATCTAAAAAAAATTTATAAAATATTTTAGGCACATGTCCAAGTTAGTTTTTATAATTATTTAACTGGACACGCCTTTGATGTGTCTAACACATGTTAAAGGCACGTCAAATTCATGATGTGTCTGATGCATGTCGGATACTGCATGCCTCTTTGAGGAGAAGTGTCGGTGCATCATAAGTTAAGAGCTCTTGATTTTAGAGGGATATCAAATGAGCCTAGAATTCTCATTGAGGCTAATATAGGCTCCATTGGGGCAAATGCTGTTCATAACTGCTTATGTGGACAGGTTTGGTAGAAGCAAAGTTAATTATATATATTTCTTTACCTGGCAGTGAAGCTCAGCTGATTAAGCTATGACCTAGTATCGTTAAAGTTTTGTCAACCAAAAAATTAAAAACTCACCATGCAACCCCAACCATGGACTTCCATCATGCTGGCGGGTCAACATTTTGGTCTTTTCTACAATTATAGCATTACAAAGTGGGATTTATGTTAATTTAGTAAAAACAGTGTTTTTTTAAAATTAAATAGCTTTGAGATTATAAATTTGGCAAATTTTCTGTTTATATTTTTTATTTTCTTGTTTAGTTTGATTCTGTATTCTTCTACGTGGCCCATCTAAATGTATATGGATCACGAGGATATGTTCATTCTCAGGGAATTATGTTGTTGAACCTGGATTGGACAAGGTGGTACAATGTAAAAGAAAAAAAAGAAAATCTTGTTGTTATTGTACATTGATATCTTTCTTATTCTGTTTATTTCCAATTTTCTGATATTTCATTGTGGTTATTCCTTCGGTGATCTGCAATAATATGATATAAATTCTTATCCAGATCTGCAGTTTTGCTTGATGTAATTGGCACCACTGCACTTATAGTGTATGTGAGCCGTGTGGTCCTAGGTTACAAGCAGACTTGGGATAGATATCAGGTTTCATTTCCTGTCCTCTTAACATGTCATTATATAGCTACATTCAATTTTGACTATCCTGAAATGCTTTTTGTTATTTTACAATATCTTGTTTATGTGCTTTAGTAAATTGCTCTTTAGAATTAGGATACATTGTTTTTTATAATTTTGTGTTATTTTGTAGGTCCACTTCTTTGATTGTTTGAAACCATGTAATTCATTTTCTGTCATCAATATTAGGAGAGTACTTAGCCGTCTCCCCACATATAATAGTCAAAACTAAAAAATCCAGGTGGAAACATACAGGATATGTTTTCAACATTTAAGTGTTAGGGTACTAACCTAGAGGTTTGCTATACATTCTGTTTTACATGCAAAAATTTCATCCTATGCTTTTTCCATTTATCCTCTATGGCAAGCGATGTTAAGTACTAGGAAATTTTGTAGCTATTATATTCTTTTGATGATGTCTACTTGATTACTATTGTATGAACTACCTAGAGGCCTTAGAAAACAGGTATTGTATAAATTTTCGTCTTCATTCCATATGTGGTGGGCATTTCTTTGGACACAAATGTTCTTGCTAGACACTATGAATGAAGTTCCACTATACAGTTCAATTTTTGTTTTGTTATAACCACATTCCAGAAAAAAAGGTTAAGTTGGGTGCCATTCTGGTGGAAGTGCAGGAGAGCTTTCTTTATTGTGCAAACTTCTTCATCTGCTTATTGAAGTATTTGAAATGGCTTGAACAGGAGAGATTTTTCCTATTGGGTTCGATGGTTTTCCAAATATCTGTCTGCAGAAATTGTTCTCTAGTGTTATGTTTTCGGAGTAGTAAAAGATCACTTGAAGTAGTCGTGGGAATATTGACTAAATGCGAGAATGAGTAAATGCCTTTTCTATGGAAATATCAAGCTGAAAACACTTGCAGTTTTAATACCAAAGAGGTCTGGGGGTAATCTAAAGTTGGCGTAATTTATGTAGAAGCCAATTTTGTAAAAATCTAACTTCAACGGTAGAATGGGAAACCATAGCAACACAGAAAACTTCCTATCTTATTTTGTTAGAGTTAATGAGAATTTGAATTTGCACTTGAAAGAAAGATTGTGAATTTTCAAGAGAAAATAATGACTTATTTTTTGAAGTGTTGCACGATTGTTAGAGCCAAACTTCAGTTTATTTTTAGTCCGTTCAACATTCTCAAATTCTGTTTTTGAACATCTAGTATTTAGGGTTGTTTGACAACAACATTTGTGCAGAATTTAATTACGATTTAGTATAAATCCTGCCAAACGAGACTTGAGTCCCGTAATTCTCACTACCAGATTAATCTGTTGTGCACCGATTTTTGGCCTAAATCCCAGATTTACTAAATTCTGGAATTCGACAGATTTACGAGATTTGGTCGAAGAAGGCGAAAGGGATAAAGATTATTTCTTTTGCAACAACCGAGCTCCCGTCATGACTTCCGATGATACGGACATCCGACGATGGACGATATTCACAGGAAGAGTCGAAGATCAACAGTCGAGATCACTCCGTTCTATTTTAGTTTATTAATTGTATTTTGATTTAATTTTTTAATTTTCCCTTTTTACCCTTTTATTTAAGAGTCATGTCTTATGTAAGCCCAAGGGGCAAATGTGTATTTTAGTTTCTTTTGAGGCCTATATATAGAGGCCCCTTCTCTTGTATTAGGCATGATGGAATTATAATAAAAATGTGTTCTACACTTGTGCTCTTTTGGGAGGACGATAGTGAGATTCCTATGGGAAGGAATCCGAGTTTTCACCAGCCGCGGGATGGATCCGGGCTCGTGGCTTGAAGTCCCTTAGATAAGGGCAACGGATCACCCGTCAGTCTTCGGAAGAGTCCAAGGCTCGCGGTTTTATCTTTTATCTTGTGTTTCTTTGTTTTTTATTCCTTCTTGTTGCTTCTAGTCGCCATCTTCATCCTCTCCCTACTTCCACCAAACTGGCCTTAGCTCCATCACCACTCACGGCCAAGCCACAAGCCGTCGGCCCTCCCATTGGTTTCCCTCCCAACCCCCTTGCCATTAAGCCTTTCCTAAATTAGTTTTCATATTTTAGGTAACTATCTTAATGATCAAATTCAATTCTATTAGAATTTGAATAGTTGCCTAATTTATAAATCATATTTTAGGAAACTTACTAATTCATAGCCTATTTAAATTTTGAGTTAAATTAGGATGAAATCTTTCATTCCAAATTTAATTTATTAATTTAGGAAATCTTTGAATGCCTCATTAATGCCTCCTTTATTCCCTTCCTTTTCTTGCAAAATTAATTTGGGAAATATTTCCTTTCAATTCTTCCAATCCAAATTTGAAATTTGAATTATTTCCTTAAATAGGATTCTATTTTAGGAAAATCCTCCAATCTAATTCAAATTAACAAATAAATTAGATTGGAATTAATTTCCTTTTCTTAAGTTGGGGTTCTCAAAGAGGCAAGTAACTAAAGCTTTCCCCAATTCCCTCTCTCCCCAATTCAAATCTTCCCCATTAATTCCTAGGCCCATTAATGATCCTCAAATCAATCAATCAAAGCCCAATTAATTCCTTCCCTTAAGGCTGAGATTATTGTCAGACTTTTGAATCCGTTTTCCTCCCTATTCAAGTTCAAATTTATTAGAATTAAATTCCTTTTTCCCCTCCTCCCTATTGCCAGCCACTTCCCCATCTCCTTCCCTTAAACTAGTTGACCAAGCCCTTATTTCATCTCCCCCAACACCAATTCCTGCAGGTTTTCACATTGCAAGCTTGCTGTCCTGCATACAAAAACCTATCCTTTGATGTCCCGAAGGAGATTAAGTGTTGTCCTGAATGTCTCGTGGCTTCTCCTTGCTGTCCAGAATTCTTGTAGGCAGATTTCTCTCTGCTGTCCTCAAATTTCAGCAGGGATACTCACTGCTCCGCTTACTAGACGGCTTTTCCCTTGCATGCCAGAAAATTCGAGCCAGGATCCTTGCTGTCTAGTCCTCCGGAAAGGCGTCACTGGTTGCCAGAAGCTCCAGTACATCAAATCTTGATGTTCGTTCTACATCATCCAATCTGACATTGTTAAAGGAGGTGAAGCAGCTCCTTCAGCGACTCTATCAACACAATTTCACATGAAGCCTTCAAAGTTTACACGAAGCACGCGAGGTCAAAGCAACAACGAAGAAATGGCGATGAGGAAAAGTAACAACAACGAAGAAATAGAGAAGATGAAAAGCATACCCCAGGCGGACTCGGTCTAAATTAGAAATTAATCTAAATTAACATAATTTAAATTATTTATAATTAATTAGATTAAATAAATAATTATTATTATGATGGGTAGTATAATTAGAAGTAAATAATCTAATTTAGCTGTTCAAATAGAAATATATAGGGGTGTCAATTTTTTACACGATCCGAAACACGACCTGAACTCGACCCAAAAAAATCTGGGTTAGGGTCAACCCGGACCCGAAACGGGTCGGGTTCGGGTTCATGCGTCGTCTCCTTCCAACTTCGTCTCCTGTACTCACGGCTTCGTCTCCTTCCCTCATGGCTTCGTCTCTTTCCCTCACAACTTCGCCTCCAGTTCGTCTTTCAATTCTCACAGGAAGCCCTAATCCTATACGCAAACACGAATCGGCTGCGTCGTATTTACATATGTACCAAATATAAAATTTCGAGGTTGTGCCTCGTACTGCCTCAAGGCGTTACGCTCTGATGTGTACGCCTCGTGCAAAAAAATCGTACGCTTCGCTGAATGGTTCAAGGCGTAAACCCCGATATGCATGACCCTATATACACCACTTCCCCCTCGACTTGAGGCGTGATTTAATGCGGACGTCTCGTCCGCTTTTTTAATGATTGGTTCGAGTTAACCCAGCAACCCGAAATTGACTCAAAAATTCGTATTTGACCCGAAAACCCATTTTGACCCGAAATTCGAAGATTTACCCAATTTTTTACCAGAAAACTAGCAATTTTGGGTCAACCCCGGGTCATTCGTGTCGGGTCGGGTTGACCCGGACCCGAATCGTGTCAGGTTCAGGTCCGAAAACCTGACCCATTTTTAAAAACGGGTCGGGTTCGGGTTGACCAGAATAGTGCCGAGTCAGTTCCAGGTTCGACCCAAACCCGACCCGTTGATCTGAATTGACACCCTAGAAATATATACTAATGAATATACATAATGGATTGTTGGCTGTACAAAAAAATATAAAAAAAAAATTTCTTTTCAAAGCAACCGACATACCTTCAAGCCGTCCCCATCTCGCCGAAAAAACGCACCTCTTCGGAGGCACCGACAATTCAAAGTGATAAAAAGGAAGGAATCTCGTGAAAAAAAAAACTTACGCTCGCTCATTCGGTTCCCTCATCGCTGTTCGACTTCGTTGCTTCGCACAAGCGTCTAGGGTTCGCCGTTCATCTTCCCCTTCCGTCGTTGTTTTTCGGCTCCGTTGCTTCACGGGAG
>NW_021318595.1:6319879-6346631 GCF_001605985.2 Dendrobium catenatum
GATTTTTAATCAGGGCAGATGGTTTTAAATTTGAAGACCCGCGCCATCGATCTTAAATCTGGGCGGATGGTTTTATAATTTGAAGACCTCACGCAGTTGATCTTAGATCCTGGTGAGATGGTTTGAAATCAAAGACCCTACGCGGTCGATCTTAGGTCCGGGTAGGAAGAATTACGACAGTGCCGTCCCGATTTCTCTCTCGGTGGGGAGGAGACGCTGGGAGGTTGCTGAAATTTTTTCAAAATTCAAAGGGAAATTTAATTTGAATATTAATTTAACTAAAATATCAAAATTGATTTTTAAGTATTAAATAACTAATTCAGTTAATTAATATTTAATAAAATTAGTTAAATTAAAATTAATCAAAATAATTGATTAATTGAGATCTTCAAAGTCTCCTATGCAATCAAATGCACGGGAGTGGAGAAACTTACAAACACTCATTACTCTCCCAAATGTCACTCATCATAAATGATAATTTGTTGGCTATCGTCTTAGTCCAAAAAAAATTTATTCTTGGGATAACTCGAAGGACTTTAAATGAAACTATCTTAATTGTCTCTAAATAAGACCCCTCTTTAAAGATTCTAACGCAAGTAATATTAAGTGGAAGACTTTGAATTGTTTTGATATTTCAAATATTTTTTTCTCTTTGAAACATTTGAGATCTCTAATCTTCAACTTATCACCTATCCTTCTAGTTAGTGAGATAACAAAGAGCGTGATAAATCATATAAAATTCAAGAGTTATTTAAAATTAATAATAAATAAATAATTTTTTTAAGAGCAATGTAATTTAGAATTGATTTATGGGTTAATTATTTAATTAATCAAATAAAAAAAATGCAATAAAGAAAAGAGAATAAAATTCCACTAATCAACATATACAAAGTTCTCAAGCTCTCAACTCGGTACAGATTGCTCTCTAAATCGCTCAAATTACAATTTTCAAATCAATACAACTCTCAAAACTGCTCTCCAAAGCTCTTATGTACAAACTCTCGGAACTCTCCAAAACTCTCAAACTGAATTCTACAAACTGCTCTCCAAAGCTCTTATGTACAAGCTTCTACGGCTACTTGTACGCTCTATCTTTTGCAACTGTAAGCTTCAACTACTGCAACCACTGGCTACTAACATCTGCAAACAAGCAAATGAAAAGTCAGTATATCATAAATAAATCGAATGAATGCTGATAAAATCTAAGCTACTGCAGGTAACATAGAGTGCTGAAAAGCAAGAAATGCCAAGTAAAAAAAAACTAGTAAAGCAACAATGCTAAAAGACGAGTAGGGTAGTGGACTACTGTAGTGGAAATAAGCTACAAGCACAGAATAACTAAAATACTAATGCAAGTGTCAAACCTCTCAAAACACTAACATCAAACTCAACAAACGAACAATCAAATTCAAACCTTTGGGAAGCCTCGTTCATAGGAACTTGGTTGTAAGACCCACTACTCGACAACTTTCGTAGGAAAGTCATAAGCCCGATCTTAGGGGAAAGTTTTAGATAAAAATTGACCTAACTTCTAACCCCCCAATTAAAGCATCGACCACTTCTAATAGAAGTCGTAAGACCCATCTCTGAGGGAAATGTTTAGGTGATAACACAAACATAGGTCCCCTCACTTGGGCTTCCTAGTCTATAGGATTTGGTTGTAAGACCCATCACTCGAGCCGCTTAGCTTATAGAGCTAGGTCATAAGACCCACCGTTGGGCAACTTCTAAGGAAGTCATATGATGTGAAACAATCTCATGTGAAAATGATTTGCTTAAGAAAAATTTGCACGCTTAGATTTAGAGGTGATAATAAGCAAGATCTTATGCGGAATTGAACGATACGATAAATATTAAATGGCACTTAGCTTAGGTTAAATCACATGAATAAAAGTTAAGTTCAAAAGATAGCCAACTTAATACGACATTGCATACATGGATCGATCCAACAATAAATTTCAATACTAACAATAAGATTAGTCTATGAAAGATCCCTCACACAACTCTTCCTATTACTAGGTTCTAGCGGCGAATAATTGACATGATCTTCATGAATCCATTAATAACCATAAACGAAAAGTAAACTAGAAAGATAAGAGCGTTAGGAGAAGAGTTTCACCCAAGGTATGAAGTTATACAACGTTCCGGTGGTGCTTTGTTGGTTGGATCGGAAGTAGGTGGCCTGGAGCAGATTCCGGACAGCAATTTTGGTTCTCAAGGATGCTGGATAGCAGTTTTTTGGGCTCCAAAATTCTGGACAGCAGCAAGGAGGTATTCTTGGACAGTTTTCTTGTTGATTTGGGCACTCCTGGACATCAAACGGGAACTCCCAAATTGTTGGACAGCAAAGGAAACTTGCTGGAAACCTCTGGGATGCGATGGGGACTATTCAATCAGCAGATCAGCGGGATGAAATTGCTGATTTCTCAGTTCTGAAGGAGCAGGTGGCTGGCGGGATATTCCTGGACAGCAAAACAGGAATCTCTGGATGGTGGGCCAGCTGCTGGGTGAAGGCAGAAAATTCCTCAGTAGATCACGGACTAGGGAAGAGTGATATTAGGGAGAAACCTTCCAAACGGAAACCTGAATTTATTTCAGATTAATTTGGATAGGTATTTGAATCTAAGATCCAAATAAAGAGGAGGATTAATGCTCATTCAATGGAGAGAGCCAAGAGGGGGGCCGGCGGCATTTATGAGGGGTAGGGCTTGGGAAAACTGAAAGGAATTTCAGTTTTTAAGTGAGAATGGAGGGAATTATCTTGAAATTAAGGTTTGAATTTCAAAATAGGGAGGGGGATTAATTGGGCAATTAATGGGAAGCCCAATGAAGGGGCCAGCGGTAGAGATAGAGAGAGAGGGAGGGGGGTTTCCAAACATGAATGATGACTAGGAAAATTTTAAATAACTCCAAATTAATTTAATTTATAATTTGAATTCATTAAAAAATTTCCATAAATGGAATTTCCAAATTTGGAAAGAATTTGAATTTTGAAATTCAAATTCCAAGGAAGGCTGAGGAAGGGAGGCGTGGGGGAGGTGGTGGAGAGGGGAGAGGCCGACGACAAGATGGCCGGCCGGTGGAGCTAGGGTGGCCGACGGGATGGGGCTCTGAGGGTGGCGGCACTAGTGGAATCTTCGGCTTCTTCCAACTCTTGGTCGTTGCTTGCGGGAGATTGTGGTGGAGAAGAAGAGTGTTGCTTGAAGAAGGGAGAAAGGAGATAACCAAGAAAATACGAGAAAGATAGAGATAACTAACGAACTCACACAGAGATCGTAGGAACCGCGAACCTCAGACTCTTCCAAAGATTGACGGGTATTACGAATTACCCTCCTCGGGCTTCTCCTCTCATGAACTCACTAAGAGATCACGCGAACTCACTAAGAGATCAACAAGAACATAAAACTTTTCATTATCAATATTCATCATCCCTTTCCAAGAGGAAGGGGAGGGCTTAAATAGCCAAATACATGAGGGAAAATAAAAAATACAATTGCCCCTAGGGCAAACATAAAACAAAGCCTTCAAGTGAGGGTAGAAATGGAAAAGTACAAATAACAAATAAAATACATTAAAATAAATAGACACGATCGTAGCCGTTGATCTTCGATGTCCTCATCATCATAAGCTCCGACCTAAATTAAATCTAACTAAATTTCAAAGCTATGAGCATCTTAGTCTAAAAATGATTAAGTTGTAAGACCCACTTTTCAGGCTACTTCCTCAGGGAAGCCATAAGTCTTACCCAAATAATTTAAAACATCCGGGTAGTCTCACTATAGAGTTAGGTTGTAAGACCCATCCTTGGGTAACTCATAAATAGAGTAATAAGCCCCAATTCTAAATTAAATCCTCGGGCTACTTTCTATGAAAGTCATAAGTCCCAGTCCAAATCTAAATCCCTGGGCTACTTCCTGAAGAAGCCATAAGACCCGGTCCAAACCAACTTCCTGGGTATTCCAATAGATGTAAACCCCAAACCCAAAAAAAAAAATTAAATTTAAACTAAAATCAACATCTAACTACTTCAGTCTACTCAGGATCCCTGAGAGGAGGCAGCCCATGGCTGCTAATTAGATTCCCTAGACACTACGGTCAATGATTGTTAGTGTTGGTAGACTGAAATCTACGGTATACCCGGGACAACGGAACCATGGGATCTTGATCGGGTTTACCTCCACCTTCCCACAATTGAGACAAAAAAAAATCTAAAATTTATTCATCCTTAATCGAGAGTTCTCTCTTACGTAGTAAGAGGGGTAATTAACTATGGGCGCTTGCGCTCATAAGAAGTAAGAACCTCATATCTATAAACCCTGACACTACCCTGATCAGGGGAAATCTGGTTAATTTCAATCTGACTTAAGGGAAGTGGAATCCTACGACTACAAAGCGGGATTCGTGCATTCGTGCCATTTTTCTTGAGCCAACATGGATGCATGTAAAATCTAAACATTTATCCATGTTCAGTGTTTCATTGGTGAGAAAGCAAGTGTTCCAGATTTTTGGATAACAAGATGCTTGCAGGGACTCGCCCTTACATGTTATTCAATTGTTAAGAAAGTCGGGTCGATGAAGAATGGGCAGAAAAGATTACACAAATTCTATTCAGAAATTATAATATGACAGCTTCTGCATAGAATTTGTTCCTTTTATTACATCAGTCAAAACCACTTCTATGTTCCTCGGCATTTATGAGATACAGAGAACACACTGAAAATTAAACAATGTTTGCTGAAAGTTTTCTTGGTAAACCTATTTAAAAAAAATTTAGGATGCTCTCCAACAACCAAGAAAGATTAAAGGTGATGAGGACATCCGACGGTAGACGTTAATCAAAGGATGAGAAGAAGCTAGTGGTAGTTTATGTGTTTGTTTGCCTCTCTTCTACCTAACGATTTTGCAATATACTTGTAGATCATCTCCTTAAATCACTTTCACATATGAATATTGATGTGATTATGTCAGGAGTTAGCAAGAAATGAATAAGAGCTATTGTTGAAAGCTTTCCAATATAAAATTACCGTCCAAAACAAAGAAAGAGTCTAGAGATTCGTAGTTTTTAACTTGCTTAGGCAAAGAAGTGCACGTTAGATTAACAAGACAATTCTATCAAACTTCAAAAACAAGTGTAACTTTTATGAGAGCATAACAAAATCCATATTAATAATGAGAGGTTTCACCTTGAGGACCTTCTCACTCATTCACTAGTGGGGTTAGCGGAAGAAGATACTCCACACTAGAAAAGAGATTACCACTAGGAAGAAGAAGCCTAAGATCTTCATTAATGGAAAGGTTGTCGGCGACAGATGGATTGGTGGGCGTCCCACAATCGACCACGATCCGATTGGGAGGCGCTCCTCAATTGCCGGTGCCAAGGTGATGGTGATGCGGTCAATGTAGCCTTCCACGGAGTCGTCGATGTTCAAGTTCAAATCGAAGAAGGTAGATCGAGGAATGTCTTTCCTTCCTTGGTTATCATATGCGAACCAGAGATTGACTTCAGTATCCGCCATCCATGGACTAGGAGGAGCTTCTTCGTTCTTCGTGGCCTTGAAGGGGAACCGGCGGTGGGAAAGGAGAAGGGGAACCAGAGGTGGAAAAGGAGAAGGAGAACAGTGGGGTCAGCGGTTTGGGAAATTGGGATGAAGAAGGAAAAGGGAGGCGGCTAGGGTTAGGTCTAGTGAGGTGGAAAGAGGGGTTTAGAAAATCTGAAGTTAAATTCAGATTTTACTAAGAGAGGGGAGGGATCAATTTGAATTTCAAAATTATCCCAATTTGGGCTATAATGGAGCCGGTGGTTTGGGAGGGAAATAAGTGGAATATTTAATGTGAATTAAGGGAGAATTGGAGAGAGAGAAGATCGGGCGGATGAGGGGAGGCCGGCGGCTTAGGTAGGTGGTGATGGTGGCGGGTTAGGGAGAGAAAAGGGCGGGGTAATTGAGCACTTTCCTAATATGGATTATATCAATTTAGGAAAGAATTCAAAATCTGAATTTGAATTCAGATTTTAAATTGGAGTTCCCTCCTAATCTTCATGCTTCACTTTTGGAAAGAGGCAAGACAATCAATTTTGTATCCATCGGTGGGGAAGGCCGACGGTTAGGGTTTGGGGTTTGGGCGGTGTTTGGCTAAGGAGGAAGGGGTGTGGGTTAAATGGAAGGGATCTTGTTGAGGTTGATCGGCGGCTTGAGGACTTGAAGTGGCCTGCGGGTGTTTGGGGAAGAAGAGGTGGCCGGATGTAGGGGAAAGGAAGAAATGATAAGAAAATACTACGAGTCCCGGAATCCACCGGCGGCTGACGGGTGTTGCAAGGCCCTCTCCTAGAGTTTCTTCTCTCAAGAACTCACAAAGAGATCAAGCAAGAAAATCTGGAATTTTTCATTCATAATCATCATTAACCTCATTCATAAGACAAGAACAAAACAAAAGACCAAATTACCCCTTGGGGTTACTTGCATCTAGTCCCTCAAGTGAGGGTAAAATCGGAAAAGAATACTAAAATAATTAAATTACAATACATCAATCAGAAATAAAAGATGCGAGCATAGCCGTAGATCTTCGATGTCTCCTCGCGCTAGAATATCCTGTAGATGTTCTCATCAAATATTCTCAGGTCTCTAGCCAATCAGTCCTTGAAATGGCTACACAGCAAATTCCACCATACAATCGTGGCCATCACCTTTGTTTACCACGTTATGTTAATCTACTAGTGTAATGTAAACTAAAATTTGAATTTTCTGTATGTTTTGCTTGTGATTTATGCAGTAAGAAGAATTTTAAAAGGATATATGTTGGTTTTTTATAAAGTAAAAAATTTGATATATCCTAGTTATCCATATTGCACATACATTTTCTTATTATATTAGAATGCACAAGTTGTTTCCTTAGCTACAGTAAAGTGAAATGCCTCGCATGTTGGGAACATTTAAGATTTATTTTTTGACTTACGTATGTTTGGTTCTTGTTAGCTTCTTGTCAACAAGACTCTTTATGAAAAAACATTAGCGAGTGGCTTTGGTTCAGTCCATTTTCTTCTAGATGCATCAGAACTGCAGCAAGTAAGACTCAACATAGAACATGGTTTTTATGGGAAATTACTTGTCATCAGCCCTCTTTATGACTTTTGATATCTTGGCAGTACAAGGAAGCAATTTTGCTGTATGCAATTTTACTGCACCCAGAAAAATATGAGGTACGCTAATTTTTTAGTTTCTTTTGTGGTTATAGAACAGAAAACATACAAGAAACATTTTTCTTCTTCTGTTCCATTATTTAATGTACTTTTTGTTTGCATTATCTTTTCTTTGTTATTTGCTTTTCTTCAGCCTCTCTCCTTTTGCTATTCTTGATGCCTTGTACCGGAAACCTCTATTTAAGATTTGTGAATAAGGGAGGCTAAGATTTTGTAGTCTTTTTTAGTCCATCGCTGCTAAGCCATTTCAACCATAATTATTTTGCCTTCTTTCTCTTCATCCAGAAAGAGCTAATGTGACTATCTAGAGAATCTTAGTTAACAGGTCAAGCATAACTTATATGAAATGATTTGAATAGCACACAAGATACAGGCTTCCTCTAAAATGTTCTCATACATTGATACCAGACACCTGCAGAAATTCTTTGAAGGGAGGAAACCTTTTTGTGATTTACAAGGATGACTATCCCGGTGAAGAGATCAAAATCTCAGGCTGCAAGGAAGAGGAGATGTTTGGGGAGGTGTTGTGGAACTTCTTAAAAGACGAAGTAAAGGACAGGGTCGAACTTAGAAGGGATAGGGTTTGGCTTAGTCTGAGGTGAAAGGTAAAGAATAATAACTGAGAAGAGAGAAGCCTGGGCAATAGGAAGTACCTTGAGGTAGGAGAGGCATATGCAAGAGGAGCCACGATGGTTGGAGGGAATGTTACGATAACCTGATTAAGGAAGCTACCAAGTGGCCTGGAGAAATTTAATTATTTATTTATTCCAAATTATTTATACTATTTATGCAATCAATTTATTGCAATCAGTGATATAGAATCAACCCTATACTAAAATACAATCATGTTGAGGCAATGGCATCTACAGAAAAAATTTTAACATAAATTTATCACCAAAAAATGATATAAGTACAACATGAGATAATTACAAAGAATATATATAATTAAAGAGATAACATGATGGTCCAGATGAAAATCCTTCTAAGGCTTAGGAAAGCTACATAAACACTTGAAACACCGTGTTTGAAGGTTGGTGAATTTTGGGGAGTGATGACAAATTTCATTCTTATTTCTAGCCCATCTGGTAAATTGTTGATATCTACTATTCACAATGGAAAGAGCACACTGAATTATCCTATCAAAATCATAATATTGTTCTGAAATATGATCATCGACATCTTCATTAATTATATGGAGATCAAAGCCCTACATGGGATCCTGGTTGGGTACCCATTGGGTACCCACGCTTTGTGCTGGCGGGCTTTGCCCACCCATACCCACTTATGGTGACTTTTGGTATGTTATACCCACCCACACCCACCCACTTTCCATGCTTCTTGAATACAATCTTCTGCGGATTAATGGCCTTGAGGTTTGTTGCCCTTTTCTTTAACTACAAACTTTCAAGTTACATATTAAAATTTATCGTGGTCGCAGCACGGTTCAGTGTTGCGCACTACATAATAAGGATTACTGTAATATACTGCATGCATATGATGAGTAGTAATGTAAATCAGTTTGTCCCCTGATGTTGAGTACCCACCCATATCCACCCACAAGGTCATGGACATACCCATACCCACCCATGCCCATTGGGTATGGGTGGGTACATGGGTGGGTGTGGGTATGGGCACCCAATGCAGGGCTCTGATGGAGATAAGAGGCTGATAAAATATGTTGATCAAGATTAATGTTTTTGTTGCAGGTGATATGGTAATCATATCTATGTGGCTAGGAATGGGGAATACAACATGCTTTTTGTTTTCATAGGAAGGTCTAAAATTTGCTTTAAATTTTGAGTGCAAACATGAACTGGTGGAGAAGTAGTAATTATAGTGGCTGAAGGTAGGAACAGATCATGTGTAATTTGTTTCTATTGATAACTTATAATGATATGATGAGGTCAATGAGCTGAACTTAAAAATTACCTATCAAAAGCCTAACATGAATTTGCATGTAATCTCTAGATTAAGATAGCCCAAAGAAAATTTACCCATGATAGAAAAATTGAGCTTACTGAGCTCAGAGATCTCATCTTTAATGAAAATGAAGGTAGAATTGTCTTAGAAGGTACATGATTGCTTCTGTTGAAGTGGGACTTAAAAAAAATAAAAAAACAATTGGAAATGATTAAATGATGAGTGATGAATTCTTGAATCCTGTAGACCTGATGCAAGCAAAAATTAGGGAAAAGCTCCAAATTTTTGCAAGCAAAAACTAAGACTTCCTAGATAAAAGAAGATATATAAAATACTCAAAAATAGGCAAAATACATACTAAAAAACAACTTTCATATTATAATAGACTCTTAAAAACTTGGACACAAACACACACATCTAAAGTTGCATTTCATTGGTTGAGAAAAAAGGTACGGGTGGGGTAGTCACTTGCGGATAGAAGAAAGAGGTTAGAATTCCAAGACGAAGATAGGAGAAGCTCGCAAGCCTTCCCAAGAAGTAGAAGAAGAAGAAGAGGTGGAACAAGCTCTCAAGCTTTTCCAAAAAAAAAACCATCAGTTTTTCTATTCCAAAAATCAGCATACATCATCTCACTAAAAAACTTTTTATTCACCAAACATCACATATTTATGGGACTTGAGAGGGCAGCCAAACAGCCACATAAACCTTTATTTAAACCAATTAGCTAAGGGGAAGAGGAAGGGAAAAAGCTATCACAAAACAACTCCCAAAAATCAGCACAGGAACTGGGTAGGAGAAGACATGGGAACACAGCTAGGGAGGGACCCGAGCAGACAACACATGAAATGGGTAAGAGAAGCCACGAGAAAGCAGCTAGGGAGAGAAACCGAAAAGCCTACCCAGCAGCCAGTCATGGGAACAACACAAAAAAGAAACCAAGGAGACACAAGAAGGGGAAGAGGCAGCCACGGGAAACAGCCAGGGAATAAACCTTTTCATAGTAATGAGCTAGCAACATGAAGACCCCAAGATTTCAGCTCAAAACCAGTGCAGCAAAAGCCCAATTCGAGAGCAGCCAAGACCCAAACCGAGAGACAGCAAGCAGCCCAAAGAACAAAAGGAAAAAGGAGCCAAGTGGGGGAAATCGAAGGGCCATAGAGAAGGGGGGAATAACCACATTCACTTCTCATAATGAGCTAAAAAGTAGGAGAACTAACCAAGATAATGAGCTAAAGTCACAGCTCAATATTTATGAGCTAGAACCACTTAGTTCTAAAAAAATCAGCTCAAAACCAAAGCAGCCAAAGACCAAATCTAGAGGCAACCAGTAGCCCTAAGTCCACCAAATTTATGTTTTGATTTGGCCCCCCTTTGCCTACATCAAGACCCCATAAACTTTCGCAAAGGAATGTTGAGTGCATAATGCAAGAAACATTATCTAAAGATATGAAAATAATGGGAGGAGCCTCTGAGAAGATAGGGGCCACCAGAACAAGCAGCGATGATGACAGTGATCGAATAGAGGGTGAAAGTGCTCTGATGGCACTTGAAAGTTCGACAGGGATGTTAAGCTCTTATGAACTAGTCCCAAAACTAACTAAGAGGGGGATGAATTGGTATTTTAAAAAATCTTTCGATCAAAACACAATCTTAAAACAAAAACCAAGATTCACCAACTACAAGAAAAATATTCAATGGCAATACATACAGATGAACTTTGAATTAATATATTCAACTTCAAATTTAATGTGAACCATTTGTAATCCATAAAAAAATTTGAACAAAAATAAAATTGAAATTTCATATTGAACAAAAATTTCCCCAAACCTTAACTAATTCTCCTGGTAAGAATAAACCAACGGAAAAAAAAATTTAGCCACAAAAAATAAATAAAAATAAAAATGAATAATAAATAAATAAATAAATATATATATAAATATATATATATATTATAATTATATATATATATATTATATATATATATATATATAATATAATATATATATATATTATAATATATCTTTTGATTTATTTTGAAGTGGTACAATAAAAATTTAATCAATCATTTCATATACTTACATCGCATTTATTTCAAAACAAAAAAAAACAAGCCATTACTCAATTGAATCGCAATTATTAACAGAACAAAAAGGGAAATGCAGATCAACCTCTAAAAATTAAAAAAATAATTATTTGCAGAACATGACGCATAAACATCGTCCAGAGATTCAAATCAGAATGCGACATGTCAGCGGTACGAGCCACGTGCCGGAGCAGTACCAAGCCACCGTATCGGGCATTAGGTGACATGGCACATTTTGTGTTGGTTCCGACACGGCATTCATGTCTGCATGCAATTATATATAGCTGTGTCTTAACATGAATTTATTCTAGTTTCTGATTCAGCTTACTACTGTTATATTTATAATCACATTATAAATTCATGTGGTACATGAAAACAACATTCTTGAAAGAAATTATATTTTAACTAATTACATTCATTATGTTAAACAAACATTACAACAACTAATTACAGCTCTATGTTGATTTTTCAATGATTTGGAACAGTAAATCTGAGAGATGTGGATTTGTTTATTCACAACAAATCTAGAGAGATCCATGATGCCATGGTCAAGCCTCAATGATGTGGGCTACGAAAATTTACACCTCGCCCTGTTGCTTGGATAGTTTTAGTGTTAATATTTTCCAAGTTAAATTTTCAGGAGTAAAAAGCTTAAATAGTCGCTCCGACTATTATAAATGGGTCTCTAATTTAGCCCCAAAGTTCGCATTGCCCTACGTTTTGTCCCTCAATTATTAAAAATTGACTTCCAATTAGTCATCAAAGCAAAAAATAAAAGTTGAAGTTAACTCCAAAGTTAAATATGAAAGGTGTTTAGCATTACAAGTATAATAAGGATTATATTTCTTACATTACTCTATTTTTTTCATCTTTGGGCAGTCCCCGTCGAGTTTCTGGTATTGTGAGAAAGCAAATGCTGTCGTCTCCTTAGCTATTCGCTCGCACTCGTTGCCTCTCGCTCACACCGCGTTGCTTGCGACCTCTTGTTCTCGACTGCTCGCGCCGCGTGCACATGTCTCCAGACACATCTTGCTCGTAGGCAAGCGGATCGTCACGCACGCAAGTTTTGTTTTATGTGCAGCATTGTTTGCCTTGCTTGCGTGCAGGTCTTCCCCCCGACCATTCATCTCTAGTTTCGCCTCATGAAATTATAGCGAGAAAGGCGATGCATTAGGTAAATAAGTATTTTACTAAAATACCCCAATACCAAATATTTGTGGTCTTCTTACCGTTAATTTGAATGGGAAAAATTAATATAGGAACTTAATGGATTATTTCTAATAGTCAGATAGGCTAAAATGGGCAATGTGAAATTCTAAGATAAATAGATATTTTATTAATAAGTCAGAGGATATTTTGAGCTTTTACTCTCTTCTAAAAGTCATTAGATTTAAATACGATGTAACTAAAGATTTTAACCCTAAATTCAAGAGGGTTTATGATATGATTCACAAATCTCATAGTCACAAGCTCCTAATATTAAATTACCCCTCCCCAATGGCTGAGAGTAGACTTTCGATTATATGGTAGTTGTTAAATAGGTACTAAGCTTAGGTTTTAGTAGCATTAAAATGTTAAATATTGGGTTTTGAAATTTACCACGATTACACATAAAATGACGTTGGGGGAAGGGAAATGATAATAACTCCGATTAAGATCCATATAGTTCCATCATCATGAGTTATTATGGTTTCCCAAGTTTTCTTTGTCAAGGACTCAAGGGAGGTAGTCAACATAACTTTAATAATATGTTTTGTAGCCATAAGTTACTTCATCCAGATGTATCTTGTAGCCAAGCGGATGTTTCGCTATGGAGTAAATTCAAGTCGATCTCAAGTCTAACTAATAAGGACCTTGTGTTACTATCAACGTACACACTATAATTTATTACTCAAGGATATATCATTAGGGCACATACAATTCATTTAGTAACCACAATTTTAATGGTGTTTAATTTTGTGGGCAATAACCACCAGTATTAGAGGTTTCGATCATTATTGTTTAATATATGATTCATTGAGGAACAAAATCACTGGTTAGAGGGCACATGACAAGTCTTGTAGGGGGGGTAATTTGAGAATAAATTGTATCAATATGCTGACAAGACATTAAATTATGTGAGATAGGTCTATTTTCTCAAAATTTCCCTACAATCCAATCCCGAGAATGAATGGAATTCTTGCTTTAATTTTTTATGGGCAATAGATTTTATTTGAATATTATTTTTATATTTTGTAGAAATTTAAACCCCGCAACAATTTGCTCTTAAATTTGAGGGTCCATTTTAAGATAGAGTCATCTCTAGTTGAGATTCACTTTAACATGATCATCATTCAAAATATTAAATACTTTATTTGAAACTTGAACCTGTAAACTCTACTTGATAATAAGAGAGGATCAAGTTCAAGTGCTAGCATTGGTGACCCTACCATATGGGTGACGAACTCGAGAGTTCTTGCTTTTATAATAAATTTTATTATAAAAGACATTGAAGGTCTAATGCGAACTATTTTAAATGAATTTTATAGTCGTATTATGTTCTGCAAGAATAGGTTTGCGTATGCATTATTGAGAATTTACATTTAAATGAAAAAAGCTTTAAATCTTCATAATTCTAACCCACCTAGCGATCTTAACTCTAAATTTAGAGTTTTGATTGTACTACGTGGATAACATGATGTGAGTTAAGATTTAAAAGTTGTTTATGATTTTCCAAAACTGACTTGAAATTTTATTATAGTAATTGCACACATTCCAAAATTAAAAATTTTATTTTTTATTTTTATTTAGCTAATCTCAAAGCTTTGAAGCAAATTTAGGAGTTCAATTATCGGTTGATCACATATGATTACTTTCAATTCAAGAACGGGTGCTTGCAAATTTTCAAATGATAAAGGTTTTATGTTAGGGGTATGCATGTTTTTTTTTTGTTTGGAAAAGAGGATTTTAATTAAACTTGCTTAACTTTGCGAGCAATTCTTACACTTTCTTCGAGCTATTTAGCACATTTATTAGCTCATATGAGGGGAATTCAAATTTTCTTTAAATGGCCACATGCTTCTTGACCGAGTCTAATATTGCCATGCACATTTTTTGGTGATTTGCAAAATTAATTGCACAACTTTCAATATATTTTACACATTTAGTATACCTACATGCGCACTTCAGTTTTTTCAAAAACATCTTGACAATATTCTTAATGTAATTTATTAATTAATCCTTGTAGGATAGCTTCTTGTGACATGACATCCTAAGAATTTTAAGGTCAGAGACCTTATGGCTCACCTTTTAATTTGATAAAATCAAACTTAGCTCTAATCGCCAGTCAATTATATGAGATTTTTTGTCTCAAATTGTAGGGTGTTTTTAACAACCAAGTTTTTTTGGAAAATCTTCATGCACTTAATGCTTCCTTGTGGGTTTGATTGGTTCCCAACCACGGGTTATGGTCCTTTAGTTTTTGTAACTAAATTAACTAAAAAAATTTAGGCTAAAATAACTGTTAAATTGATGCCATGAACCCATATTAAAGAATTTTTATAACCCCAAATCCTCCTTGATAAAAATTCAACATTGCTAGAGATTTTTATAGATCATTCTCCACTCGGCCATTCAAGCTCAACCAATATTTAAAGCTTTTGATGCCCCAACAATATTGGGATTTTAATATCCCAAATCCAACATTGGAAGAATTCATTTGACTAAGACCTCCATCAAGATTTTATGGGTAAACAAAAAGAATTGTAGCTCTGACTACCATATCATCATAAACTTCTCATTAATATAGTGCATATCAAAACACATACTATGAGGGTTTGCAAAAATTGCGATTTGAGTAACCCAACCTCCATTTATTTTTAATTACAAAAGCATAACTTACTATGCAATGATTCTAATACATTGTTAGAAAGTCAGATTTGATACGGCATGTTAATGATTGTTTAGTAGTAGTTTGTTGTGATCTCAAACTGACTAATCGCATGAATTCATAGAGGACACCTAGTAGACTATGATTTGCCTTTAAACCACCACGACATTATTGTTTATTGAAGTTAACGGTGGCTCCAATAAACATTGAATCAAAGTTTAATTTTTGGTATATCTATTATCATGGACACATATTATTTGTGAGGAGATTAATGAAATATGTTTACAAAACAAACAATAACATATTGTTATTGGGAAGCATTGTAAATGTTAAAGCGCATTGCACATAAAGTAAAAAGTTTAATTTATTAAAAGGATTTATAATTTATATTGAGCAAGCAACAAAGTGAGGGGAACAGCGAATAGTGAAAGAAAGCAGCCAAAAGTGAGCAGCCAAGTATAATTTCATGTTTGGATTTAATAAGTTTAAATGTAAACTACAATCTTTGTTAAGTTGAAAAATGTTATGAAAGATACACTTGATTTTTTATGCTAAACTAACAAACAAATATATCAATAAAGTAATTGTTAAAAGAGATCTGAAGTGGACATCCAAACCGTCATGCCTATCCCGAGAGCTGAAGATTTGACGCAGTGATCGTCCTACATTAATCTTAAATTTTAAATTTTTATCTTTTATTTTTAATATGAATTTTTCATTACTTATTTAAGGTCTAATCTTATGTTAAGCCCTAAGGGCATGATCGTCTTATTTTGTTCTTTTATTCTGACGGCTATATATAGAGCCCTTATTAGTGTTAATGGTATGATGAGTTCTATAACATTTTTTATGCACTTGTTGCTCCTTAGAGGACTAGGTAGATCCATATGGGAGGGAATCATTGTTTCCAACACCGTAGGATGGCGTTCGGATCGTGGCTTGAAATCCCTTAGTGAAGGGCAACGAATCACCCGTCAACCACAAAGGGGGGGGGTGTCTGGGTCACATTATTTTCTTTCATAATCTCCACTCCCTTCCGTATAATCGCTGGTTAAATCTTCCCCTAGCCGCTGGCATTCATAGTCTCCCATCCTCTTCCCCCCACCGGCCACCCACCCCCTTCCTTTTCAACCGCGTCCACCACCCTCTCCTTCTTCCAATAGCCGGGTCTCCTCCCCATCTCCACCCACAAACCGCACCTTTCGGATTTCCCCAAACCCTAGCTGTCGGCCCCTTGAATCCAAGTGGTACCTTGCCTTGCTACTTCCAAAGTTGGTTATGAAGATTGGGAAGGGGAAAATTTCAAACTCAGATTCGAAATCTTTCCTAATTGACTCATGATCTATATTGGGAAAGTTTTTTAAACCATTCAATTCAAATTCAAAATTATAAATTAAAGGAAAAATAGAGTCATCAAGTTCTTAATTTAATTAACTTTAATTTTAGGGAAACCCCATAAAACCTTTCCCTAACCCCTCTCCCTCTTTGAAGCCCCGCCCCCCTCGCCTCTTTCTCCAGGTCCATCAATTAATTTCCTTCCTCTTATGCTTCCCCAATTAACTCTCATCTCTTAACTTTTGAATTTAAATTTGAAAGATCTTTAATCCCTTTCCTAATTTAAAGATTCTAATTAAACCAATAATTCAATTACCCATTATTTCATCTTCTAATTTAGCCCTATCTTATTGGAAAGATTTAGTGATTTCCAATTCAAATTGAAATTTGAATTTTTAAAAATCTTTCTAAATATCCCACACCTATTTAAAAAATTCTTCCATTTCAACTTAGTACAAATCGAATTAAATAATTGGATTTGAATTAATTTCCCCCAAATTCAATGTAGTGGACACATACAAATTGAATGTGAGACAATTCTCCCTCTCCCTCTCTTTGGCCGGCCCCCATCCCTCCCTCATCCAATAAATTAAGAAATTTAGAAAATTCAAATGACCCCCTCCATCGTTCTACATCAAGGATCTTATAAATAATAATCAATAGTAAGCAATTGACTTAAATAAACCCATGTTCCATAAAAGAGATGAGAAGATTTGATATTATATACTAATCAGCACATAATTAGTGATACAACCAAAATATTACTTAACCAGCCTTTTCCCAAACATTCAGATTACAACCTTCGCTCAAAAAAAGGAAAAAAAAAAGAAGAAGTAAAAAACTTCTCTCAAGTAGCTTAAGAGTAATAAAGTTGGGGCAATACAAGTAATAATTTAAAACTAATAACTAAAAAAATTTACCACTTTAATTTTTTAAAAAAGTATCACTTGATTTTGTTCAAAATCATGATTCAAACTCGTGAAAACAAACTCTTTATAATTTTGTCCTCTCCTCTCTCCTTTCTTCCTTCAATTATATTAATCCTTCCAAAATGACTCAAGGATTGTATACAACTTCCCATGCAAACTAAGCTTCATACATCAACTTAGGTAATCCATCAGCCCAATTACAAAACTACATTATTTATAACAAAATTCACGCACCCATTTCTAATCTTCACATATTTATACAAATATTTGATACCTACTACCAATGTGATTCAAGTATAAATACTAAGTCAAAGACAACCAAATCACCAAAACTCATTTTCAAAATTTCATACAAGAAAATCTTCAAACATACCTCACCATATAATTACATATATGATATCTGAGTCATACCTATTTCATCTGCCCCAGTTCTCAAATTTCCTCTCTTTCTTTCATTGTTATTTCACTCACTCGCCTTTTGTCTTTTACAAATTTAAAAATATGTTCAAAAATTACATGAGTCTTGAGTATTGCTAGAAATACTCAATCAAGGCGAGGTGTTTGACTCACATATTTATTGAGAATGCAAATATTATCGCCCAAATATTTGATTTCACGAGTGTTATTTTATCAAGATGTCAATTATATACATATTAAAACATAGTAAAAAAGATTCTTCATATGTCAAGACATAAGGTATATAAGATCATCATTTTTGAAATAATATTTGAAGTATTAAGAAGACCATACAATTAACTTTTTAGGAATAAAATAACATATATTTCATACATCACCGAATAAAAGTGACAAACAACCTGATTTAAGAAGGAGTTTAAAAAAGAATAAAAATAAGAACAAAAATTTCCATCAAAGAGATATACCAAAAAATAAATTTTATACTCCACACAACAGCACTATAATCAGAGTGAAAAGAAAAAAAGAGGTGCTCCCTCAGGTGTTGCTAGATAATTTTTAATTTAAAAGGGCAGGCAAAATGTAGACGAGAATTGAATATACCTGTATGATGCATTCAGAACCCAAATCTAGCAAAGCTGCTCCAGCGTTTTTCTTAAATGCTCGTAAGCCTTCTTGAACAAGAATAGCGTTTGGTTGAGGATTTCCTTCAACAGGAAATTCAGAAACAAGATCCAATCTCATTAGTGTTCCATAGCCTATCAATGGGCTTCATCTGCAGTGGAGTAGTACACCAATCAAATTAACCCCAAGCTATTAATATAAATGAAAATAGATGGTTTCATACTGCAGATAAAATTTGTCAAACAAGACATCACACTCAGCCCCAATGCTCTTACGAATTCAAAACCTGTATAGAGGGTAAAAATGTTCATTTCTCCACGTATATTATTATACAAATATTATGTCACTTAATGCTAGAGAGACCCGAGGTAGTTATTTATCATGTTGAAAAATACAAAAGGAAAGAATGTTGAAAATCAGAATCATTCGACAAGGAAAACAAAAGTGGGCATCTCTTAATCAGTGTGTAAGGTTAGTTTTTTCCCCACACAATTAGTTGGCGATGTGCTGAGCAAATCGTTATCATAGTCTATCTATAGGATTCATTAGAAGCATCATCCACCATCAATGTCTATGCATTTCTCAAGACGATAGTAACACCTGCATCCAATCTCTTGAGATGATTATCTCAATGTCACTCCTCAAGCTTAGTTCTTTGTAAAATAGGAAATTAAAGGCGAACATCATTATATTTTCAGGAATCCAACTCACCAGCATTCATTCTTGCTTTACATTTAAAACTCATATCAAACAGCCAAATATCAACACGGATTACCTATTTATTTCTTAATTTATTTTTCTTATCCTTTGGATTTTAATTTTAAAGAAAAAAAAACAAGCCTAAGGAACCAGCTGATCCAAGAGGCTGGGCTTAAGCATCAGCCCGTAACAAGTTTCCGTCTTAAGCCTAGAAGAGAGCAAGTTCAAGATCATATCATTAGTATCGATTTCGGGCTGCACAGGTTAGTAACATGACGGCTTTGAACCAAATTTAATATGTAATCCTTGCACAGACAGAAGGTTTGAAAGAGCAAAGCCAAAACTTCCGTAATTTCTAGAAAGCATGAACATCTTGGCAACATTCATTTGAGGGAGCTTTGAATTTCTACAATTCATATTTATCATGAATTAATTAGTAAATTTATCTTAGTTATTTAATAGTTTATCAAATAATAAAAATATGCTAACATAATAGGAACTGCCTTTACCGGATAGCTTATTATGGTCGTTATCACTTTTCTTATCTAGTAATTTATGATAGCCTTGTATCAGGTTTTTTTTTCCATATTAAGTCAAATCTTAATTGAGTCATGGAAAAGTATCACTTTCCTCTACCTATTACTCCTTAGCTGAAAAAGTCTCTCATATAATATTCAATCACTAATCCACACAACCTAATTGGTTAAACAAGGGCTCTGTCTATCCAAAACATTGAAAAATAGAACTGGCACAAATCCCCATAATGGATGTGTTCTTGGCCTCTTTCAACATAAACTCGACACACTTACTACTTTCTAACAGAACACAAAAAAAGAGAAGAATTTAGAAGTTGAAAAAAATTATTAGGGTTGGAAACATCATCTGAATAGTACTTACTCATCTTGAACTTTGACCTTCTTATGTCATCTTGGAGGTTCTTCATGGTTGCGCTCAGTAGTGTCATATGAAATTCAAAATATCTTTACTGAGAGGAAACCTGCATGAAAGGTAGACGAGGAGAAGAGCAGAACAATCCACGGAGAAGTTTTAGTGTTTCTTTCATTGATTTCTTACGCTATGCTATACAACCACATAATAGGAAACTAGAAATAACGTGGGAAGAGAACGACATCCGTTAAGATAGTCGTCCACAACGTGGAGTATTTGTTGCTCCATTAAGCTGATTGTAGTTGGAGTAAGGATTAGTATCTGTGCTTTTGAGGTTATTGTTACTCAACAGCCCCCCTCAAACTAATCAATCAAGAATCGCAATGGTTAGTTTTATCTTGGAGTTTTTCAAAAATTTGAGTGGAGAAAGAGTTTATGTAAGTTATGCGCCGGCTTAATCCACTTAGTTGAGATGAAGGAATGGAGATCGTGCCTGAGTGAATGTAATGACTAATAAAGTGAAGTCGATCTCTATTGTTTTGGTGAAGGCATGGAAGACCAGATTATGAGTTTTAGGGCCAATGACGATGTATATCAACAATAGGATTGGTGTTGGAAGTTTGCTGCGGCTCCAGAATGGCCATAATCGACGTAACTAGGAGAAATCAGAAGTAGCTGAGAGAGGGCGCGATATTCGGCTTCAAAGTGAATTTGGCAACTTGTAATTGCTATTTAACACACCAAGATCAAAGAGTAGCACCTTAGTTAAGAACAAAATTCCTGTGACGGATTTTCAATCAGAAAATCGGAGGCCCGTCAGCGTCACAAAGATGCTTGAGTTGTAGATTTTTAGATACCAAAGGTTAGGCTATAGGATTTGTTTCTGGAATATCGAAGGATTGTTTGAGGCAAAATAGTAGTTGGCACTTCGTCAACTATGCATATGCTCGTAAACAAAAATTTACATCAAGGCAATACCGATTCTTTGTTAATGTGACGAAATTGAGGGATTCCAGCGAGATGCCCTTATAGATGAGGGATCGCATAAATGGTTCTATGGAAAGAGCTGTTTTTATTGGCTTAAGAGGAAGTGGTGTGGCCACGGTGATGCAATTGGTGAAACCATCAGAGTCCAGGAGGCTGTAGCATATTTCGTCTTAATGTAGGAAACAAGACCATTTTGGACTCTCGATGGACTGGATGCCTGAATGTGGAGATATATTCCATTTGATTGAGTGCAAAATAGTCTGTAGCATATTAAGCAAAGACTGAATAGTCTGAGAATTGATTTCCAGTGAGAAGTTAAATTTGTCTACATTAGATCAACCAAATAAGCTTGAATACCATCTTTAATGAGATAAGCAAGGAGAGATCTGCCTGTTGAAAATGAAGCCAAATTGAAGAATGAGAATGTGTTAGCTTGTTTGTCCATTGCCTGGGAGCTTTGTTTGAGGACCATAGATGGCCTTGTGAAGTTTGCAACAAAGTGAGGATGTTGGAGCATCAGGCAAAACCAGAAGTGTTTCATATAGACTTCTTTGTTTAGAGCACCCATGGAGAAAGGCGTTTGAGATGTCAAATTGTAGTGTGGATCAGCTTGCCGATGAAGAGCAAGAAGTATAAAATACGGATCGTAGGTAGCTGGCCACTGGGCTGAAGTTTATTATAGTTTTATGCCATCTCTTAGTAAGCCCTGAACTACTAGGCGAGCCTTCTATGACGTTCAATCTGACAACCCGAGCATATTTAGTTTGTAAGATCCATTACAACCAAAGTGTTGGTTTGTCTTTAGGAGAGGTATAAGGGTCCAAAGTGCCTTCTTCTGAGTACTAGGGAACTCATCTGACATTGGCATTTCGCCAAGGCTTGATTTAACAGACTTTGGGGATTTATAAGTAGGGCGGAGGGGATGGAGATGAGGTGATTTAAGAAGATCAAAAATAACTTGGGGCGTTGGTGACCGGGTTTTTAACCGATCTTGCACTGGGTGTATGCGATTGATTGGCTGTCGGTGGAGGTGGGGATGTGGAAGGTACAAGGGCGCTTATGGTCCCAGAATGAGGATGGGAGATTGAAGAAGTAGGTTTCATTTGCGGACAAAGGGATGGAGAGGTAGAAGGGTTGAAGGTGGTGCGAATTGTTGTGGTATGAATAATGGTTTGTGAGTGATGGGAAGAAGAAGGTAGGAGTGAAGCAGTAAAGGATTTTTGTGGTGTCCGGTAGATGTAGACTGTGATTTGGAGAAGAGGAGGATAAGGAAATAATGGTTTCAAAGAAAATGACATGGTGGAGACATGAATTTTACTTGTATTAAGATGCAAGATCGATTAACCTTTGTGGGAGTTTTAGTAGCCCAGGAAAGACACCTGTTTGAGAGCGCTGGAGATTAAATTATTTTTTGTGAGAAAAGTGGTTGTGCCAAGGAAAACATAGGCAACGGAAACTTTTTTAAAAGTGGAATTTTGTTAATGGAAGAAAGGTGACCATCATGACGAAGTTGATTATGGAATTTTGAAGATTGTGAGCTTTCAGTAGGAAGAATATTGATGAGATAATAGATGTTAGAAGAGCTTCTGCCCAGAATATTTGAGAGAGATGTGATGCATGAAGAAAAGTGCGAGTTTTTCAAGCATATGACGATGCTTGCGTTCAACAAGGACCATTCTGTTCGAGTGTATGGGCAGTTATAGTTTGGTGAAGTGATGCCATGTTGAAGAAGAAAATTTTGAAAAGCGATGTACTGTGTATTCCTCCCACCATGTGACGAAGTATTTGATATGGACTGATTTAAAGGATCGTTTTGTGAACTGATGAAACTTGCTTGAATTTGATATGGTTTCATCCTTTGGTGTGCATAAGATAAGCATGTATAACGAGTACAGTTAACGATAAACTAACATAAATAACGAAAGCCATAAAACAAAGAGAGAAACAGTTATGGTCCCCAAGCATCAGAATGTATTAACTAAAATGATTTAGTTCATGACTTGAGAAAGGAAAGAAAATGGTAATTGTGGACTCTTGGCCACATTACAGAATGTACAATTAAAAGGGAGTACATATAGAGGAATTACACAGCTAGGAATTTAAAAACTTCCAACAGGGGATGACCAAGACGAGCATGCCATTGCTCAATTGGTGACAGCTTTTGAAATGAGAGCTTTGGAGGAGAATGCTGAACCACGGTTGAAATGGAGGGTAGAGCCATCTATAGACCACACAAATGAACCTCAGCACAAGTATTTAACCTACTCCAATATACCATCAAATTTATGAGCAACACTACTCCACACTGCAGGACAAATGAAGAAATAAAGAAAGCAAGAGCTGAGACCAAGTTTTTGGTGCTATCAATTCTCTAAAGAAGATCTGCTGACTGCTGGTTTGGATCATATGAGAGACGTCAAGGCGGAGAAACACGTCCTGTTAGGTATCCCTTTGAAGCCATTCACAAGAAAACATCACTGAATACTTGGAGTGGCCAGATAGCGGTAGTTTCTCATTGGTCGGATAACGGTGGATACAAAGATTTAAGGTTGCTCAATGATGAAACTTAAGGGAAGTGGAATGACGGATCTCGACCAAAGAAGCTGGAAAGAGAGCGACACTAGGTGAGAGGTGAGTATGAGTCCTGATCCACCATGTGAAGAGAGTAGATCCTTAAAGCTTCTAATACCATGAGAGAAACCGCATTGAAAGGTTAGAGAAGGAGAAGAGCATTAAAAACAAAGTATGAAGAAGCTTTTAGTGATTCGTTTATCATTGATTCTATGCTCTTGATATACACATATAAATGGAAAACTAGAAGATATTGCGTGAGCAGAGAACGACAATCCTTAATGACAGACTGTCTGCAGCTGTGGAGTAGTTGCTTGCCTCCATAAGCCTAATATAGTTGGAGAGTTTTAGTATCATGTGCTTGAGGTCATTTTTGTCTGCTCTACTTTACATCATCTTTAAAAATCATTTAACTCCATGCATGATGAAAACCCTTTCAAAGAAAGAGCTCTAGAACCTCAATGCACCCAGAGCCCAAGATCACGGTTAGGAATCCCCCATACATCCACATTTAGCTTGACTTCATCCTGTCTTAGCATCCGATGACATTGTTTAGATGTTCATGCCAACAAGCTACTTGTTACTACTTACCTTTCAAATTGTGTTCGTTATCACGGTATGATTTCCGTGTGCATTGGGCGTGCTTGGTCATCGCTTGATGGTGAGTAGTCACACTTGTTTGGCCCTGCCACCGCTATGATAGACAAAGGTGGGTCAACAAGTCCAAAATAAATCATATTTAGCTTCCCTTGCAGTCTAGATAGTTTTCATATTTGAGCTGAACTTTTAGTTCATTTATTGAGCTGAAACTTTAGTTCAATTATTGAACTAAGGGTTAGCTCATTATGAGCTAACATTTTTAGTTCATTTATTATCTTTTAATTAAATGTAATTTTATGTTTTGTATGTTTGTCTTAATGTTTGTCTCTTTGGATTCCAAACCGGGCCTTTGAATTCCAAGAATTGCTTTTCCCATGAGGTGACTCCTTGGTTTCCTCATGGCTTAGTATCTTGTGTTTGCCTCTTGGGATCTCACGGCTAGCTCCTTCTTCCGATGTCCTCCTCTCATTTCCCGTGGCATGGCTCTCGGTCCGTTGCGGTTTCCCCTCGTCTTCCCGTGGCTGTTCTCCTTGGTTCCTGTTGGGTGTTAAACCGTGAGCTTGGGGGGGGGAGTTTTCTATGTGTTATGCTTTGAATTAAGTGTTAATTATGTTTAAGGTGTCTTTTGGTCTTCCCCTTTCATACCTATATATGGGGGTAGTAATGTGAATAGTTGAATGAATTTTGATTTTTGGAAAAAATCTGTTAACTGCGGGTGCTTTGGAAATCCTGCGGGCTCTTTCCACCCTTCTTTCTCATCCCCCCGGAAATCTTGCAGGCTCTTTCCAACCTTTCCTTTCTCGGACTTCTTAACCCTTTCGTCTCTTCCGCAAAGTGCCACTCCACTTGCTATCCATTCTTGCTCCAAGTGCAGCACTTTAGGGTGTCGTCATTTATGTTTGCAAGAGTCGTTTGATTGTTGTAAGTTTTCTTTTGTTTAACTTTTAATTTGAAATTAAGAGTTTGTCTTCCCTATTTTCATCCTTTTTTGCCAATTTCGTCCGTAAGAAGTCCGTTCGTGTCTTTTTGTGATCAGAGGTATAGGCTCCCTAATTATCTTTTGCTCGCAATCAAACCTGCGCGTTACTTGGAACACTCTTAATCTCTATTGTGCATCATCTAGGGCAAAGACCTTGTCAACTAATTCCATTCACCATTGTTTCTCCCCTCTTAGACACCTCTCTCATTCTTTACTCAAAATCAATGTTGCTAGTGTTCTTTTTTCCATTGTCTTTGCAAGAGGCTCTTGTTGACACTTGAATCCCTCTCTTAGCTCAAGATTCATCACTCTAAATACCGAACCCTCTGTGAAATCTGAGTTAAAGGGAATATGATTTTTGAGATAAGCAAACAACTCTTTTTCTCTACTACTGCCTTGGCAACTAAACATTTCAGTCCACAAATCAAACTACAATTTTGAACTAGCTCAAAATTAGGGTAACGTAGTCTGAGCTCAGTTTCTAAACTTTTCCCTTCTTGAGTCTATTATAAACCGGGGATGTTTGATTTTTTTTTAGGCTAAGAACCTTGCACACATACACTTGGGAATTTTTTTGTCTGATTAGAGTTTTCTATTTTTGACTCACATCGTCGGAGATCCAAAAAAATCGCCTGGAGCACGATCAGTTAAAACATAAAACTAATTAGGGCATCCTGTTAGGCAGCCATATTATAGCGATGTCCTGGACCGATTTGCAACACAAATTATGCTAAATTAATATGTAAATTAGGAAAGCAATTAAGGTTTTGAGTTGGCTCGATCCAATTTCTTCCTGGACCGATCTCAAAGATCAGCCAGGACATCTGTTCACAACCTTAGTGGTGTACCGACGACATCACACCAACTTCATTCAGGGCGATAGCTCTAGAAGATTTCACGATATTGAACTAATCGTCCACGACGATCGTGAGATCGTCCTGGACGATCAAGCTAATTTTTCCATTCATCCATACATCCTCAGTGCGATTGTCGAAATGATAATTCAACGATTTGTACTGATTCGTAACAGGACGATATTCTTATCGTCCTGTTAATGATATGAACAAAAATCTTCTAATATGTCCCAAATTGTCTTGGCTGATGGGCTAATATGCACTGATCGTACAGACGCATAAAGCGATATTTGTTGCAATTAATGAGCTATTCAAAAAAAAAAATTTCTTTTTTTCTTATTTTAGACCTTCTTGTTCTATTAAGGAGTATCTTTTGTGTCTGTTCTGACCTGAAGAGCCAAGAAGGAGAGAGAGGAGAGAGCAAGGGAGAGAGACGAGAGGGATCTTGTGACGGGCGGAGTTTGTGAGACGTCACAAAGTTGCTCCAAGCAAGAATCCGCTTCGTCTTCTCAGTCGTCGTCTATTCCTGGAGGTTCTAGAGAGGTCTACTTCAGGCATCTGATCAAGTTCTTGCCTGCTTCAGGAGACAAGCAAAGAAGTTGGGTTCTACTGTCTCACCTGGGTTGGTGGAAAGGTTTGTAAAAGACTTCTCCCCTTGCTTTGGGGGCAAAAGAGAGACACTGAGTTTAGTGCAATACTCGGAGGCGCCTCCGGGAAGTGGACGTAGGTCGTGTTGACGAACCACAAAATTCTCTGTGTTCTTTATTACCGCTTTCCGCATTTAATTTATGCCACTTTGATTTCTG
>NW_021318595.1:6346731-6415571 GCF_001605985.2 Dendrobium catenatum
GCTCTGATGGCACTTGAAAGTTCGACAGGGATGTTAAGCCCTTATAAACTAGTCCCAAGGCTAACTAAGAGGGGGATGAATTTGTATTTTAAAAAATCTTTCGATCTAAACACAATCTTAAAACAAAAACCAAGATTCACCACAAAAATCAAAGTGCATAAATTAAATGCGGAAGCAGTAATAAAGAACACAGAAATTTCTAGTGGTTCGGTCAACACGACCTATGTCCACTTCCTGGAGGCGCCCTCCGAGTATTGCACTAAACTCAGTGTCTCTCCTTTTGCCCCCACAGCAAGGCGGATAAGCCTTTACAAACCTTTCCACCAACCCAGGTGAGACAGAGAACCCAACTCCTTTTGGTTCCTCCAGAAGCAGGCAGAGAACCCAACTTCTTTTGCTTCCTCCTGAAGCAGGCAGAGAACCTTGATCAGATGCTGAAGTAGACCTCTCTAGAACCTCCAAGGAACTAAGGACGACGGATCCTTGCTTGGAGCAACCTTTATGAACCCCCTCACAAACTCCCCCTCACAAGATCCTCTCTCTCTCTCTGTTGCTCTCCCGTCCTCTTGGCTCTCTCAGGTCAGAACAGCAGCAAAAGATACTCTCTTAAGTAAAACAAGAGGTCTTAAATAGAAGAGTTTCGGAATAGCTCATTAATTGCAACAAATCAACTTTATCGTCCTGTACGATCAGTTCAAATTAAGCTCAATCAGCCAGAATGATTTGGGACAATTAGAAGATTTTTGTTCATATCATTCAGGCCGATAGAATATCGTCCTGTACGATCAGTACAAATCGTTGAATATCATTCAGACAATCGCACTAAATGGATGTATGGACGATGGAAAAATAGCTTGATCGTCCCGGGCGATTAGTTCAAATCCGTGAAAATCATCTAGAGCATTGCCCTGAATTGAATTTGGCCGATGTTTGGTCGTCCAGGGACAACTAAGGTTTGTGAACAGATCGTCCTGACCGATTCTGAGATCATCCAGGATGAATTGATCAAGCAATCAAAACCTTAATTGCTTTCCTTAATTACTAGATTAATTTAGGCATAATTGTGTTGCATCATCCTGGACGTTGTCCAAAAATAAACAATACTTAAATAGATCTGGCGGTTGATTCTTTCTGATTTGAGCCTATCGTCCAGGACGTGTTGCTTAATGACTGTTGCCTTAACCAGGATGCCCTAATTAGGGTTTCTGTTTTTAACTGATCGTCCAGGCCAATTTTTGGATCGTCCCGGACGATGTGAGCAAAAATAGAAAACTCTAAATCAGACAGAAAAAATTCCCCAAAGTGTATGTGTGCAAGGTTACTTAGCATCAGAAATCACATCGTTTACAATAGACTCAAGAAAGAGAAAAGTTTAGAAACTGACTCAGAACTAGTCTATCCTATTTTGAGCTAGTTCAAATTGCAGTTTGATCTTGTGGACTTGAAATGTTAGTAGGCAAGGCAGTCGTAGAGAAACAGAAGTGTTTGCTATCATCAAAATCATATTCCCTTAAATCAGATTTGCAACAGAGAGTTCGTTATTTAGAGAATGACGAATCTTGAGCTGAGAGAGGGAATTCAAGTGTCAACAAGAGCTTCTTGACAAAGACAATGGAAAAAAGAACACTAGCAACATGGATTTTGAGTAAGGAAATGAGAGAGGTATCTTAAGAGGGGAGAAACAATTGGTGAATGGAATAGTTGACAAGGTCTTTGCCCTAGATGATGCACCAGTAGAGATTAAGAGTGCTTCCTAGTAACGTGCGGTGGCAGGGCACAACAAAGTGTGTTACTCATTCAAGCAATGACAAGCGCCCCATGCACACGGAAATCATACCGCGATGACGAACACAATTTGAGGTTAGTAGTACAAGTAGCTTGTGTGCATGAACATCTGAACAATGTCATCGGATGCTAAGACAGGATGAAGTCAACTAGAAATGTAGGATGTTGGGGATTCTACGTGAATCTTGGGCTCTGGTGCAATTGAGGTTTCTAGAGCTCTTTCTTATGTAAAGGGTTTTCATGCATGCATGGAGTAATGATTTTCAAGAGATGTAAATGTTAAGAGCAGACAAATGAACCTCAAGCATAAGATACTTAAACTATTCCAACTATATTAGCTTATGGAGGCAGCCCTACTCCACACTGCAAGACAGTCTGTCATTAACAGATTGTCGTTCTCTGCCTCAACATTATCTTCTAGTTTTCCTATTTATATGGTTGTATAGCAGAGCATAGAAATCAATGAAAATGAATCACTAAAAGCTTCTTCATACTTTGTTATGCTCTTCTCCTTCTCTAACATTTTAATGCAGGTTTCTCTCATGGTATCAGAGCTTTAGGATCTACTTCTCTTCACAATGGCGGATCAGGACTCTACTAGCGTCCTCTCTTTCAGCTTCTATGGTCGAGATCTCCATTCCACCTTCCCTTAAGTTTCTCATGAGCAACCTTAAATCTTTGTATCCACCGTTCTCACTAATGAGAACTACCCTATCTGGCCACTCCAAGTATTCAAGTTGTTTTCTGTGAATGGCTTCAAAGGATACCTAACAGGACGTGTTTCTCCGCCCTCGACATCTCTCGTTGATCCCAACCCAGCAGTCAGCAAATCTTCATTTAGAGAATTTGATAGACCAAAACTTGGTCTCAGCTCTGCTTTCTACTATTTCTTCATTTGTCCTGCAGTGTGGAGTAGTGTTGCCTCCATCAGTTGATGTAATTGGAGTAGGTTGAATATCTTGTGCTTGAGGTTCATTTGTGTGCTCTAACAGATGGTCTCTACCCTATTCACACCGTGGTTCAGCATTCTCTCCAAAAGCTCTTCATTCCATATTGCATCTACTTTCTTATTTTCCAATATTGCTATTATTTTCCTGCTAAAATCCTTAATTTTTCATTTACGCAATTCTGTCTTCGTGAGGCTTACGCCTCAAACCGCCTTGAGGCTTACGCCTCACCTCACGGACGAAAACCGCCTCGAGGCGCAGTTACGCAATTTTAAACCTTGATATGTACTCCCTCTTTTATTTGTACATCATGTATTGTGACCAAGAGTCACAAATTACCTTTTCTTCCTTCTCAAAGTCATGTAACTAAATCATTTTAGTTAATACATTCTGATGCTTGGGGACCATCACCTGTTTCTTTGTTTTATGGCTTTCGTTATTATGTTATGTTTATCGTTGACTGTACTCGTTATACATGGCTTTATCTTATGCACACCAAGGATGAAACCATCTCAAAATTCAAACAATTTCATCAGTTCATCAAAACATCCTTTAATCAGTCCATTCAAATACTTCGCACAAATGGTGGAGGAGAATACACTAGTCATGCTTTTCAAAATTTTCTTCCTTCAACATGGCATCACTCACCAACTTAGCTGCCCATACACTCAAGAACAGAATGGTCTTGTTGAACGCAAGCATCGTCATCTGCTTGAAACAACTCGCACTTTTCTTCATGCATCACATCTCTCTCAAATCTTCTGGGCAGAAGCTCTTCTAACATCTAATTATCTCATCAGTATTCTTCCTACTAAAGCTCACAATCTTCAAATTCCATATCAACTTCGTCATGATGGTCACCTTTCTTCATACAATCACTTAAAAATGTTCGGTTGCCTATGTTTTCCTTGGCTACAACCACTCTCCAAAAATAATTTATCTCCACGCTCTCACGAGTGTCTTCCTGGGCTACTCAAACTCCCACAAAGGTTATCGATGCTTGCATCTTAATACCAATAAAATTCATGTCTCCCACCATGTCATTTTCTTTGAAAACATATTTCCTTATCCCTCCTCTTCTCCAAATCACTGTCTGACATCTACCGGACCACCACAAAATCCTTTACTGCTCACTCCTACCTTCATTCTTCCCATCACTCACAAACCATTATTCATACCACAAGCAATTCCATCACCTTCAAACCCTTCTACCTCTCCAATCCCTTTGTCTCCTAATAAACCTACTTCTTCATTCCCATCCTCCCTTGTACCTTCCACATCCCCACCTCCACCACAGCCAATCACATCCATACACCCAATGCAAAGTCGGTTAAAAACTGGTCACCAACGCCCCAAAGTTATTTTTGATCTTCTTACCGTCCCTCAATCTCCTCCCCTCCCTATTTCTTATAATCAAGCTGTTAAATACAAGCCTTGGCGAAATGCCATGTCAGATGAGTTCCTAGTACTCCAGAAGAAAGGCACTTGGACCCTTATACCTCGTCCTAAAGACAAACCAGCACTTGGTTGTAAGTGGATCTTCAAACTCAAAATATGCTCGGGTTGTCAGATTGAACGTCATAAGGCTCGCCTAGTAGCTCAGGGCTTTTACTCAAGAGCATGGCATAAACTATAATGAAACCTTCAGACCAGTGGCCAAGCTACCTACGATCCGTATTTTACTGCTTCTTGCTCTTCACGCAACTGGTCCACACTTCAATTTGACATCTCAAACGCCTTTCTCCATGGTGATCTACAAAAAGAAGTCTATATGAAACAACTTTTGGGTTTTGCCGATGTTCAACATCCTCACTTTGTTTGCAAACTTCACAAGGCCATCTATGATCTCAAACAAGCTCCCAGGCAATGGTACAACAAGCTAACACATTCTCTTCTTCAATTTGGCTTCATTTTCAACAAGGCAGATCCCTCCTTGCTTATCTACATTAAAGATGGTATTCAACTTTATTTGTTGATCTATGTAGACAATTTACTTCTCATTGGAAATCATTCTCAGACTATTCAGTCTTTGCTTAATATGCTACAGACTAATTTTGCACTCAATCAAATGGAATCTATCTCCACATTCCTAGGCATCCAAGTCCATCGAGAGTCAAATGTCCTGTTTCTACATCAAACGAAATATGCTACAGCCCTCCTGGACTCTATTGGTTTTACTAATTGCAAACCAGTGGCCACACCACTCTCTCTTAAGCCATCAAAAACAGCTCTTTCCATAGAACCATTTAGCGATCCTCATCTATAAAGGCAACTCGCTGGATCCCTCAATTATCTCACAATAACAAGATCGGAATATTGCCTTTGATGTAAACTTTGTTTACGGACATATGCATAGTCTGACGAATGCCGACTACTATTTTGCCCTCAAACGAATCCTTCGATATATCCAAGGTACCAAATCCTATAGCCTACCTTTGGTATCTAACAATCTACAACTCAGCACCTTTGTGGACGCTGACTGGGCCTCTGATTTATCTGATTGGAAATCCGTCACAGGATTTTGTTCTTATCTAGGTGCTACTCTTATATCTTGGTGTGTTAAATAGCAAGTTATAGTTGCCAAATCATCTATTGAAGCCGAATATCGCGCCCTCTCTTCAGCTACTTCTGATGTTCTCTGGTTACGTCGATTATTGGCCAAATTCTGGGAGCCGCAGCAAACTTCCACACCCATCTATTGTGATAATACATCGGCCATTGCCCTAGCTCATAATCCGGTCTTCCATGCCTTCACCAAACATATAGAGATCGACTATCACTTTATTAGTCATTACATTCACTCAGGCGCGATCTCCATCCTTCATCTCAACTAAGTGGATTAGCCGGCCGACATACTTACTAAACCTCTTTCTCCACTCAAATTTTTGAAACTCAGGGATAAACTAACCATTCGATTCTCGACTGATTAGTTTGAGGGGGGCTGTTAGAGTACACAAATAAACCTCAAGCACAAGATACTTAACCTACTCCAACTACATCAGCTTATGGATGCAACAATACTCCACGCTGTAGGACAGACTATCATTAACGGATTGTCGTTCTCTTCCTCACCGTTATCTGCTAGTTTTCCTATTTATGTGGTTGTATAGCATAGCGTAGAAATCAATGAAAATGAAACACTAAAAGCTTCTCCGTAGATTGTTCTGCTCTTCTTCCTCTCTAACCTTTCAATGCAGGTTTCTCTCAGTAAAGATATTTTGAATTTCTATGACACTACTGCGCAAACCATGAAAAAACCTTCCAAGATGACATAAGAAGGTCCAAGTTCAAGATGAGTAAGTACTATTCAAGATGATGTTTCCAACCCTAATAATTTTTTTCACTTATAAATTCTTCTCTTTTTTTGTGTTCTTGGTTAGAAAGTAGTAGTAGTAGTCGAGATTTATGTTGAAATGAGGCCAAGGAACACCATCCATATTAGGGGATTTGTGCCCAGTTCAATTTTTCATGATTTTGGATAGACAGAAGCCTTGTAGTCATTAGGTGTGTGGTTAGTGATTGAAATTATTATATGAGAGACATTTTCAGCTAAGGAGTAATAGGAGAGGAGAGATACTTTTCCAATGACTCAATTAAGATTGACTTATATGGAAAAAAAACCTGATACAAAGGCTATTCATAAATTACTAGATAAGCAAAAGTGATAACGACCATAATAAGCTATCCGGTAAGGCATTCCTATTATGTTAGCATATTTTTATTATTTGATAACTATTAAATAACTAAGATAAATTCTAATTAATTCATGATAAATCATGAATTGTAGAATTCAAAGCTCCCTCAAATGAATGTGGCCAAAATGTTCATGCTTTCCTAGAATTACGGAGTTAGGCTTTGACTCTTTCAAACTTCTCTCTGTGCAAGGATTACATTATTAATTTGTATCAAAGCCGTCATGTTACTACCTTGTGCAGCCCGAATCGATACTAATGATTGATCTTGACTTGGCTCTCTTCTAGGCTTAAGCGGAAACTTGTTACGGCTGATGCTGAAGCCCAGCCTCTTGGATCAGCTGGTTCCTTAGGCTAGTTTTTTTCTTAAAAATTAAAATCCAAAGGCAAGAAAAATAAATTAAGAAATTAATAAGGTAATCGTGTTGATATATGGCTGTTGAATGAGTTTGAATGTAAAGCAAGTAATGATGCTGCTGAGTTGGATTCCTGAAATATCATGATGTTCGCCTTTAATTCCTATTTTACAAAGAACTAAGCTTGAGGAGTGAACATTGAGATACTCATTCAAGAGAATTGGAGCCAGGTGTTACTACTCGTCTTGAGAAATGCAATAGACATTTGATGTTGGATGATGCTTCCAATGAATCCTATAGGATAGACTATGATAACGATTTGCTCAGCATCGCCAACTAATTGTAGTGGGAAAAAACTAACTTACACACTGATAAGAGATGCTATATCTGCCCAATTTTGTTTTCCTTGTCAATGATTCTGATTTTCAGCATTCTTCCTTTTGTATTTTCAACATGATAAAATAACTACCTCGAGGCATTAATTAGACATAATATTGTATAATATATACGTGGAGAAAATTAACATTTACCCTCTACAGGTTTTTAATCGTAAGAGCATTGGGGCTGAGTGTGAAATGTTCTTGTTTGACAAATTTAATCTGCAGGTATGAAACCAATCTATTTTCATTTATATTATACTTGTGGGTTAATTTGATTGGTGTACTACTACTCACTGCAGATTGATATGCCCATTGATGAGGCTATGGATACACTAATGAGATTGGATCTTGTTTCTGAATTTCCTGTTGAAGGAAATCTCAAACCAAACGCTATTCCTTGTTCAAAGGCTTACGAGCATTTAAGAAAACGCTGGAGTAGCTTGCTAGATTTGGGTTCATGAAATGCATCATACAGGTAATATTCAAATTCTCGTCTACATTTTGCCTGCCTGTTTAAATAAAATTATCAGCAACAACCTGAGGAGAGCACCTCTTTTTTTTCTTTTCACCTGATTATATGCTGTTGTGTAGAGTGAATCATTTATTTGGTATATACTTTGGATGGAAAATTTTGTTCTTATTCTTTATTCTTATTTTTTAACCCTTCTTAAATCAAGGTTGTTTGTCACTTTTGATTCGGTGATGTATGAAATATCATGTTATTTTATTTAAAAATGTTAATTGTTTGGTCTTCTAATATCTTCAAATAATATTTCAAAAATGATGATCTTATTATACTTATGTCTTGACATATGAAGAATCTTTTTACTATGTTTTAATATGAATAATATTGACATCTCGATAAAATAACACTCGATGAAATCCAAATATTTGGCGGATAATATTTGCATCTCAATAATATTGAGTCAAACAACCCCTTAATTGAGTAATTTCTAGCATATACCAAGACTCATGTAATTTGAACATATTTTTAAATTTGTAAAGCACAAAAGGCGAGTGAGTGAAATAAACAAGAAGAAAGAGAGGAAATTTGAGACTGGCGGCAGATGAATAGGTATTGACTCAATATCATTTATGTATTATATGGTGAGGTATGTTTAGATTTTCTTGTATGAAATTTTGAAAATGAGTTTGGTGATTTGGTTTTCGTTGACTTAGTATTTATACTTGAATCACATTGTAAGGTAGGTATCAAAATATTTATGTGATAAATTATGTGAAAGATTAGAAATGGGTTATTTGATTTTGTATAAATAATGTAGTTTGTAATTGGGCTGATGGATATCTAAGTTGATGTATGAAAGCTTAGTTTGCATGGGAGTGTATGACAATCTTCTTGAGTCATTTTGGAAGGAGTTAAGTATAAATGAAGAGAGAGAAGAGGAGAGAGGAGAAAATTATAAGAAGTTTGTTTTCACGAGTTTGAATCATCATTTTGACAAATCAAGGATACTTTTTAAAAAATTAAAGTGTAATTTTTTAGTATTGTTTAATTATTACTTGTATCTGGCCCAACTTATTTACTCTTAAGCTGTCTTGAGAGGTTTTTACTTCTTTTTTTTTTTTTTCCTTTTTTTGAGCGAAGGTGTACTGAATGTTTGGGAAAGGCTGGTTAGTATATTTTGTTGTACACCATAATTATTGCTGATTAGTATATAAGATCAAATCTTCTCATCTCTTTTATGAACATGGGTTTATTTAAGTCAAATTGCTTAACTATTGATTATTATTTTATAAGATCTTGATGTAGAATGATGGAGGGGGTCATTTGAATTTTCTAAAATTTCTAATTTATTGGATAAGGGAGGGATGGGGGCCGGCCAAAGAGAGAGGGGAGAGGGAGAATTGTTCACATTCAATGTATGTGTCCACATACATTGAATTGGGGGAATTAAATTCAAATACAATCATTTAATTCATATTTGTACTAATTGATGGGAAATTTTTAAAATTGGTGTGGGATATTTAAGAAAGATTTTAAAATTCAAATTCATTTGAATTTGAATCACTAAATCTTTCCAAATAAGATAGGGCTAAATTAGAAATATGATAATGGGGTAATTGAATGATTGTTTAATTAGAATCTTAAATTAGGAAAAAGATTAAAGATCTTTCAAATTTTAAAATTCAAAGTTAAGAGATGAGAGTTAATTGGGGAGCAATAAGAGGAAGGAAATTAATTAAATGGACTGAGAAAGAGGGAGGGAGGGTTAGGGAAAGGTTTAATGGGGTTTCCTAAAATAAAGTTAATTAAATTAGGAGGAATTGATGACTCTGATTTCCTCTTAATTTAAATTTGAATTTTGAATTGAATGGTTTAAAACTTTCCAAATATAGATCATGTCAAATTAGGAAAGATTTCGAATCTGAATTTGAAATTATAATTTGAATTATTTTCCCTCCCAATCTTCATAACCTAACTTTGGGAAGTAGCAAAGGCAAGGACCACCTTGGATTCAAGGGGCCGACAGCTAGGGTTTTGGGAAATCCAAAGGTGGCGGTTTGTGGTGGAGATGGGGAGGAGACCGGCTATTGGAAGAAGGAGAGGGTGGTGGCCGACGGTTGAAAAGGAAAGGGGGTGGGTGGCCGGTGGTGGGGAAGAGGATGGGAGATAGAATGCCAGCGGCTAGGGGAAGATTTAGCCAACGATTAAAGGAGGTGGGGATTAGAGAAAGAAAATAAACTGTGAGCCCAGACACTTCCTGTGGCTGATGGGTGATTCGTTGCCCTTCACTAAGGGATTCAAGCCACGAGCTCGAACCCATCCTACGGCTGTTGGAAACTATGATTCCCTCCCATAGAGATCTCACCTAAGTCCTTCTAAGGAGCAAAAGTGCATAACAAAATGTTATTAGAACTTCATCATACCATTACACTAACAAGAGCCTCTATATATAGGCCTCAGAAATAAAAGAAACTAAAATAAGACGATCATGCCCCTAGGGCTTACATAAGATTAGACCCTTAAATAAGGGTAAAAATGAAAAATTCATAATTAAAATAAAAATAGCAAATAAAAATTTAAGATAATGTAGGACGATCACGGCCGTCGATCTTCAGCTCCTCGGATAGGCATGGACGGTTGGATGTCCACTTCAGATCTCTTTTACAATTACTATATGATTCAATATATTTGTTAGTGAGTTGATGCTTCCTTAGCATAAAATCAAGTGTACTCTTTTCATAACATTTTCAACTTACAAAAGTTGTAGTTTACATCTTAAACTTTAATCCAAGCATGAAATTATCACTTGCTGCTCACTTTTGCTGCTTTCTTTCACTATTCGCTGTTCCCCTCACTTTGTTGCTTGCTCAATATAAAAATTATAAATCCTTTTAATAAATTAACTTTTTGCATTATGTGCATGCTTTAACAATTTACAATGCTTCCCAATAACAATATGTTTATTGTTTATTTTGTAAACATATTTCATTAATCTCCTCACAAATATAGTGTCCATATAATAATATACCACAATTAAACTTTGATTCAAATTTATTGGAGGCCACCGTTTAACTTCAATAAACAATAATGTCGTGGTGGTTTAAAGCAAATCATAGTCTACCTAGGTGTCCTCTAGTGAATTCATCGATTGAGTCAGTTGAGATCATCAACAAACTACTATTAAACAATCATTAACATGCCATATCAATCTGACTTTCTAAACAAATGTATTAGAATCATTGCATAGTATATTATGCTTTTTGTATTAAAATAAATGGAGGTTGAGGTACTCAATATCAAATTTTTGCAAACCATCATAGTATAGTTTTGAATATGCATATATTCATGAGAAGTTCTATGAGTCATATGGTAGCAGAGCTACAATTCTTTTGTTAAAACCCATAAAATCTTATGGAGGTCTTAGTCAAATGAATTCTTTCCAATGTGGATTTGGGATATTAAAATCCCAATATTGTTTGGGGGCATCAAAGCTTTATATTGGTTGAGCTTGAATGGCCGAGTGACGAATGATCTATTAAAAATCTCTAGAATGTATGAATTTTTTATCAAGGAGGATTTGGGTTATAAAAATCTTTAATATGGTTCATGGCATCAAAATTTAACAGTTATTTAGCCTAAATTTTTTAGTTAATTTTAGTTTACAAAAAACTGAAGGAAGCATAACCCGTGTTAGAACCAACAAACCCACAAGGAAGCATTAGTCGCATGAAGATTTTCAAAAAAACTTGCTTGTTAAAAACTACCCTGCAATTTGAGACGAAAAATCTCATATAAGTTGAGCTAGGCGATTAGAGCTACATTTGATTTATCAAAATTAAAAGGTGAAGCCATAAGTCTCTGGAAACCTTAAAATCTTAGGAAGTCCATGTCACAAGAAGCTATCCTAGCAAGGATTTAATTAATAAATTACATTAAAGAATATTGTTCAAATTCTTTGAAACACATGAAGTGCGTCATGTAGGTATACCAAAAAATGTGTAAATATATTGAAAGTTGTGCAATTAAGTTTTGCAAATCACCAAAAAATGTGCAATGGCATTATGTAGACTCATCAAGAAGCATGTGCCATTTAAAAGAAAATTTGAAATTCCCCTCATATGAGCTAATAAATGTGCTAAAAGCTCGAAAGAAAGTGTAAGAATGCTTCGCAAAGTTAAAAGCAAGTTTAATTAAAATGCCTCTTTTCAAACAAAAAAAAAACATGCAACTACCCTACATAACCTTTAATCATTTGAAAATTTGCAAGCCCCGTTCTTGAATTGAAGTAATCATATGTGATCCAACCGATACATTGAACTCCTAAATTTAAGCTTCAAGCTTTGAGGATTAGCTAAAAATAAAATAAAATAAAATTTTTTATTTTGGAAAGTGTGCAATTACTATAAAAAATTTCAATCATTTTGAAAATCATAAACACTTTTAAATCTTAACTCACATCCATGTTATCCAACGTAGTACATCAAACTCCTAAATTTAGAGTCTAAGAACGCTAGGTGGGTTAAGAATCATGAAAGAGTTTAAGCTTTATTCATTTAAAAATGTAAATTCCAAATAATGCATACCAAACCATATTCTTGCAAACATAATACGACTATAAAATTCATAAAAATAGTTCGCATTAGACCTTCAATGTCTTTTATAAATAAAATTTATTATAAAAAGCAAACTCTCGAGTTCGTCACCCATATGGTAGGTCACAATGCTAGCACTTGAACTTGATCCTCTCTTATTAATCAAGTAGAGTTAACAAGGTTCAAGTTATCAAATAAAGTATTTAAATATTTTGATGATGATCATGTTAAAAGTGAATCTCAACTAGAGATGACTCTATCTTTTAAAATGACCTTCAAATCTTAGAGCAAATTGTTGCGGGGTTTAAATTTCTACAAAATAATAAAAATAATATTCAAATAAAATCTATTGCCCATAAAATTTAAAGCAAGAATTCATTCATTCTCGGGGATTGATTGTAGAGTGATAATTTTGAGAATAACCCTATCTCACATAATTAATGTCTTGTCAAGCATATTGATACAATTTATTCTCAAATTACCTCCCGCTACCAAAGACTTGTCATGTGCCCTCTAACCAGTGATTTTGACATCAAATGACATCATATATAAACAATTATGATCGAAACCCTCTAATCTGGTGGTTTTGCCACAAAATTACACCATTAAATTGTGGTTACTAATGAAGCTTGTATGTGCCCTAATGATTATTATTCCTTGAGTAATAAATTATAGTGTGTACTTGATAGTACACAAGGTCCTCTATTAGTTGAGACTTGAGATCGACTTGAATTTATCTCCATAGACAAACATCCGCTTTAGGCCTACAAGATACCATTGGATGAAGTAACTTATGGCTACAAACAATATTCATTAAGTTATGTTGACTACTTCCCTTGAGTCCTTGACAAAGAAAACTTGGGACCATAATAACTCATGATGATGGAACTATAGGATCTTAATCGAGTTAATTATCATTTCCCTTCCCCCCCAACGTCCATTTTAAGTGTAATCTGGTAAATTTCAAACCCCAATATTAAATTTAATGCTACTATATACCCTATACTTAGTACCTATTTAACAACTACCATTAATCGAAAGTTCTCTCTCAGCCATTGGGAGGGGTAATTTATATTAGGAGCTTGTGACTATGAGAAATTTGGAATCATATCATAAAGCCCTCTTGAATTTAGGGTAAAATCTTTAGTTAACATCGTATTTTAAATCTAATGACTTTTAGAGAGAGTAAAAGCTCAAAATAATCCTCTGACTATTAATAAATATCTAATTTAGTCTTAGAATTTCACATTGCCTCATTTTAGCCTATCGACTATTAGAAATTATCCAATTTAGTTCCTATATTAAATTTTCCATTCAATTAACGTAAGAAGACCACAAACATTTGGTTATTGGGGGTATTTTAGTAAAATACTTATTTACCTAATGCATCGCCTTCTCGCTATAATTTCATGGAGGCGAAACTAGAGATCGAATGGTGCGAGGGGGAAGACCTGCAGCTGCAAGCAAGGCAACATGCTGCAACATAAACAAACTGCGTGCGTGACGATCGCTTGCTACGAGCAAGATGTCGCGCTTGGAGACAATGTGCACGCGGCGCGAGCAAGTCGAGAGAGGTCGCAAGCAACGCGGTGTGAGCGAGAGGGCAAGCGAGTGCGAGCGATAGCCATAGGAGACGACAAGCAATTTGCTTCTCACAATAGCCAGAAACATCGACGGGGACTGCCCAAAGATGAAAAAAAATAGAGTAATGTAAGAAATATAATCTTATATATACTTGTAATGCCTAAAACACCTTTCATATTTAACTTTGGAGTTAACTTCAACTTTTATTTTTTGCTTTGAGACTAAATTGGATCAATTTTTAATAATTGAGGGACAAAAGTAGGGCAATGCGAAACTTTGGGGCTAAATTAGACATTTATCAATAGTCGGACGACTATTTTAAGCTTTTACTCCTGAAATTTAACTTGAAAATATTAACCTAAAACTATCCCAGCAACAGGGCGAGGTGTAAATTTTCGTAGCCCACAATCATTGAGGCTTGAGCCATGGCATCATTGATCTCTCTAGATTTGTTGTGAATAAACAACATCAACATCTCAGATTACTGTTCCAAATCATTGAAAAATCAACATAACGAGCTGTAATTAGTTGTTGTAATGTTTGTATTAAACATATGAATTGTAATTAGTTAAAATATAATTTCTTTCAAGAATGTTGTTTCATTGTACCATGATTTATAAGTGATTATAAATATAACAGTAGTAGCTGAACAGAAACCAGAATAAATTCATGTTAACGACACAGCTATATAAATTGCATGCAGACATTGAATGCCGTTCGGAAACCAACCAAAATGTGCCATGTCACTCCTATTCCCGTTACCGTGGCTCGGTACTGCTCGGCACCGTGGCTCGTACCGCTGACATGTCGCATTCTGATTGATCTCTGGACAATGTTATGCGTCATGTATCTGCAAATAATATTTTCTTTAATTTTTTAGAGGTTGATCTGCATTTCCCTTTTGTTCTGCTTAATACATTGCGATTTCTAATTGAGTATGGCTTGTTTTTATTTTTGTTTTGAAATATGCGTGTAATATATAAATGATTGATTAAAATTTTTATTGTACTCACTTCAAAATAAATCAAAAGATATATATATATATATATTTATTTATTTATTTATTTTTATTTTTATTTTATTTTTGTGGCTAAATTTTAGTCCGTTTATGTCCGCCTAATTTTTTCCGTTGGTTTATCTTAACCAGGGAGAATTAGTAGGTTTGGGGAAGTTTTTGTTCAATATGAATTTTCATTTTTATTTTTGTTCAAATTTATTTTTATGGATAAACAATTGGTTCTAATTAAATTTGAGTTGGAATATATATTAACTCAAAGTTTCATCTTATTCTTATGTATTGCCAGGTGAATATTTTTCTTGTAGTTTTCATGCTTATTTTTTTAATTCTTCTTTTAAAAATTTGTTTATTATAACTACTCGGTTTTAACTCTTACTTAATTATATCTCTATTTTTTTAACTTAATGAGCTGATAGCTCAATAAGTTTTAAAAAAAAATCTCTATTTTTTAATGGATTAGATATAATTAAATTTATTGAACCTACTTATCTTATAATTTATTAAAGAATTTTGACGAGTATAATATAGCTATCATAGTCATTAAAACTATATGTATTTATTCTTAACTTTTTTTTATTTTAAATTTAAGGTGTAATTTAATTTATTTTTATAATCTTTTATTTATTACAATTAAATTATGCTAGTCAGATTACGTTGAGCCTTCACCCAATTTTTTGGTAAATGAGAGCTCTTTAATGAATTTAAGTTTATTTTTCCTATTAATGTGATGATTTTTCATATATCTTTTATTTTTAATTTAGTAAAAATTGTTTGAAGATCTTTTTATTCATCATATTTTTCATTAAATATCTTAAAAATTAAAAACATGGTTATTCTAAACTTTTTAAATATATAATCCATTTTTTTCTTTTTTCCATTTTTAACATGACATAATTTCATTCTTCCCAGCCGTAGCTTTAGAGTAAAACTAACAACTCTTCTTTTGTTTTGTTTTTTTTAAGCTATATCTGTCATTACCTGTCAAATCGGTCCTTTTAAAAAAAAATGAGTTCTTTCGCCTTCTACGCTACATTTATCTATTTAATAATTTTGGGAACCATCTTAAATAATTTTAGCCACAATTTAAAAGTTTATATTTTTTTTTTTTAGTTCTTTCTCCTTCTCTTCGCATCTTGTTTGTTGAAGCAGATCTCCTCAAGTCTCCAAAGATGCTGAGGAGCCCCTTTCATCTGTTGGCTTATATTTTTTATTTATGTCGTCACATTATCCGACAAATTCTTAGAAAAATAAAAAATTTTCTCTATGATTCTTTTTTATTAATAGGGCGATTAAAAATATCTATATTATTTATTTATTTTGTTCTATCAAATATTGAATTCTATCATACGTTTTGTGTCTCTGATGAGGGGCTATTCGGCTACGAGTAGAATTTAATAAATCTTATAATTTTAGATTTAGTAAATTTTGTGATAGTTAAAATTTTAAAATTATTTGGGATGATAACGATTAAATTCAATTAAATTTAAATGAGCTATTCGACTTTTTATTTTCGAATTTATCTTTAGCTTAAAAATTTTTAATATTAATAATTGTTAATGTTGCGTGTTAGAAAGTTTCAGTCGGTAGAGTTTATGTTTCAAGTCTTAGCAATGTATAAAAATTCTATACAAATAGATAAAAATGATAAGACTAGAAGAAATTTTTATGTGAAAATTTCGGAAGGGGAAAAAACTATGGGGCCTTACTTAGTTGCAAAACTTATAATGTAGTAAATGATACAAATATATTCCTTTCTTCACTATTAAAGAAGAGAAAGAGTATAAAGATCAAATGTCTACATATGGATAATTTACACCCCACAACAAGTCTTAATTTTTTTAAGAGGAATTTTAGAAAATTGTTGTCCACAGACGGACAAATATACCCAATGACAGAGATAAATCTTCTAGATATTCTAGATAAATTAGTGACTTTTGAAGCTGGTAATTGATAGCGACAGTAGTTGTCGATCACAACAATTGGTGGTCTTCGACAACGGTGATGGATGGAAATACAAGACAGCTCTTCCTAGTTCTCTATATATATCTCTCTCTATATGTCAAATTAAGAGTGCTCCATCAAACAGTTCATATTAATTCTCTTAATCATAGATCTTTCATCAAATATTTAAGTGTTTTAATGAGGTCAGAATTAAATAATCTTGGGCTCATTGGATTCGTCTCGTTGAGCCGTTCTATTTGATTATAAGCATGTCTTATTAAAAGATCATTTAATTACTCAATCAATGCTTTAAATCTTCTATGTACGCTTCAGTCTATTAATTCAAGGCCATTTGGTCTCAGATTAGATCGATTTTGATGTCATTGGATTCATTTTGTCAAAATGTTTAGTTTGACTATAAGTTTGCTATGAACAGAATACCCCACAACAAGTCTTAATTTTTTTAAGAGGAATTTTAGAAAATTGTTGTCCACATGCGGACAAATATACCCAATGGCAGAGATAAATCTTCCTGGTATTCTAGAGAAATTGGTGTCTCTCTCTCTCTATGCCAAATTAGGAGTGCTGCATCAGTCAATCCATATTAATTCCCTTAATCATAGATCTTTCATCAAATATTTAAGTCTCTTAATGATGTCAGAATTAAGTAATCTTGGGCTCGTTGGATTCGTCTCGTCGAGCAGTTCGATTCTTATAAGCATGTCATATTTAGATATCATTGAATTACTCAATCAATGCTTTAAATCTTCTATGTATGCTTCAGTTTATTGATAGAAGGCCATTTGGTCTCAAATTAGACTGATTTTGATGTCATTGGATTCATTTTGTCAAAATGTTTAGTTTGACTATAAGTTTGCTATGAACAGAATTTGGATTATCATAAATTTAATTTTGAAAATTTTCAGTTCAAACATGTCTCTAGATAAGTGCTTGATCAATGTGATTTTTGGTGGCGTATCATTCGCCCTCCTATTTTCGAATGTCAAAACTTATAATGTCCGAAAATATATTTTAAATCTTAAAAAAATCGTGTATTTTTATATTTTTGAGATTTTTTTTTCTTTTTTTAGAGTATTTTTATATTTTTGAGAAATTTTTTTTTCTTTTTTTAGAGTTTTTTTTTAACAAAATTCTCTCTTTTTTTAATTGAAACCTCTTTTTTTAGATTATATAAATTTGTTAAGAGATTTTTTTTTTTTTTTTGTAGATTTATTTTTTTGTAAAAGTTTTTTCATTTAAAGTTATTTTTATTATTATTTTTACTTATTTATTTGTACATATTTCTTAAATTTTGTGAATCTTTAATTTAAAGTTATGTAACTTTACTCTTTAAAGTTTAAAGTTGCAGAACTCTCTTCCTTAAAGTTTAAATTTTTTTTATATTAAATTTTTTTAAGTTTTATCACTATTTTTTAAAAGAAATGTTTTTTTTTTTAAGTCACATAATTCTCTTCATTAAAATCATGCAACTCTCTTTCTTAAATTCATATATAGAAAATGGATTTTAGAAAATTGATGTCCACATGTGGACAAATATACCCAACAACAAAGTTAAATCTTCTCTGTATTCTAAAGGAACTGGTGATTTTTTAAACTGGTTGTCGGTGGTGATGGTGGTTGTCAGTGGCAATAGTTGGTGGTGATTGCCATTGATGATGACTGGAAAATGCATGTATTATATCTATTCTCCTTCTATCCTCTACTTCTTTTTATATTGGAGACATTCCACTGTCTTGAATAGGTGGTATCCCTTATCAAACTCCAGTGCCCCTATTTGTATAAAAAATATTATTCTTCATACAAAATTATAAGTGATACATAAAATTTCTTGATGGCAGTGCTTTTATATTTATCTTGAAAGAACGTCAACTGTCTTCATTCTGAGAGTCTTTTTATCATATTTTAAAGTTTCAATTCTTCTCTTGACAAGGAGGTCATCATTGCAAATTATTGCAACGCCAGATCTAGAAATAACATTAATAAAGTACTTCAATTCAGAGTTTCACTTTCATATCCCTGTATTAGGTGAAAAAGATTGTAATTTCGAGACTGATGTATAATTGTAATATATTGACATAATGTAAATCCAATAGTATTATATATGGATTTGAGATATTTATATGAGCTCGGTATTTTTTTAAAACTGAACTTGCTCCTCATAAAAAAAACTAAGTCATTTATGTATCTTTGAGAAAGATTTTATGTAGAAAACTTTGAAAGAAAAAAAACTATAAGTTTTAGCCCAGTTACAAAATTTACTATGTAGTGAATGATACAAATATCCTTTTTTTTCACTTTTGAAGAAGAGTAAGAATACAATAATCATATATTCAGAGATGGACAATATATATCCCACAACATGACTTAATTTTTCAAAAACAGGATTTTAAAAAACTTATGCTCACAAGCGAATAAATATACCCAACAACAAGCCTAAATCTTCTCTATATTCTAGAGAAAGTGGTGAATTTTGAAGATGGTCGTCGGTGGCAATGGTGGTTGTCAGCGGTGATGGTTGTGGTTGTCGTTCATGATGGCTGGAAAATACAAGAGAGTTCTCCCTTGCTCTTTCTTCTTATTTGTCCTTATTGTCGGGTATATTTGTCCTTCTTTATACTCAATTTTTTAACAGCTTGTAAAAGCTTTTCAACTTCTTTTATGGCAGGAGAAGAAGTTAGTAAATATGTGTTTGAAATACCACTTTTTTCAACTTTTGATTTTAAAAAGTTATATTTGAAAAAATATTTTTGAAATTATGGCTAAAAAGAGAGTTTTAAAAATAAATAAATTAAAAAAAAAGTTTAAATACCCAAGTAAATTCGAGATTTTGGGCTAAAATGAAATCTAAATAGGATATAAAATTATGATGGATTTATTTTGACCAAAATGACTTTTGTCGAGATTTTTTTTTTTTCTGATTGCATGTAAATGTATGTCTACTTTTGTCGATTATGGCTAAAAAGAGAGTTTTAAAAATAAATAAATTAAAAAAAAAAGTTTAAATTGCTCCAAACAAATCCAAGTAAATTCGAGATTTTGGGCTAAAATGAAATCTAAATCGGATATAAAATTATGATGGATTTATTTTGACCAAAATGACTTTTGTCGAGATTTTTTTTTTTTTTTTTTCTTATTGCATGTAAATGTATGTCTCATGTAAAATGAGGATTAATGTACAGCCCCTAATACATGCGTCGGAGAATGTTGTTTTTTACATGAGGAATTTGAAAATTTTTACTCAGCAATATATAACACTATTAAATAAAGTCTCATTTAAGTTTTATTAATTGACTAATTCAGCATTGTAACCTATCAGTAGCCGAATCTACCATCCACCGCCAGATCTATCCTATCCATTGATATCTCTATTTGCTTAGCCATTTTTTCCTCCAAAAAACTGAGAGCCCTACCTCCTACCTCTGCGAGAGCTTCTCCCAAACCCTCGCCGATCTCTCCGGTGCCAGAAAAGGTAAATGCTTTAGTTTGTTTCGGTATGATCTACAGCTCGTTTTCTCCTTTTCCGACGATGGTTTAGGGTTTACTTCTTTCATTTCGCCTTTTTTCATCTTGATCTACGAAACGCTGGTCTCGATTTTTTGATCTGTTTGTGTGTATGTCAACTCGTTGCTGATCTGATGGTCTTTGACCTATAACTTCCTTCTTCTGCGGTGAATTCGTTGGCTGTGTAATTTTCAGGATTTCTCTGGTGCTTGGTCTCTAGTTCGTGGTAGATCTGCTACATAGTATGTCATTTATAGGGCTGTGTGTGAGTATTATTCTTTTGGGATTTATTTTGATGATTTGTTCTCCGATTATATTGAATTATTGGATTAGCTCAAGAAAAGACTTTTTTTTTTTTTTTTTTTTCTTCCTCCTAGTTACGCCGTGTATGTTTTACCGGTTGGCGTGATCTATGTTGGAAACGATACTAAGAGGGATTTTCTCGGCGTAAGTATTACATCAAAAAGTATTTCAAGAATCTTTTGTTTTCTGCTGTAATCCCAAAAAGCAGCTGTAATATAATTGAAGATCCTATTACATATATAGATCCGATAAAAATGGAACCAAAAGTGTGGAGAGAAAAAGAGGTTTTGTGAGGAGAATATAGGAGAGAGGATCTGATAGGAGAGATCTCAAAGAGATTCTGCTGGACGGAGTTTGGATCAAAAGTTAAAGATTAAGATAAGTCTACGTTTGACCATTGACCCCTTATTTGTATGTGAGGATTAAGGTTGGTTGCATAGTATTTTCATGATTACATAGAAGTACATAATTTATATTCACTGTAGCCAGCTATATAGGAGCAAGTCTCGCTAGTAGCTATCCCATAGGTGAGAAATTTAGGCGAGTTTCGAATTGAAGGTGAGTGCTCTTGACGATTTTCTCATAGTGAGAACCTATAGTTAGCTAGCGAGTACTCTAGATGAGTAGCATGTGCTTTACCAAGTTGGCAACTTTGTGAATAGTCGAGTGATTTTGGTAGCTTGATTATAAGTGTTCTCTTGTGGGCTACTTACTGAGATCCATCACTAATTGATTGGAGGCTTTATTTAGGTGATATTAAATTTGGCAAGTTTTGTGGTGATTCATGATCAACAACTAGCTTAATTTGGTTCAAGCTCTTGTGATGACTTGACCAGCCTGACCTATACAAATGTAGTCGTACAGCTAGAACACTATTGCCTAACATCTTTTAAGAATTTATCTGATTGAACTATTGTTTATAATTTCATGACAGGTAAACCTAATATCAATTACAAATTTATATTTTGTAGATTTGGTCGGTTTTGAAATAATTCCAAATTTATCCAAGTGACTCTTTCAGTTAAGAGTGTTGGATGAAATAGCTTCTCTATCATAGATGTGTAGTTTTTTTTTTTGCTTTTCTATTTTTTATGTTGTATGTGTAAGGAAAGGTGTTTAATTTTTCTTGGGGATTGGATCTCATTAAGTGTTTAGTAACGCTCCTTATAATGTTTACTGTTTTCTAAATTTCGACGATTTATTGTTCAAACAGGTTCATCATAAACTATGGCCGAAACTGAGGACATCCAACCCCTTGTTGTTGATAATGGCACTGGCATGGTGAAGGTATGTGCTTTTATTCGCATTTGAATGAATTTCCCTTATCTAATCTTCTTACTGGAAGTTTGATTATCCGTGTAACAGTATTTTGTAAACAAAGTTTCTTTTTCCTTGTTATAACTAGGCTGGGTTTGCTGGAGATGATGCTCCCAGGGCTGTATTCCCAAGTATTGTCGGCCGTCCACGGCACACTGGTGTCATGGTGGGAATGGGTCAAAAGGATGCCTATGTTGGAGATGAGGCACAGTCCAAAAGGGGTATTTTAACCTTGAAGTACCCCATTGAACATGGTATTGTCAGCAATTGGGATGACATGGAAAAAATTTGGCATCATACCTTCTACAATGAGCTTCGTGTCGCTCCAGAAGAACATCCGGTTCTTCTTACAGAAGCCCCTCTTAATCCCAAGGCTAACAGAGAGAAGATGACTCAGATTATGTTTGAGACCTTCAATGTTCCAGCCATGTATGTTGCCATCCAAGCTGTGCTTTCCCTTTATGCTAGTGGTCGAACCACAGGTAAATTGCTCTATCACCAGATAATTTGCGTAGAACATTTTACCATAGTAATTCATCTAATTTCTGATACTCTTTTGAAGGCATTGTGTTGGATTCTGGTGATGGTGTCAGCCACACAGTTCCTATCTATGAAGGCTATGCACTACCACATGCGATTCTCAGGCTTGACCTTGCTGGTAGGGATTTGACTGATGCCCTCATGAAAATCCTCACAGAGAGGGGTTACTCATTCACAACAACAGCAGAACGGGAAATTGTTCGAGATATCAAGGAGAAGCTTGCTTATGTAGCCCTGGACTATGAACAGGAGCTCGAGATTGCCAAGAGCAGCTCCTCAATTGAGAAGAACTATGAGCTTCCAGATGGCCAAATCATCACAATTGGTGCTGAGAGGTTCAGATGTGCAGAGGTGCTTTTCCAGCCATCTCTCATAGGTATGGAGGCTGCTGGTATCCATGAGACTACATATAACTCTATCATGAAGTGTGATGTAGATATCAGAAAGGACTTGTATGGAAACATTGTGCTTAGTGGTGGATCCACCATGTTCGCTGGCATTGCTGATCGTATGAGTAAGGAGATCTCTGCTCTTGCACCTAGCAGCATGAAAATTAAAGTGGTGGCTCCTCCTGAAAGGAAGTACAGTGTCTGGATTGGAGGATCTATATTGGCTTCCTTGAGCACATTCCAGCAGGTAATTCTGTTTTAAATTAAAAATAATTATGCCTGAATCTTGAAATGATATCAATTTTGTTTTCATTTTAATTGACTTGAATGCTAAAATCAATCTTGTTGAGAATTTAATGAAAGTGAAAAATACAGATTGGGATTTTGTTCTACTCTTTTAGATTTGGATGATAATGATATTATTGTAAATGGAGTTAGTTAGGTGTTAGTTATGTAACTATGCAATATATGTGTGTGATGATTTCCCAAGTTTAATCCTATCCTAAATTAATTTGTTCTGTATGCTCTTATTTTTGTACTATTTTGATATTTTTGCAGATGTGGATATCTAAGGCCGAATATGATGAATCTGGTCCAGCTATCGTGCATAGGAAGTGCTTCTAAAGTTTGCTATGTTGGTATTTTGGTACGGTATTTAGATATCTCATGGTATTTGACGCCTTGTGTGTGGAAGCTTGTTTTGTAGCTCTTTTTGCATGAGTTTTTATGATGTTTCCTTCTCTCAGATATTTTTTTCTACAGAACATATGTGATGTGGTTTGTATGTGTATGATTTGTAGTCTGGATTGAGTTGTAGCAAATTTATCCTTTTTACACCAACTTTGCTATTATGCTGCACAAGACAGTTTTATGCGTTGAGGTCTTAAAGTTTCTGAAGAATGTGTTTGATATGAATTATGTTTTTGAGAATTTGCTTTTCTGTCTTTTTTGCTGAGATCATATATTGTGAGATGTCTAAAAAAATTGCAAAGATTATTTCTTTGAAAATGTTAATTTAGCTTTTTATGATCCTTCCATCATATAAATGAATGTCCATGCATGCTCATTAATTATATAAGGGATATTTATGCATTTGTCATTGAATTTTTTTTTTATTTAGCAAAAAAATTAATATGAGGATATATACCTGATATAAATTATATTAGGATGAGGTCAAAAGTCATTATATTTTGAGATTAGTTTTGAATATAAAGAATTTATATTATATTAATCTCAAACAAATTTAAGGGATTTCAAATCCAATCCTTGCACTGTTGCTTTTTTTTTTTGGAATTATAGAATTCATCTATTTGTGTGTGTCGATGTACAAAAGTGCAAAATATGGGAGATAGTAGTGTGTTAGTTTTGTAAATAGTTAAAGATTTAGGTGTTTCGTATGAAATTATCTCATATAAAATGTTCTTCTTTGGGTGGGGTTGCTTGATTAAGTTTTATTTAGATTTCAATATTTGCTTTAGATGCCAGTGTTATTTCTTAAACGATATATACTTTGCTTGATGTAATTAAATCTCCTAGATATTAGTTATTTGATATAACTACAGTTGTTGTTTAGGAAATTTAGTACAGTAAAGATTCCTACTGACACAAACTGCATTCATCTAATAAGTTACTGAAGACAGCAACAACTGTAGTTATAAGCAGCTGCTGTTACCATCTCCAACTCTGCTGTAGTAGACAGTTTTGCTGGGTTCCAGCACACCACTGTTCTGGAGATAATATCAGCATTGCATAACAAAAAGTCATGTGTATGATTCCTACTGACAAAGAGTTTTTTATATTTCAAAGAGTAAAAAGTCAATCTAGCTAGTTATGTTATGTTATGTTAGCACATATGAAGTTGATAATTAAGATCTAACTTAATTCTTCCAGATGACCAAAGCAAAACAATTTTATTATTATCCTCTTTCAAACGAGTACAACTAACTAAAGTCTACATATAAATATAGAAGACAGTAAAGTAACTGTGGAGTTTTTAAAAGTAGGGGGATCTTAAACATAATTAAGTTAAAGACGTGTAATTTAAACTTAATTAAGCAGAGTAAACTCAATTTTTTCTGTGTTTTTTTAAATGAAATGTAAAACTTTTTAAAATGCAAAAATATTTTACATTTTTATAATGGTTTATATTTTCAAAAAATATATATATACAAAATTCTATTGCGTTTTCACTTGAATGTTTTTGGTAAATTTGATATTCATATAATAAATTTTAATCTTAAGTTTTGTTATTAAAACGAGAAATTGATTAACGTTTATTTTACATTTTCGCAAAAAACGTGAAACAAATTAACGTGTTTTATCTCAATTGATCCTAACGGATGTTCCTTAGTTAAAATGTTGCTTAATCTGTTGTATATTAGATGGACCCAATAAGTAGGATCTATGAGTGCCGGACTTATGGAGATTGTGGCTTAATATCTCAAAGGGTATCAAATAAGTTTTGAATCTTATTAGTATCTAATCCATATGGTCGAAAGCTTGGGGCTTATTATTTCGTATTTAATATGTCTAATAGCGATATGACTTAATGTCTTTAATTTAAGGGGGAGAAATATGGAGCTGTAACTCTTATTGCTTTGATATTATAGTAGCTTAAATTAATGTGGCAACATGAATTATGCAATCTCTAGTAAATATTAGAATAACTAATAAAATAGTCTAGTAATTATTTTAAAACAAATCTTCAAAATAACATGAATGTATTTTTATGGGTCATATTAGTATAAACTCAAATAAGATTGGAAGCCAATGTAAGATCTTACTAATTTTAGAAAGTTAATTGGGGTTAGATAAAAATTAATCTAGCTTGTTTGAGTTATTCAATATCTTTTTAGGCTATTTATCTTATGTTTAGGTTTTAGAATAATATTTTTTTGAGATTAATTAGAATAAAACTAGGTTAATTAAGATTGTAAGTTTAAAAGAACGAGGGCTCGACTCAAAATTAAGATGATGAATTATGAGATAATAAATAATATAAAAGGAAGATTTATGTATTCTTTGTTGAATGCTTCTAAAAGAAAATCATTAAAAATATGAGATGTGAGGGATGACTGACCCCACGCTCTTAAAACCAATCCACATCCGCAAATGACCCCAACTCATCAATGACAGATCTAAACTTGCTCATAATTTTAAACTGACAGTGAAAAATAATAATAACATAAATAAATAAATGTGGGGAAGATGACAAAAAAGATTCGATGCTAAAATGAAAAATCATCTTTCACGTATTTGTAAATTAATAATGTGAATAGAAACACGATTTAAAACTGTATTAAAGGAAGGACTGTTTGCTTTACAACTTGGCAACCATTAAATCATTAATCATGGAAAAGGACCTCTACCGGGAGGCGCCGCCATTGCCCGCCACGTGTTCAGCCAGCAGATTCCTCCCACATTAAAAACTAAATAATTATAAAATGAAGGATTTTTCTTATCATGATATTTTAATCTTCATTTTATTTTTCTTAATTCCGCTTCTCGCTTAAGCATAAAGCAAATATATATACAGTTATTGAATGAGATTATTTATTGAGAGTACTTTCGCTGCATACCCATTCTGCTATTCATATTCATTGTTTGGAGGATTTTTGCATGTTTACATAATGCATATCTTACTGTTGCGGCTGATTCTGACAACTAATTATTTCGAAAAGAAAATAATATGATCCGCAAATTCTTTATCAAATTTAATTATTAAATTTGCACGACTCTGAAATATTATATATATAATCCAAACATTAATTATTATTTACATTTCATTTGCAAATGGTTCAAACCCGACATCAACTCGCTATTATTTCACCCGGCTCATTTTTTAAGACGAGTCATAAGTTGCAACCCCAACCCGACCCGCTAAGTTAGAAGGTTGACCAACCCGACTCGATTAGCTCGAGTTAACAAATATCACGGAAGGCACATGTATAATGAGGGATCGGACGTACAACTCAAACTCCTGTGATGTTCGTGTGAGGTCGGAGTAGAACAGTGGCTGATTGGAGGGTCTTTGAACGAATTTAACCTACTGAAGTCTGATCGAGTAGTGTGAGAGAACGAGAGGTGGTGGATCAGAAGTTTTGGCTACTTTCACGAGAGATTCGAACAATTGTATATTGGTGTTGAGCAAGAGAGGGTAGCTCGCGATCATGAGGAAGAAGTTAGGCACGATTCAGTCAAGTGGGGGAGGATTTGATTGTATCGATCAGCACAATGGATCGAGGCGTCAATCAAGTGTGTGGGAAGAAGAAGGGAGGTCGAACGGGTGCTTGGAGGCTATAGGAAGGGGCGTGGCAGGTTCGATCATGAGTGGAGATTGTTCGGCATCGGGATTGGAAACTGAGTAAGTTTGACCGATGGATTGGGCTTAGAATCGACGTAACTGTGAGAGGTGAGTCGAGTTGGGCTGATCGGTATATTGAATCGGTTTGATCAGAGGTTTCAAGGAGATGTTCAACTAGTTGTGACGGGGGAGCGAACTCGGTTCGAGAGGCTTGCCCCTGGAGAAGAGGTTTTGCGGGTCATTAAGGATATTGTTAGGTTCTTGGGTTGACCCAAACTTGATGCATAATTTGAAACGGGTCGAAAATCGAGACCCAACTCATTCTTAAATCGGATTGATCATAACCTCAAAAATTCGGATTGAGTTTAAGTCTAATTTTTATGTCATGTTAATTTTTTACATCCCTTTTTGTATGGTCTGGATCTCTTTGAAAAAGTAAGTAGAAAATAGGAACAATAAAGTCCTTCCTCATGTTATGAGCTCTTCCCCATTTGTCTTTTTTTTTTTTTTCTTTCTAATTTCAAAAGGAAGATTAAAAAAAAAAAAAAGAAACACTAGTGACACCCATGTTATGCTTGTTGCCTTGTTCCCCACGGTTTATTTACCACTCACACACACTGTCTCTCTCTTTCTCTCTCATCCACCACGCCTTGGCTCCCACAGCCCTCTCTGTCCTTTCCGTTCTTAACTACCATCAAGCAGCAAAGTAAGCCCCGCTGACACCGCAGCATCTACTTTCTTTTATCATCTCTCTGGCTCTCTCTCTCTCTCTCTCTTTTCCGCTCTCTCTCTAAAATTTCTAATCTTTTACCGCATCTTCTTCGTCAATTCAATATATATATATAGATAAATTATTCATACCTTTAAATATTATTATTAATTCTCTTGCCAGCCAGCTCTCCCTTTCAATAACGCTATAACAAACAGGTAGAGTGTAGTCGGAGAGGATCGAGCTAGCTAGCAAAGTGCTAAGCATGCAGGAAGAAGAAGGACCTCCGCCTTCAGATCAATTAGCCGCGCCAATAAGTGTGCGTATGCCTCCTCTAGGTCTAGGCTCCTCATCTGCATCAGCTGGTAACGGCTTTGACGAAATTGCGGTAGAGAGAGACAGTGGGTGTGGCTCGCCGGCCGGAAACCGCTGGCCGCGCCAAGAGACTATGGCACTGCTCAAGATCCGCTCTGATATGGATCCGCTCTTTCAGGAAGCCACTCTCAAAGCCCCCTTATGGGAACAGGTCTCAAGGTGAGTTCTCTCTCTCTCTCTCCCTCTCTCTAGTAAGGCTGTTTTTCTAATAACGGTATTTTGGGATCCAATTCTTGCTTCAACATAAAGTAATAAGGTGAGAGTTCAGTTCCATCTCTCTCTCTCTCTCTCTCTCTCTCCCGTCGTCACAATTTCGATCTTGCAGACACATGAGCTCTTAATTTCTCTCTCTATCCATCACGAGTAGAGCGTCTTGAGGAAAAAAAAATCGTTTAAATGCGTTGGGATAAAAATTACATATGGACTGAATTCGATGGAAGGCTGTCAGATCCACGGCATCAATCCCAACCATACTGCCTCTCTCTCTCTCTTTTCCGCGTACAAAATTCAGATGCTAAATTATGGAAGTTCATATATGTGAAAATATATATATATATAATATATATATATATTATATTTAGGTAAACATTAGTCATAAAACTATTATATATTTATCTCAAGTAAAATTGTCAATTTTAAAGCACATTCTTAATCATTAAAAAATAAAAAAGATTAATCATAAATTTTTTGCTCATTTATTTTTAAGGGGGTTATACATTAGGCTTAAATTCCGATATTTTTGGCAATGTTCAGCGAGTACGATTATAACTGTTGTTTATTTCTATCAGTACAGTGAAGATAAATAATAATTATTATATAATTAGGTGTAAGATTAGATGCGTTGAGTGCTGCATGTGTGTTTGCGTGCAATCATAAGAACCTTTCGTTTTTTTTTTTTTTTTTTTCTTAAATACACCTTTCGTTTTCCTCCAATTTTTTATTAAATTACATGTCGAATTTTTTTAAATTAAAAATATTTTTTTTTATCAAACTTTATATTGTGGTGAGGAATTGAGTTTGCAAGTGGTCAGGAAGCTAACGGAGGAAGGATATGAACGGAGCGCAAAGAAATGCAAAGAGAAATTTGAGAACGTTTTTAAGTATTATAAGCGTACGAAGGAAGCTCGCGCCGGCAAAACTTACCGTTTCTTCAGCCAGCTAGAGGCACTCCGCTCCTCCTCCTCCTCCTCAGTCGCCGGCGCCCCCCCACTGCCGCCAACAATAGCGAACAGTTCAGCCACTATGGTTAACATTGAGGCCAGCTCGTCCGGCGCCGCTGCTCCATCTCCGCACACTCTGCTTTCAGTCACTGTTCGGCCACCGCCTCCCCCCGCCGCCGGCCCTATTACGACTACGACAATCCCGCCGCCTCCAACTGACGCTGCTGATGGGCCGAGTTCCTCGTCGAACACATCAAGCTATTCCGGCACAGAGTCGGAGGATGAGGACGGCGGAGAAGCTAGTCGGAAGAGAAAACGAGAACGCCGCGAGGCGCCGGAGGGTAGCGGAAAGATGATGGCTTTTTTCGAGGGTCTAATAAAGGAGGTAATGGATCAGCAAGAGACAATGCTTCAGAGATTCTTGGAAGCGATAGAGCGGCGAGAACAAAACAGAATGATAAGGGAAGAAGCATGGCGGCGGCAGGAAAAGAGCCGCATTTCTCGGGAGCATGAACTCGTGGCTCAAGAACGCGCCGCCGCTGCTTCCCGCGACGACGCAATCATTTCCTTTCTCCAGAAACTCACCGGTCAAAAAATCCCCATTCCTCCTCCTCCACAACCTCCTGAAACCACCGTCGACCCCGCAGAAGAAACACCAACTTCCCCACCGCCACCTCCACGGCCCGAAGACCCCGATCAGCCACCGAAGGAAACGACTTTGGGTTCTTCGAGCAGAAGGACGATAGAGGCGCCAATATTGTCTTCGCGTTGGCCGAAATCAGAAGTCCATGCGCTGATCAATCTGCGAAGCGGGATGGAGTCGAAATATCTGGATTCAATCCCAAAAGGTCCATTGTGGGAGGAGATCTCGGCCTGCATGGGCCGCCTCGGCTATGATCGGAGCGCGAAACGCTGCAAGGAAAAATGGGAAAACATCAATAAGTACTATAAGAAGGTGAAGGAAAGCAATAAGAATCGCCCAGAAGATGCCAAGACCTGCCCTTATTTCCACCAACTCGACGCTCTCTACCGCGCTAAAATCCTCGGCGGAAGTTCCTCCGCCGGCACAGCAGGCCAAACTCTCTCCACAGATGATCATCAACTCGCCATCAGCTCCCCAACCGCGGCCATTATTAAGCAGCAAGATGACCGCATGAGCTTCTTCGAACAAGGATCCAGCTCGGCTTCCCTGGTAAAAAAGGTAGTTTTATCAGCGCCGCCCATTCGTTGCTTTTCGCTTGCAAATTCAATTAAAATTGCTTTGTTGTCAATTAATTCGGCATTGTTTATATTGAAGCCAGAAGACATTGTGAAGAAGAAGATTGAACAGGCCGTTGTTGAATCCGAGAGCAAGAAAATGGAGACGGGTGTCAGCTTTCGGTTCAGAATGCAACAATATATCATGCCTAGAGTGCTAATTAGTGGTGGAACTGGACAGCAACTTGTCGGCCATGGTCCGGTAGAGAGATCTATTCCTTTATTTTACTTTTTTTATATATATATAAATATAATCCATAATTAATGGATCTATTTATCTACTTGAACGATTTCTATTGAATTGATTTAGGGTTTAGGAAGAATAAAATATAAGTGGAGGGCGGTGGTGGCGGCGGGTGTCTGAGAATTGGAGAAAATTAATGTGGTTGATTTGATTTGTGCTTCGTTGCGCAGATTCTCATCTCCTGTTGTTCTTAGTTTGTTATTTTAATTCTTTGTTTGTTGATCTCCTTCTCCTCGAGCTTCTTTAATTTCCTAAAAAATTATTTAATGATTTTCTTGCAGTTGCTTTTCGAGTTCATGTTATTATTTTTACCATATAAGTAAGCATGATTGTTAGTTTGTGTAGGTTTACTTCGATTGGAATTGTGAATTGTTTACCATTTAATTTTGTGCACATATTTTCTTATCCTCTGCGGTTGTCTTTTTCTTATAATAGTTTTTAGGGGTTATTCACTTTCGTAGTCTAATTAATACTCTATTAAGAAATTAGTTAACGGTAAGTTGTTGGGGGAGTTTTGTTGATGATATGCATAAATATATATTTCTTATATATATGATAATAACGTATTGGTGCATGCATCTTGGTAGGCCCCAAATCAATTCCTTCACATATATTCAATTAATTATTAGCTTTCATGTACCCATAACTAATTAATTAGGAGTGAGACTTATTTTATATACTTTTAAATTAATCCATCCCAATTTTATTTTGAAAGCTTTTTTTTTTGAAAGGTAAATATTAGGAATCTAAATGCGCCCAATTATTTAATTCTAAGATGTGAAATTAGACGAGTATTTTTTTTTTCTTTTTGGAAAATTTGGGCATAGTCCGTATATTAAAGAAAAAGAGTTACAAGTAAAACCAAAGTCTCCACAGAAAAAAATAGGGAGACAGACAAAATTAACTCAAAAAATAACCATGAAGAAAAAAAATGTCACACGAAGGCTCTCATAGAACATAAGTCAGGACTCAATCAACAAACATAGGAAATATGAGAGATCAGACTACTAAACCCTGGTTGCCCAAAGATCATCCAGCGACTCTTATTTTTTCTTTTCTCTCTCTTTGTGTATTAAAATTATTAAAGATTTATGTTAGCAGTGGGAACTGTGATAGTGGCTTTTGGATGTGATGTCCTCCTGTCTTTCCTTTTTTTATTAATATTATTATTATTTTCCTTTTTAGGATATGTAGTGTTCTGTTGAATTATGCTTAAATTGGTTTTTATTTTGGGCATGCCAGAGAAGCGACGCCAGCTAACTTGTCCCTGCGGCGCACCCTTCTTTTTTGTTTTTCCCTGTCAAATTAACACCGGACGTCAAATTAATTAACTTCTAAAAAATCTTCTTGATTATTGAGAAAGATCATCGCCGTTGAAAAATGGATGAGACGCAGATATATTACTTTAAGAGTTTAGATTATTAAAATGATTTAAATATTAAAAAATCAGCTTATAAAAAAGTAATGATCTAAGAGCCATTCAGCAAAAAAGCCCGCCTGGACAACTTATTGTTGAATCGTACAAATAGACCAAAAGCTTCGGCCGTTACGCTTATCGACTTAGATGGGCTAATAATTGGCTTCATATAATTACTTATCCACTCGGGTGGGCTAATTATTATTGGCTTCACATAAACATTGGTCCATTTGTGTCCGCTCAACAACTTAATTACCGAAAGAGAGAGAGAGAGAGAGAGCAACAGTGAGGCTGTTTTGTTGTTGGAGGGTTACTTTCTGAAATGGCACCAATAATTAATGTATCAAGTTTTGGCCTTTTGATTTGAGAGCTTATATTTTTCATCTATGCTTTCTAAAACTATTTTATAATACAAAAAATTTTTAAATTAGAAAATTTTATACTTAAAAACAGTTTTAAGAAGTAGTTGTAGAAATCAATGGATTCTTGAATCGGAAGAGAAGCTAGTCGGCAGAGACAAGAAGGATAACTTCAAGAACAGAGAGAGAAAAGAGTAATTCATTATGTCTAAAACAGTACATCTTATACATATATAAAGGCCTAAGTAATAAGGCTACACACACACGCTACATTACACTTTAATTAACTAATTTATTTACATCTTGCTGCTCTAATATTCCCCCGCAAACGGTTGAATCGGAGGTGATAGTAAGTTTGAGCCTTAATTTTTGAAATCTTGGTGTGGCTAATGCTTTAGTGAATATATCTGCTACTTGGTTGATGGTACTGATTGGAAGTAGAAAAATGGTGTTTTGATGAATATGATCCATGATGAATTTGTGATCAATCTCGATGTGTTTCGTTCTGGCATGAAATACCGGATTGTTGGCTATAGCGATAGCCGAAGTATTGTCACAAAAAACTTCAGTCGGTGCTGTTTGTTGGATACCAAAATTTGATAGAATCCGCCTAAGCCATATAATATCGACGATGACAGCAGCCAACGCCCTGTATTCTGACTCCGTTGACGATCTTGCAATAGTTGTACGTCTACTTCTTGACTGTCCAAGAGATAAGGGTATTTCCTAAGAAGGAGCAATAGCCTGATGTCGATTTTCTGGATATCGGATCTCCCGCCCAATCAGCATCTGAAAATGATGTGAGACATAAGTTAGATTTAGTGATTGGGATTCCAAATCTAACGTACCTTCTAGATATCGGATAAGTCGTTTGAGTGGGTAGATGTGTTGAGGCTGTGGTTGTTGCATATGTTGCGAGAGAAGATTTACACTATACACAATATCTGGTCTAGTGAGTGTGAGATACTGTAGCGATCCCGTTATTTGTCGGTAGAGATGGGGATCCGAGAGCAATGTGTCGGAACTGAAATCGGGCGGTAGTTTCGTGCATCTTGGATTGGCCAGAGGATTACATTTTGTGAGATTAGCCATTTCAATGATAGATTTTGTATACTTTTGCTGTGAAAGGAAATAAGAGTCTGGTGTACGCGTAATATGAATGCCTAGGAATGAATGTACATCTTCTAAGTGTTTCATGTTGAACCTTTCATTAAGCTATTGCAGAACCTGACTTATGGCGTTTTGGTTGTTGCCGGTGATTAATATATCATCGACATATATTAGGATGAATAGGTGAGCATTATTGCGGTGAAGAATCATTAAGGATGGATCTGAACTGCTGTGATTGAATCCGATTGATTCCAGGAATGAGGTGAATGTAGTGTACCATTGCCGAGGTGCCTGCTTAAGACCGTAGAGTGCCTTGCGAAGTAGACAGACATAATCTAGTTGGGATTCGTCTTCAAAACCAATCGGTTGTCGCATGTAAACTGTTTCGTTGAGGTTGCCGTGTAAGAACGTGTTTGCCACGTCTAGTTGTTGAACAGTCCAATTATTGTGCAGTGCTACCGTAAGTAGTATTCGTATTGTTGGCAACTTTGCCACTGGGCTGAAAGTCTCTGTATAATCCAAGCCATATTCCTGATTGTTTCCTTGAGCTACGAGACGCGCTTTATATTTGGCTATCGACCCATCTTCGTGTAGTTTAGTTTGGTAAGTCCACATGCAGCCCAATATATGCTTGTTGTGTGGTCTAGGAACCAACTGCCATGTTCCTTGTTGTTGTAGCGCTACGAATTCAGAAGCCATGGCACGTCTCCAATATGGAATTTTATTTGCTTCATGAAAAGACGTGGGATCACTTAGAACTTGATTTTTTGATTGTTTATGTAGTAAATTAAGCCTGACCCGAGGCTTTAAAGAGTCTGTTTTATGTCTAGTTTGCATCGAATGACCAGCATGAGGATGTATAGTGGTGTTAGCTGGCTGTGGGTCAATGGTTAAATTTTCTGAATTGTATGGAGGAGGAATAGATACTGGCGGATGTGGTGTAGCTGGAGTTGGAGCGGTTTGAGTAGATCGTAATTTTGTGCTCTGCTGCAAGGTGGACGTTGGTATAAGGAATAGCGTCGACACATCTGGGTGGGACATTTGTGTGGTCTGCGTATTGTTGGCAAACGGAAACGCATTTTCGTCGAACGCTACATTTCGAGAAATGATAATTCTGTTATTGGTCAGGTTTAAACACCTGTACCCTTTGTGTTGTTGGGAGTAGCCCAGGAAGACATAGAGAGGAGCCTTTGGTTGTAGTTTGGTCCAAAAGTGAGTCGGCATGTGCGGGAAACAAGCACAATCGAAGATTCGTAGTTCTTGATAGCTTGGTTTCCTGTCATGAAACAGTTCGAATGGAGAGAGATTATTAGTATTGCGTGATGGCATTCGATTTATAAGATAAGTAGCTGTTAAGGTAGTATCCAGCCAATATTGTAAAGGAATTGAAGCCATATCTATAAGCGTGCGAGTCGTCTCAATTATGTGCCTGTGTTTTCGTTCGGCTACTCCGTTTTGCTCAGGCGTATAGGGACACGATAGTTGATGGGAGATACCATGTTTGTTTAAGAATTGAGTGAACGCATTACTACATTATTCACCGCCGCCGGCAGTGCGAAGGCATTTAATCTGTTTTGATGTCATGTTTTCGATCTGAGTTTTGAAGTGGATAAAAACATCAAGAACATCAGATTTCTTTGTCATTGGAAAAAGCCAGGTAAAGCGCGAGTAATCATCAACAAATATGACATAGTAAATGTAGCTCGTGTGTTAGGTTACCGGAGCCGGTCCCTACACAACGAAATGCAGTAAATGAAGAATATAATTTTGTCTAACAGATGTAATTTCAAATCTAAGTTTGTGATTCTTAGATTTGTTATAAGAATGACAGGAGATAGTATGTTTATTTATTTTTAAATGCGGGTTACTGGAAGCAATCGTAGCAAGAGTGCGAGCATTGGGATGACCCAATTGTTCGTGTCAGCAAACAGACTTCGTAACCATAGTAGTAAGAGCACTTTGATTTGCCACAGTTTCCGGAGTTCGTAGCGGATACAGTCCGTCACGGCAAGGTCCCCGGAGCATTTCTTGATTGTTCTGCAAATCCTTGAATACAAACCCATTTGGATCAAATGTTATGGATATATTATTATCCTTGGTTAGTTGAGAAATAGATAAGAGGTTATAATGAAGAGCTGGAGTATGTAATATTTGTGAGAGAGAGAGCTTACGTGAGGGAGTCGGTAGCAACCCACGGCCGGAGTTTTCAATGCTAACCGAACTCCCATCTCCTACGATGACTCCGTCATTACCACTGTATGGTGTTGTAGTGGACAGGTTATCAGTGTTTCTGGCATATGTGACGACGCACCGGAGTCCAAATACCATTCTGTATATGGTGCGGATGAATCAGCCATCATAGCCCAGTTTTGAGGTTTGGTAGAGCGTGGAATATAATCCATATTTTGTCTATGCCAGCAGTCGACCATTGTGTGCCCCTTCTTGGAGCAGATTTGACATGTAGGTAGCGGTGTTGCTGAATGTTCCCTAGAGTTGTTGTTTGAAGTGGATCTTTCTCTTCCCCTGTTGCGACCACGACCTCTATTTGTGAAAAGAGCATGGGAGGGATCGTTGGGTACAGAGAATCGAGCACTGTCAGAGGCAATGTGAATTTCCTCGCTTATAAGTAGCGAGTATATTTGATCAAGACTCAGTGCGGTCACCATTGTTCTGATGGTGGTCTTGAACAATTGATATTGCGGTGGCAATCCATTGAGAATGTGTAGAATTATTTCTTTAGGATCAATAGTTGATCCGACAGCTGCTATTTGATCAACCAGAGTCTTGACCTCGTTTAGGTATTGAATCATTGTTGAGTTCTTTAGGGAAACATGATACAACTCATTTTTGAGTTGTATGACTTTGGATCGGCATATAGACTGAAATCTTGTTTCAATATTCAGCCAAATTTTGGAGGTGGAGTCCAGATGTAGAACATATGGAAGTATAGATGCTGAGATAGTGGAACAGATGGCTGCCGCAAGATTCTGGTCTGTGAGCAGCCATTGGTTGTATGCCGGGTTCGGAGCAGTCGTTCTGTCAGATTGAGCACACGTCGGTGAAGGTATGGGTGTGTTAGCGTCAAGAAATGATAAGAGTCCATTTGCACGACAAATCTTGGAGATCTGAGATCTCCATAGATGGTAGTTGTCGGGGGAGAGGGGGTTTTGAACGATCTGTCTGAGATTCGACAGGACGAATTTGAGGGAGGAGGATATTACTGGAGCCGAGATTGTCGTTGTCTCATTTTGCCTGGATGTTTGGGAGAGATCGGAGGTTGCCATTGTTGCCCTAGATCAGAGAGCCTTGTCCCATGTAGAAATCAATGGATTCTTGAATCGAAAGAGAAGCTAGTCGGCAGAGACAAGAAGGAGAACTTTAAGAACAGAGAGAGAAAAGAGTAATTCATTATGTCTAAAACAGTACATCTTATACATATATAAAGGCCTAAGTAATAAGGCTACACACACACGCTACATTACACTTTAATTAACTAATTTATTTACATCTTGCTGCTCTATTAGTAGTATGAAAGCAGTCTCAAATAAAATCTAAATAGATCATGATGGGGTAATTTTGACAAAGTAATTATTGACCAATTTTTTCAAGAAGAGAAACATGTATAATAACGCTTATAGGGTTTAAGACTTTAAAAAGATAAATTTTTTCATAATAATTGATTCATGAGAGCAGCCCAAATGAATTCATAATTTATTAAAATCCAAATTAGGTAAAGCCACGGGAGGACAAGACTCAAGAGAGCTTACTAATTAACAAAGTCAAGTAAAGGTACAAATGTAGCCATTTTTTGCATCATATGATTTTTTTTTTCAAATAATAATGCAATGTGTTGACCAACCATATATGTAATTGTACGTTAAACAGCTGAGAGAGGATAAAGTTAATTCTTCCATTTTGTTAAACGGGTCGGCTGATTTTCAGCCCTCCTTTTGTTCTCTGATCCCTTTCGACGAATGAATGACGACATGGCTACGTGCATAATTTTATTTTAGTCAAAAATATCACTGTGTTATCTAAAGAAAAAAAAAATCTTCTAATTACTACACTATTCAAACAACATACTTAATCAATTCCTCGTTTCTCAATTACCCTCATTTAGTATGGAAATAATATACTTAGTGTAGAACCTTTCGGTTCTTGAAGCAAAGCAAGGGAAAGAAGAACATAGGAGTTGAGAGGAAAATAATGACTTGTATTGCCCGTTGTATAAGGAGGTGTTACAACTAATATATAGATAAGACATAAGATAGTGATAGGTAGCTATCCAATAAGAACATGCCACCTCATTTTTATTTTATATGTATTATATTGAGCTTATCTACTAATAGACCCCTGCAAACTAATGGGTTTTGTATAACCGTTGGTTTGAGTCTAAGTGCTTGAAAACATGGTGTAGATAAGGACTTTGTAAAAATAACAAAGATTTGATCAATGTTGTTGATTGGTAGTATCTGGATACCGTTGTATTGGATGTGATCACGAACAAATTTCTGATCAATTTTAATATGTTTTCGTACAGGCGTGAAACACCAGATTGTTGGCGAGAGCAATAGCTGACATGTTATCGCAGTAAAGATCCATCTGTGTTGTTTCAGTGATGCCAAATTCAATCAAAAGTTTGCGTAGCCAAATGACATCAGCGGTTAAAGCTGCTAGTGCTCAGTTGAGTATCTAGCAACGGTGCGTTTCTTCTTTACTATCCACGAGTAAGAGTGACACCAAGAAATGAACATAATCCGAATGTAGATTTTCGAGTCATGGGATCTCTGGCCCGATCGACATCTGAAAAGGAGGTAAGTTGAAGATTAGATCTTGAAATAGGTAATCCAAAATCCAACGTACCTTTGATGTAGCGCAATAGCCGTTTGAGCAAGAAGATGTGTTATGGTAGTGGATTATGCATGTGTTGAGACAGAGTTTTGACGCTAAAAGCAATATCGGGACGCTTAAGAGTTAAGTATTAAAGGGAACCCATAAGTTTCCTGTACATTGTAGGATCTGATAGGATTGTTTCTTGCGGAAAGTCCTTTGGCAGTTTCGTGCATGATGGGTTGGCAATGGAGTTGCATTGAGTTAGTTGAGCCTGTTGAAGAATCGATGTTGCATATTATTTTTGCAAAAGAAAGTATTGTTGTTCTTGCCGATCAATTCGAAGGCCGAGAAAGCTATGCACCTCACCAAGATGTTTCATGGAGAATCTTGTACTTAAGTACTGTTTCAAGATCTTACAAAACATGGATGAATTGTTACCAGTAATAAGAATATTATCAATGTATATAAGCAAAAATATTTGAAAGTCGGTTTGATTAAGTATGAAGAGTGAAGGATCGGTTTTGATGTTTGCAAAACCGAGTGAAAGTAGATACTCAGTGAATGTGTTATACCATTGTCTCGGAGCTTGCTTGAGACCATAAAGGGCTTTGTGAAGACGACAGACGTAGTCTGGATGAGTTGGATCCTCGAACCCTCTTGGTTGCTTCATATACACCATTTCGATTAGATTACCATACAGGAATGCATTTGCGACATCGAGCTGTTGAATCTGCCAATTATTTTGTAGAGCAATAACAAGTAATATATGAATAGTTGATAGTTTAGCAACAGTGATAAAATGTTTCTGTGCAATCAAGACCAAATTCTTGGTTATTCCCAAGTGCAACCAGTCAACATTTATATTTAGCAATTGATCTGTCGTCATGGAACTTTGTTCGATACTTTCATTTGCACCATAATACGGATGAGTTCGGTGGTGGAACGAGACTCCAAGTACCCGATTTTGCTTCTAGTAACCATAGAATGCCGAGCAATGGGAAGAAAAATTTCAGCGGGACACACATTGCTTGGACTTTGTGATGGTTCCAAATTGATTCTAGGATACATGATTTTAGTGGAAATTGGTGGTACAATTTCAGGGTGCTTAGGCTGAGATTTGGTTGAGGATGTTGGTGCTTGTTGCACCGAGCAGGGAGTGAGAAGTAACAGTGAAGTAGTGTTGTGTTTGGAAGAGTTTACCTTGGGAATATGAGAGAAAGGGAAATGTTGTTCATCAAAAGTAAGATGCCTAGATATAGTGATTTTGTTTGTAGATGGATCTAAGCACTTATATCCCTTGTAAGTATCAGAGTACCCAATGAACACACACGACTTAGTTTTGGGCTGAAGTTTATGACGATCATGAGGAGGTATGAGGGAAAAACACGCACAACCAAAAGTATGCAAGTGAGTGTATTCAGGTTTAGTGTTGTATAATAGTTCAAAAGGTGACATGTTATGGGTTGTGGTTGAAGGCATGCAATTTATTAAGTAAACTGCAGTAAGGACGGCGTCTGGCCAATAACGATAAGGAATATGAGCAGTAGAAAGAAGTGATCAAGATGTTTTAATTATATGTTTGTGCTTTCGTTCGGTGACACCGTTTTGCTCCGGTGTATAAGGGCACAAAATTTTGTAAGCTATACCGTGAACTTGAAGAAAATTAGTAAAAATATGATTGAGATATTCGCCTCCGCCATCGGTACATATGCATTTGATTTGTTTAGACATTTGTTTTTCGATCTAAGACTTAAATTTAATGAATATTTTCTTAACCTCAGACTTATAACACATTGGGAAAAGCCATGTAAAACGAGTAAAATCATCAACAAAAGTAACGTAATATAAAAAATCATTTGTTGAGGCAACAGGTGCAAGCCCCCAATCTTCTAAGTGTATAAGATCTAAAACTGAATTTTTACGATTAAAAGACTTTTCAAAAGGAAGTTTGTGAGTCTTAGAGATATTACAAGAATGATAAGAAAATTTATTAGCATCTATATGCAAATGGGGATTAGAAACAGATATAATGTATAAAATGCTTTTGTTAGGGTGGCCCAATCTATTATGCCAAGAGACCAACGATGATACTGTCGCCGAGTGAGCACGCTGCTGGAACGCAGTATGGGTGGTGTGGATGGGGTAGAGGCCATTGCTACATGGTCCGCAAAGCAGAACTTCCCGTGTCATCAGATCCTTCAAAATGAAATCATTAGGGTTGAAAGAAATGGATTTATTATTATCTTTAATAAGCTGTGAAATATATAACATATTGTATTGAAGTGAAGGAGTATGAAGGAGTTGAGAGAGAGTTAGCTAACGAGCGGGTGTTGGTAGCACACATATGCATGCACTTGAATTAGCTATGCCAACCGAGCTCCCATCACCTATGGTGATGCCATCCGATCCATGATACGGGGAGGAGACGATCAAATTTTCAAGAGAATTGGTAAGGTGGGATGATGCTCCTGAGTCAAGGTACCATTTGACGGAGGATCTTGAATTCCTGGCAAGTAGAGCAGTGTTTGATTGATTTGTAGATGGTGGAACATGCTGCACATTTAAACGATGCCAACAGTTTGTTGCTGAATGACCCTTCTTGAGACAAATTTGACAAGTAATTGATTGATTTGGAGAGGGTTTGTTTGTGCTGTTGAAGCCATGAGCCTAACATCCTCTAGATCGTCGTCCTCTACCGCGATTGGAGAAGAGGGCCACGTTAGGATCAACGTATGTTGTGTGAGTTGCATCGAAAGCAAGATTTATTTCTTCACTAAGAAGAAGTGCATAAAGATTGTCAAGACTAATGGGATAGAGCATGGTTCGAAGAGAGGTCTTGAAGGATTGGTACGATGGCGGGAGTCCATTGAGAATATGAAGAGCTATGTCTTCTGTGTCCAGTTTGGAGTCGGTGGATGCAATTTGATCAACAAGGGATTTGATATCAGCATATTGTGTCATGGTAGAGTTCTTGAGGGAAATGTGATGTAATTCATTCTTTAGTTGAATAACCTTGGAACGATTTATGGATTGAAATCGGGTTTCAAGGGTTTACTAAATATCAAAGGTAGATTCAAGATTGATTATGTAAGACAAGAATGGTGAGGAAATGGTTGAATAGATTGCCGCGGCCAAATTTTAGTCCATGAGCAACCAGTGGGAATGGGCGGAGTTATGTGAAGATGTGCCATCGGGATGATCAAGAAGAGAGGGAGGTTTGGAGAAATTTTAGTCAAGATAAGATTCTAACCCATTTGCCTGAAAAACTTTGGAGATTTGCGATCTCCATATTGAGTAGTTCTCGGGTGTGAGTTGAATTTGAATGATCGGTTTGAGATTTGAGACCATGAACTTCAAGGTGGAAGAGAGAACCAGAGTATCTTGAAACCTGGATGCGTCGTGTTCTTCAATGTGAGAGGTGGATGAGTTTGCCATGATTGCCCAGCTAAATCACCCTATTTGATACCATGTAGAATCTTTCGGTTCTTGAAGCAAAGCAAGGGATAGAAGAACATTAAAGAACAGAGGAGATGAGAGGAAAATAATGACTTGTATTGCCCGTTGTACAAAGAGGTGTTACAACCAATATATAGACAAGACATAAGATAGTGATAGGTAGCTGTCTAATAAGAACATGTCACCTCATTCTTGTTTTATATTTATTACATTGAGCTTATCTACTAATACTTAGATATGCATTTTAGAGATTAATTGCTCAGCCATAGTAGACTTAATTTATAATTATATCATCTATAAGGATATACTAATGTGTCACTATCGATTTAAGAAGAGAAACTTTTCATTCATGATTGAATATTGCATATGGAATATTCAATTAGTCCTGAAGGATAAAAATAACATTCACATATTATTTCAATTATAAAATTAATCCAATCTTTAAAGCTTAAGTCTGTGTTCCACAAATCTTTCCACTATCTTAGAAAGAAACTAAGATGAAGTTTATTTTATTATGGGTTGTAAACTCCCTATAGGGGCAAACCTCTATAATTAATTACATATCCTAAGAAAATATTTTTGATTAAAGTGAAGATTAAAAATTTTCAAAACATATGGATCTAAAGAAATATTTGGGATGACAAGATTTAATGCATGATAGGCTGAGTTCTATCCTAGGAAGTTCAAAGGATGAATGAGACTCTAAAATTTATGACTAAAGATGAGTAATTTTAATTTTAATATGAACTCTAAAATTTATCTTATTTAATTTACTTAACTAATTTTTTAACTATTAAAATTTCTTAGAAATGTTGGCAGCATAATGAACCAGTCTAAAGAAAAAGTGCAGCATCCCCCGAGAGCAATGGGGACCCTGCTACCTTACCCAAGTTGGGTATAAAAGTCCTAGCTAGACTCTAACGGACAGTCGCAGAAAATTAAAATGTATGCATGTATGTGTGATTTAGGTAAAGGGGTTGTGTATAAAGTATCTAGCACAGTATCTTCTTAGAATTAGTGTACTTGTTCCTACAAAGTTCGAAATACATACACCAAAAGAAATATAGGAAAACTTTTACCCTATCATGTCAATTACCACTCATATGATGCAATGCATGCTGTAATATAAGAAATAAAAAGAATTAAATATAAAGAGCAATTTATTTATTTATTGATAATTTACAACAGACCTAGACTATGTAGAAAAGAAAGACGACTAGGCTCCACCACAACAAGCTTGGATTTCTAAGCCTATCATATATATAAATTGAAATATATTTGCTTATGGCCTTCTAGGTCCAAGTCTTCTATGGAATCCTAAAAAAGAGTATCCTCGAAAGAAAATGATATCATCTTTTGGAGCCCTAATTGTATATGCATAACCATGTATGTTTAAATCTTTTTACAACTCAAGACACTGTACAACTCAATCTATAAACAATTTACTTTTACAATGATTCATACATGTATTCATTATTTTTAAGTACATTACTCTTACAGGAATTTAAATACAATATAAAAGTGTATAGCAGCATGTAAAGTGCAAAACAATTATGAAATAACCTGACACTTCTAATACTGCTCTTAAAGAGCCTAAGTGCACCAATATAATTTAAAATATATGACATCCACATTGTTGAAAATAAAGAAACATACACAAGTTACTCCCCAAGCAAAGCACCTAGCAAGCAATTCAAACCACTAGTCTAGCCTAGGCTAGAGTTGGTTGTCCTAACAAACCATCTAAGTATGTGTAGAAAGGCTATATGACTTGGGTAGTTATTAGGATTTTTTTTTTTCAAGTGTTAGATTATGCTGAGAGTGCTTCATCACATGCCAATTAATTGAATGTACCAAGTTAGAGATTATGAATGTAAAAGAACTAAGGAGAAAAAAAAAAAAAATGTAAATTTATTTTTAAAGATGTTTTGATTGTTGAAGTTATTTCACTTTAGATTTTAAAGAACATAGCATTCAATAACTTCTAAGTGCTAGAAGTTATTGATCAATAAGTCTTAGGCTCATATTTATAATGCTACTAATCCTCCAAGACTACGGTAGATTGATAGTATAGAGTCCTTTATTTTAATTAAATATTTTGATCATTAAAGCTTCTTAATCCAATACACATTTGCCCTCCTGGAAGGAATCAAATATAAGGGTTTGAAAAGCTGTAAGATGTGAGTGTGTCGAACAGGACGATTGAAGTGGAGGAACCACCATCAGATTCCTCCTCTTGCTGGCCGAATGTGAAGCAGCAGATCTTCTCTCATTTGATGGCCGAATGAAGATGTGAGTGTGTCGAACAGGAGGTGTGAGGGAGTGTTCCTTATTTTAAACCTGAAATGAGAGTTTGATAATTTGCTCACTTTGTCATTTAAAACTCTTAGTCCAAGAGTTAGGATTGAGTTTATTTATTTCCCTTGAAAAGTAAAAAAAATTCTACTGATTTTCAATCATTAGATGAGATACTTGCTTGATTCAGATGGATGTGAAAAGGCAAGGTAAAATGACTTTGTATGTAAGCTTAATTTGAATCTTATTTTTCATTTTCATTCCTTTTATTTATTATAAATATGCGTACGTATTTTTTTTTAATGTTTAAAATGATAAACTTTATTTACTAAGTTTTTTATATTTATATTTTATCTCTATTTTTTGGTATGATTTTCTTAACTCGTTTTAATTATTAAGTTTACTAAGCAAAAGGGCACCCATCATTCTCTCTTCTTGACACACATCAAACGGTATCCGATTTGAGCTCGTTTGATTTGTCTCGATGAGCCGAACGCACTCGTGCAATTAATTTTATAAAACGAGGCCTTGTTCAAAAGATCTTAAAAGAATGAGGATGCGCGATAAAAGACTCAAATGCACATAAAATATCCATCAAATTGACGTCATCTTGATCACATAAATTTTAAAATATGATGATGGTCAATATGCTTCCAATCAACTAACACTAGCAAAATGTTGTCGCTTAGCCGCAATCGTCTAACCCCTTTCAACCAATAATGTCTTCATTATATTTTATACGAATTCTCTATACTCTTGTAACTTTGTCGCCTCCAAGTTAAGGGATACACAAATCTTTGTAACTAATATATACTCATATTATGTAATCACTTTAGCTAAGCAGGGCTCTGTGATTTTGTTTTTCCTTCCAAAGTTTCCGACAATTAACCAAAAGAAGGAAATGTTCACGGTTCCACTAGTTCGACCAATCGAACCAGGATTAAACTGGATGATATAATAAATAATAATTATTATTATAACAATTAACAAAATTAACATAATAATATAGCAATCTGACCTTGAGTTTAGCAAATATTAGAATTAATTTCAATATATTTGATTAATTTTAGCAAAATACAAATGAAATTTCATCACATATAAAACCCAGATTCAACAAATTTGAATATCAATTTTAGCAATTAAGAAATCATATTTTAGCAAACTAAAATTTGATTTCAACAAACATGGTCATTGATTTTAGCAAAACAAAAATACAATTTCAGTGCATAAAAATCTCAAATTGAGCAAATATGAATATCAATTTTAACAATTAAGAAATTTGATTTCAGAAAATTAAAATATGATTTTAGTAAATACAAACATTCACAAATACAATTTTTCCAAAATATTCTCTAAACAAGCACGAAAGATAGATTTAAGAATATTTAAAACAATTTGCTTACACAAAAAAACTTAAACACAATTTAAAATCACCAAATCGATGCTTACAATAAAATTAAACACAAGTTGTTTTAAGACGTACCTCTAAGACATGTGACGCAGATAATGATTAAGCTGAACCAAACATTCTCAACCCATACATCATTATATTGATTTGGAAAAAAAAAAAAAAAAACAGATTTGTTATTTGTAAAATATAAGATTTGAAAAAAAAAAAGAAACATTTGAACTTTATCAAATATGTAAAATGGAAGACCCAATAATGAAAAATAACAATTGAGGTTGAGCAGAGGCACGAAGGAGGCAAATGCGATGGATAACTAAGTGCACATATGGGCACACTGATGCGACTATTCTTTTTGGTAGAAGAGGTCGAGCATATGATGAGAGGAGAAAGATAAGATGAAGCAATTAGTGCACTCATACCTATTTGGCTATTCAGTACAAGAACAAGCAGAAGAAATGGCAGAATAAGTCATGACTAATACTGGGAAGAGCTTTGTCGGTCTAAGGCTTGTAGCTGCTCGTACGAGCTCGCCAACAAAGTAAGAAAGTTGAGCGGAGAGGAAGGACGTGAGCAGGTCACATAAGCTTCATTCAAAATTCGAACAAAACGAGGGATTACAGGATTACAAAGGTATTTCATTTTTTTTAATGAATCTGGACAACGTGATCATAATCTAATGGATCATATTTCCCTACGTTTAATTTAGACGTTTTGGAAAACAGGCACCGGTTCGATCTCAAGTCCAAGTGGTTCTTGGACGATTCAATGAAAATCCGGTTTTATACAAAAAAAAAGAATCGGCTGGCCGACCTGTTCACGATTCAATTGGTTGAACTTGTCGGCCTGATTTTAATAACCTTCGTTAGGAAGCAAAACTCTGATTTTCTTGCCGCAAACATTTCTAGTCCTCAATAAGTATTAAGAGTGCAAAGTAGATGAATTGCATATGTTTTAAAATTTTAGGTATTTGGTTGGAAGAAAAGTAAATTCAAAGCAAATTTTAAGAAGTTTTGATTACATAAATTAGGTCATTTTCGTTGAATTTCAAATTTCCTCAACTTTGGTGAATTTGGAATACACTTTGGGCACCTCATAACTCATGCTATGTGACTATCGTGACTCTCACTACGCAACACTGGTAACCTCACAATCTCAACATGGATGAACTCGCAACCTTGTTGATGAATATTACATAGCTTCTACAACTCTCATGAGTAATGACTGACACCTCAAGTTTCATGAAATGAATATCCACACCTTGTGTGACCACTAATCATTGCTAATATCAGTAAACCAATTGGCCCCTTCGTTGCCCTTTCCTTAAGTCTCTTATCGTGTCCTAACAATTATCACATAATATTTTAAATTCATCCTATATTATATTTAAAATATATATGAATTCTCAACCTTTAAATCAAATAGCCCTTAATTCAGAATAATTATTAGGTCCGAACACCTGACGTAGCTCTACATCCGGACGTCAATAATATGTCGCAATGTGCTCTTACTCTTTACCGTGCGACCCAACAACCCGGACCCAATATTGCTATGTATTGGCTGATTTGTACAGACTCGGGTATTGCTAGGTATTGCTCGGTATTGGTCGGCAATAACAATAAATACCAATCTGTCAAGACAAATACCTAGCAATACCGAGCAATACCCCAACATAGTAATACCGGGTTCCGGTCTAGGTCGGATCTTCGGGCTACACGGTAAAGAGTAAGAGCACGTGGTGACATGTTATTGACGTCTGAATGTAGAGCTACGAGAGGTGTCCGGACCTAATAATTATTTCTTAATTCAAGCTAGTTGATGCAAATCCAAGTTCATTTGTAATTGATTAAAATGCGATCACTTATAAATTACTTACCCAATTTATTACAACAGTGCCATCGGCCGGTCTTGCGCCACTTCTCTCGCGTTCGCTCTTGTATTCTCTCCGCTGTTCTATTTTCCAACAAGAGGTCTGCCATGTCACCTAGGGTTTTCGCCTTGGCCTCCCCCTATTTTCTCTTATCCGATCACTGATGAGGGAGACGAACGCCTGTTGTCATGAAATTTGAGAAGAAGGCGCTGTCTCAATACCTCGCGAACAACCTCAAACCCTTGTAAGTTCTCCCGTTCGATTCCCTAAACTCTAGATCATTTACTATTTAATAATTTTGAGTGAAACATTTTACTTTTTTTTTTTTTCTGAAATATCTAAACAATCTCTTGTTGCCACTATTTTAAGGTTGCTGTAGGCGTCTGAGCCAGTTTTACGGTCCCTTTCGCAATTATTACAACAATTTACTGTTACAAATGCAGGAGTTTTTGGATTTTCTATTTAATTTCTGTTTTTAGAGTAGATCAAGGTTCATAACTATCCGCTTAGAATAGTTCGGGCTGCTTATTTAGATGTTCTCTGTTTGTTTTCAGTTCTAACACGTTTTGGTGCAAATTGGCTTTACGGATTGCTTGTAGGACTGCTGCAGACCCTAACATTCTTGCTGATTATGTCGTTGCATTGTTGAAAAATGATGTACCCGCAGCAGAGTTGCAGAAGATGTGTGCTGATCGTCTGGAAGTTTTTCTTGGCCACAGTATGTTATAACTTGGCTTGGTATTTTGGCATGTCTGCATAAACTTAATTTATGCCTAGTAATTAATTTTAGGCATACAAATAAATCAATGCTTGTCAGCTGATGTTTATCTTAGGCTGACTTTACGAAGATGTAACAAGTGAACTTGCATATTCCATGGAGTTAGAATTCGAGGTAGCTCATTGGTTTTCTATAATACTATGGCACTATTGTAGTAATGGCATTGCTTCTGTGGATTGAATCTTCAGGTTATGCATCTTATTTGTTTAATATTAAAGTATATAGCATCTAAGCTTATCAAAAAAAATTTTGTATTCAGGTTTTAGATTTAATGGAATATATATTATTTGAGAAAAGGACTAAAATGATCCCTTAACTCTTTATGAAATATGAAAATGGCTCTTTAATATAGTTGGAGAACATTTTGATCCTTCATATAGGTCCATTTTGGTCATTTTTCCTATCTTATTTATTAGTGGAATATGAAGTCCCTTGGAATATATATTATTTATTAGTGGAATATGAAGCCTCTTTTTAACACTAGTATAGATATTTTTCATATGTATATTTTTTGTATGTTGTTTCATTTTGCCCAACTGTGCTTATCCCATGGTTGAAACAAAGCAACCGAGTGGTAGTTTTGTCAATTAGTTTGGAATTTAGTGTTAAGCATACAATATTTAAAACAGTTGCGCGCTATTGGTGTTTGTCTCGGATATTGTGGCTAAATTTAAATTAACTTCTATTATTTCTTATTTAATTAATTATTGACATATTTTGAGTATGCACCTTCAAGAATAAAACCACTTGGATATGACCGATTCATGCCAATTTAGACTGACAAGCCTTTACATCAGTCTTGATTTTCAAAGCATATACTTTAGTCGTGATAGAAATGGAAACCATGCGGTTTACATATTGTTCAAAAGTTGCTTTTAGGTGCAAATCAGGTTGATTTATATTTTTAATAGCACAAAAATGAGATGAAATTTGAACTGGTACTTAATAAGTACAAGATAAAGATTAAATTTTTTTTTGAGATGACCATGATAATTGTTCTTCGAGCTTTACATTTCTCGTGACATTTTCTTGGACTATTCATGTGTTTCGGTATTCAAACTATAGATTTAGTTTTTTTTTTTAATTTTTTTTAAATGGCTTTGTTATGCCTTCAACCATGTTCTTTGCCTAGTTTGGATGGTTTATGAAGTGTAAGGATTGCATAAGTTTGTAAGATTAACTTTTTTTCCTAGTAACCTATGCTGTTAAATATTTAAAAAAAATTCTAAAATTAATTAGCATTTTACTATATTATCAAGATTATTCATTCTCTTATTTAGTTTTTTTTTGTTCAAATAATCTCATATTGTATCGATGTGCGATATATAAGTTTATTATAAGTTACATGTGGTATATGAGTTGATATTTTTGATATTCATGAAAATTCAATTCATTGGAAATTAGTCCTTTCATTTATATATAGTCCCTCTGTTGTAGGAGTTATAAGTATGATATCTCAAATAATTGATGCTTCCACTGCTTACTTTTTGGTAGGCTCTATGTCTTTTACTACAAAGTTGTTTGAGGCCCTACAAGGGGGGTCTCTCCGGAGCACAAATGTAAACTTGGATGTCACAAATAGTCCTGAACCATCTATGTCTAATGCCACAGTGGAGACTCAGGATATGAAAAGTTTTTTATTGAAGGAAGACAACCAACCTTCTTCTTCCGAACCACTTAGTGATCCTGAAGACAAAGAAAACAGTGATGATGATGATGACCGCAACCATAAACATCGCAAGCGGGATGCTCGTGAGAATTCGTTTGATAATGCTATTCAGGAACAACCTATAAGGAGGCTTGGAAAAAAGAGAAGCCAAAACTTTGATACTGGGCAGCTCTATATGGAAGCAGGGAGTCAATCCCGTGAAATTCAAAAGGAATACAGTTCCTCTATGGATAGGGTTGTCCCTTCCCGATTAGAAAGAAGGCATTTTGTCATCCCACCCTCAATGCGTTCTTCATCAGATTTAAACTCCAGATCAAGATTAAGCACTTCCTTTCGAACTGACCCTAGCCCTCGGCTTGATTTGTCTACTTCTGTATGCCTGGCCTCTCTTGGACGTGGGAGAGGAAGAAATTTAGCTGCATGGAGCCAACCTGATTCAAGATTCAACTCACTAGATTCGCTTGATTTTACTTCACACATGGCTTCTCAGAGGCCAGTTCATCCTGGTCTTTTTGTTGGCCCAAGCCTACAAGGTGCTGGAAGTTCACATAATGCATCTTGGGGTGCATTTGGATTCATTCATGGGATTTCTAATGGTATCATGGATCCGCTTCATCCACTAGGTTTGCAGATTGGCATGCCTAGACAACGGTGTAGAGATTTTGAGGAACGAGGATTTTGCCTGAGAGGTGACATGTGCCCAATGGAGCATGGTGTAAATCGGATTGTTGTTGAAGATGTTCAGGTATTATTTTCTTTATTTCTAAAACCTTTTTGATTTCATGTCATAGTGAATATGTCTACTCCATTAGCTGTCATTTGTGATTAGTCTGAAACTTTTAATTGTTTGTGATAGTCCAACTTAGGCCCTTATGATTTGTTTATCCTCTTCATACCATAAATGATGTCTTCTTTTGTTATGATGCTGCCATTCTATGTAGTAACAAGTTCAATTTTTGGGACGTCATGCCTCTATCTGAATAGTGAATACTTTTTGTCTTGTTCTCTTCATTTAGTGGTAGCACCTTCCTTGTTCTGAGCTTCCATCTCGCCTTTACTTTCTTGTAAATCATTAAGTCTGATTCCATTTGCTTTTACTTGCTTGATTTTATTGCAGCGGTGTAAAATTTGATGACAGAATATTGACTTATTTTTCCTATCATCACTTAAACTTGATAAAAAATATTCAACTCTTTTTTCTCCTTGTCATGACTGAGAGGTTCTTTGCAATTCGCAGAGCCTTTCTCAATTCAATCTTCCAGTTTCCATACCTAATTCACATGCAGTCGGAGCACAAGCTGGTGTGGGGCCCTTAAATGCTGGTCCTACGTCTTCAACTCTTATGGCAAACAAAACTATGCTTTCTAAAAATAGCAAATCTGCTGCAAATGAGGATACACTAAGGTTGAATGGTCCTACCTGTACTTTGGGAGGTGAAGCGGATGTATATGATCCTGACCAACCTTTATGGAATAATAATATTGATTCATCAGCTGCTCTTCTGAGGTTGCCTTCCGCTAACATTGAAGATGAGTCTTTATGGGATGGTGATACTTCTCGCAAGACTTCACAGTTATCTGATGGCAATGAATGTGACCTACCAAGCAGAAATTTGATAGCTAATATTGGACCTCAGGCTGCAGGTTCCTCAGTTTGGGGCCGAATTGGAACTGGGAGTAAGTCAGAAACTGGTTTAAAGTTTGAGATTAATAATTCTGATGATGGACATCCTGCAAAAGAGATGAGGGAAGGTAAAGAGGCTACGGTTTCTTGTAGTCTTCCTTTAGATCAAAGCCAACTTCTTAGTTCTGAGGAGTTTGGTTCAAAAATGGCTACCACTCAACCCGTCTCAACTCTACGAACTGATTTTGAGCATAAGGGTGGAAGAAAACAACAAAAAGCACGCCGAACTCTCTATGTGTGTGGGATTCCTCAGAAGAACAATAAGCGGGAAGCACTTCTTTCACATTTTCAAAAGTTTGGTGAAGTCATAGATATATATATACCCTTAAACAGTGAAAAAGCCTTTGTGCAGTTCTGCAAAAGAGAAGTGGCAGAAGCAGCTCTAAATTCTCCAGAGGCTGTGATGGGAAACCGTTTCATCAAACTATTCTGGGCCAATCGAGATAGAATTTCAGATGAGGGACACGATAGTGGTAGTGTTGAAGCTAAACCTCTGCAATATCCTAAGGGGGTAGTAAATTCTGCAAGAATGCGTCCTCCTGCTGTTGAAATAGGAAAAGAGAATCTTTCATCGGCAAGTCAGAGGGAAAGCAATACAAATTTTGTAGAAGCATCGGTTCCTTTTGTTGGACCCCAGAAAGGGGTTATACTGAACGGAACTAAATCATTGACTTCGCCAAAAAAGAAACTGGAGAGTTTGGAACTTTTGGAGGAACTTCGCAGAAAGCAGGAGCTTTTGGCTCAAAAGCGTGATGAGTTCCGTCGGCAATTAGTTAAATTTGAAAGACAAGTAACATCCTCATCTTGATATTGATTTTTTGAATCACATGGATATGATTGCATTTAGCTTTACAAAATGATCCTGGCTTCAGAGGATTAAATAACAAAAAAACTGCTAAAATCTTATGTCTTAGTTAATATTCATTTTTTGCTCTTTACAATAATGGAAACTGTCCTATCAGACACCTGGAGAACATAAGTTTTAGATACTCTCTTTTGACTTATCAAAATTTAGTTATGAAGTGTTATTTAATGTTTGCTAATTTTAGGGCATTTGTCTGTACCTAATCGCTGCAACAAACCCAATGCTTCTAAGAATGTTAAGAGACGAAAAATGAAATGTCTGGTTACTTTAAGAAGGTTGACATAGGAAAGTCTTGAAATGAATCAAGACAAAGAATTGTTGGAAAAAGGTGAAAATTTTAATTATTGAAAAGAAATAATTTTAAACATTAATTAAATGTTAAATAATATTCATATCCGATGATTAGCAGAAGGTTATAAGTTTTATAAAGAGGATAGTCATCTGTGTCGGACTTCATAAATTATAAAGTACTTTGGCACTAACAAGGAAAGAATGAGATGTTTAAAATAATTATGGCTGGGAGAATGAGACCCAAAGATGTCAAGGTAGATTTTTTAGGATTGAAGATAATATGATCTTCAAATATGATTTGGATGAAGACCATCAAAGTAAGCTAAAAATTGTTATTTTGTTTTGAAATGATTTAGAGTTTGAAGAAGATATTTCCTTAGAAGAACTTGATGATCTATTATAAAGTATGTTTAGATTGATGAAAATGTGATTGATTAATTTAAAAGAAGATCACAAAGAAGCAAGTTTAGGTTTATAATGAGGAACTGGAGAATTATATGTGATATTGGACTAATTTTAGTGACATATTTTTATTGAAATCCTAGCAGTTAAGAGAGTATTAAATGCTTGAAGAAGAATTACTTTGATACAAATTTTTGAAAAGAAAAGTGATATTTAGGCTCTTGGTGAATATGAGACGTTCAAACTCATGTGACATACAATGAAGGTTTGGGAGAGGGAAATTAAACATAAGCTAGAAAAACCAGACAAGTATAAGAGAATTGAATTTGTTGCACTTCAAGAATATATATTGTGAAAGCAATTTTTTGTGCTATGTTATGTAATTTAATAAAGGAGACATCAAAACGATATTCTAATGGTGCATCTGATCTTGAAAAGATTTATGATTGAATAGAAAATATTTGATTTAGTGGATTATGGTGAAAAAGTGTGTTGGGACCATCTAAAGACCAGCGGGAGTGGTAAATAGGGAAGATAATGAGCTACAAATTCATGCGCTAAATAAGGAAGGCATGTGCAACGGATTCATATGCAAACAAGCAAAGTGGTGAGTTGCATATTGCTCCCACTGATTGAAATAGGAAGGTTGCAAGGAGAAGTGATCGGATAACATACAAAAGGGTGTATTGATAATAATTTTTATTTTTGAAATTATTGTAATTATTATTTCTCCTTAATATTGTATAGTTTTTATTTATTCTCTAGATAGCTTTGTATACAAATACCTAGTTGAGATATAAATATACCAAGCTTTTTAAGAACTTTTTTATATTGATATCAGAGAAAGGTTACCTCCTTCCAATTTTTATTTTTCCTCGTTCATTCTTCGTTTCCTCATCATGTTTGAATTTTTTTACTTTCCTTCGAAAGACTAAAGAGTAGATCAGCATGAATTGTGAAAATCGGAAACCTTGTATCGTTTTACTGGTAGAAACTATCTAAAGTGGGCTGAGGTTGTTAAGAGTTTTCTGATTAATCTCAAACTTTAAGCCCAAGAAAGCTTACACTTTTACTAATCGTTAATATGTTTTAGGACCTCATTATGGGCAAGATGATTGGATAAGCTAGAGAAAAGATGGTTGCACCTACCTGAAAACAATAATGACTTATATTTATTCAAATTAAAGACACAATATGAGGCCATCATTATAGACATGTTCTTCCCTCTTTTAAAATCTGATAACGCATGTTGCATTCTCTCTTTTCTTATAAATTTTAATGTTAAAAGCCTTCATTGTGAGACTTGTCAAATTATTAGACATCATAGAGTTCCCTTTCTTGAAAGTGAATCCAGATTCTTTACTCTTTTTATGGCGAATCACTTTGATATTTGGGAATCTTAAAAAATTTCTAATATTTTTAGAGCTAAATGTTTGTCACATTCATTGATGATTGCAATTGGATGACTGAGTTTATCTTATCAGATAAAAAATTGATGGAAGTCATATCCTTCCAATCTTTCTCTCTTTGAGAAAAAAACCAATTTGGTACAGCAACAACAACATCAAGCCTTTATACCACTACGTGGTGTCGGCTACATGAATCCTTTTTCAGCATTGTGCCCTGTTAAGGGTCAAATCTCACCTAAATCTAATAAAGAAAGGTAATTTCTAATATTTTTAATAAAGTTTTTTTAGGTCTACCTTGATAAGCCAAATCTAATATATTTATGATAAAAAACCAGTGCAAAAATTGATGGCTGAAATTGATATTTCAACAATATAGAACAGGGGAGAGAATAATCTTGTGGACAAAACACCTAAATAGCTTTTAGATTGATAAAATACATAAGAAGATAAACAAGATACAATGGATCTTATATTGGAGAGGATGATCTGGCTCTCCCAAATCTAGATGCTGCTAGAGCCCAAGCAAGAACTAAGAACCAGAAAATTTTAGTAAAAACAAAGATGAAAACCTAACCCTAGCCATCAAAACATACTTAAGCATACAATAATTAGGTAAATCCCAAAACAATCCATTATATTTGAATTTTTCCTCCTAAATCACCCATTAATTCCCCCTAATCAAGCTTGTGTACCCCACTATCAAGGTGTTGCAGAAATGGGGGTAGAATTCCCTTGTTGCGCCTTCTTTAAATTTGGATCGGTCTATCCCCCATAGCTCTCCTCAATTGTGATACGCGGAACGCGGGTTGCATGGAAGCAGTCGGGGTAACTTCAAGCGATAAGCCACAATTCCAATCCTCTCCAAAATATCATAAGGGCCAAGGTATTTTGGGGCTAGCTTCTCATTCTTTCTATTGGCTATTGTCCTTTGTCTGTATGGTCACAACTTTAAAAATATCCTATATCCAACGACAAATTGGATGTCCTTGTATCCATCCACCTGCTTCTTTATAATTTGTTGATCCCTCAGAAGGTGTCTTTTTAACTCCTCCAGAATCTTATCCCTTTCCTCCAAGTACTACTGTTCTGCAGATACTAGTGTGCGACTCTGCCCAGAATGTACCAAGTGGGGAGGGTCTCTTCCGTACAACACATTGAAGGGATTCATCTGGGAGGCCGAGTGATATGAAGTTTTATACCAGTATTCTACCCAAGCCAGCCTTTTGGCCCATACCCTAGATGTTTTTGAAGCAAAACACTATAGGTATATCTCCAAGTTCTTGTTCACCACTTCTGTTTGCCTGTCTTTTTGTGAAAGGTAAGCGGTGCTCATCTTTAGAACTATTCCTTATAGCCTGAATAGCTCCCTTCAAAATGATGGAGGAATACTTTGTCTCTGTCGGATATTATATATTCTGGTATCTCATGTAGTCTAACCACCTCCCCGATGATTGTGGCCGCTACTGTAACTGCCATGTAAGGATGTCGTAGGGGGATGAAATGCGTGTACTTGCTCAATCTGTCAACTACCACCAGAATCACTAAAAACCTTTAGAGTGAGGTAAAACCCATCAATAAAGCCCATGGTGACCTCCTCACACACTCTGTCTGATAGAGCTAGGGGTTGAAGTAATCCCCTAGGAGCCATGGCCAAGTACTTGTTCCACTGGCACACCTCACATCGAGCCACAATCTCTTCCACATCGTTGTGCATCCCCTTCCAATATAGCTCATTTGCCAGCCTCCTACATGTCTTATGCACACCCAAGTGACCCCCAACTGGGCTCTTGTGGAATTCTTTCAACAGATGTGGGATATGAACTGAGGTCTAAGGCATCACAAACCTCCCATGGTATAACAATCTCTCCCCCTCTAGAGAGTAGCCCGGGCGACTGTTCTCTTCCTTTAGAAGACCTGCTCTAATTTTTTCCAACTCATCCTGCATACTCTTCTCTTTGATAACTCCACAATCCAACATCAGTGGAATCGATATAGCCAACTCTTGGAGCTCCCCCATGCATCTGGACAAGGCATTTGCCACCTTATTCTTCAATCTTGTCTTATAATTATTCTCGAAATCATAGTCTAATATCTTTGACATCCTCCATCACCATTCTTTGTTATGAAAGGAACTTCAAGCTCCTCTGGTCCGTCCTAAAAATGAAATGCCAACCTAACAAATATGGTCGCCACTTCTGAATGGCTAATATAATGACCATAAATTTCCTCTCATTAGATTGACATCAATCTTTCTCTGGCTGTCAACACCTGACTGAAGTAGGCTATGTGTTTGTGATTCTGCATAAGCACGACCCCAACCCATATCCTGATGCATTCGTCTTTGCCATAGAAACCTGACTGAGATTCGGTAGGGTCAAAACTGGTACTGTGGTCATCGTTTTTTCAGTCTCTTAATGATATGCTTAGCTACCGCTCTCTCCATAATAAGCTATCCTTCTTTGCTTTATTAATGGCCATGCTAGGGTGTTGTATCCTCTTACAAATCGCATGTAGCACCCTGTCCAACCTAGGAAGCCTCTCAGCTCTCTTAGATTCCTAGATAGAGGCCATTTCTGCATTGCCTCAATCATCACCTTATCTGCATCCATCTTCTCCTAAAGAGACCATGTGCCCCAAGTACTCCACATTGACCTGTGCAAAGCAACACTTTTTCAGATTAGTCCGAAGATGATGCTACCATAATACTTCCAAGACAACTCTCACATGCTCCCCTATTGATCTGCTTACACCAGTATGTCATCAAAGAAAACAAGTATGAACTTTTAGAGATTGGTTTAAACACTCTATTCATGAGCGACTGAAAAGTGGCAGGAGCGTTTGTGAGTCTGAACGACATCACTAAGAATCGTAATGCCTCTCATGTGTCTTGAAAGAAGTCTTCGGGACATTCTCCTCCCTCATCCTGATCTGATGGTAACTAGACTTCATATACACCTTGGTGAACACCACTACTCCACACAGCTCATCCAGTAGCTCGTCGATGTCGATTACTAGTGTTGGGACCTTGTTCAGCATAGTTTCCTTATTCAGAGCCCGATAATCCACACAGAATCTCCAGCTCCTGTCCTTCTTGACTAGCAAGACTAGGCTAGAAAGAGGGACTCACACTCGGTCTGATGATCTCTGCCTCCAACATCTCCCGGGTTAGCTTCTCAATCTCGTCCTTCTGAATCTTAGGGTAACAGTATGGTCAGACACTACTCGGTGATACTCCCTCCCTTAGGGTGATGGCATATTCCTGCTCTCTCGGTGGTGGTAAGCTTTAAAGTGGCTAGAAGACCTCACTAAATTATTGTATGAGTGGTTGTACAGAAAGAGGAATATCTCCCATTTCTCTAGTCTAATCCCCTTCAAGCTCTGCACCACCAGAAATCGTCCTCCCACCTCCTGTATGGTCCTAAGAATAGTTTTGTGAGACACCATGACCTTGGACAACCCTGCATCTCCCGGATCACCACTCTTCCTCCCATCATCAGCTCCATCATTAGTGCTCCTCAATTTACCTTGGTATCTCCCAACGTCCGTAGCCATTTTGTCAGTTATTAAGGTACTCGAACATCTCCCGTTACTCTACCATCGAACTATTCCTGTGTCAGGTTGAAAAACTACTCATAGAAGTCTCCTCCCCTGCTGGTTCGGAAGCGTTCCAACAAGAAATCCTTGAACTCCCTCTAGCTCCATACGGGTCGTCTCATGCCCCTCCACTGGTACCAAGCTAAGGCCTTCCCTTTCAAACATAGGCTGGCTGTCGTCAGCCTCTCTTCCTCCGTCAAGTCGTTGATGGCGAAATACCTCTCCATCTTGTAGATCTACCCGTGTTCATCATCTCCCTCAAAGATGGGTATCTTCAGCTTCCTCACTCTCGGATCATCTCCGTTCCCTCTGAAGCATCCATAGCCTCCCATTCCACAAAGGGGTGATGCTCCCCAAGTGTCCCGATCCTCTCTTCTGAGCTTGTACCCAAACCCTATGTCAAAATCACCTCTTTTTCTGTCTCAATCCTCACCCTCTACGCCAAAATCAATCCCTCATATTGCAAAATCAGCAACTATCCTTTCATACATACTGCTCATCTCTTTTCTAGAAATAGGCTCTAGGGGAGGCATCCCATCTTCCCCCTCCAAAATATCCATCACTGGGTTTTCCCCTCTCTTTAGTGGATTAGGGTTTTCACTATTTTCTTGGCTGCCGATGGCTCCCTTTGCCTTTGATGTTGTCATCTTGGGTTTAGCCTCAAGTAAATTCTTCAACATTTCCTCCACGACGACAAACTTCCCATCCATCTTTTCATGGATGACTGAAAACTGATTTAGGGCTAACTATGGGGGTGATTTCAGGATTATGCAGAATTTGTTTTTGTTGTAGTTTTATTTATTGAGTCTCCTAGCGATGGCTAGGGTTCCGGTAGAGTTGTTCTACCTCTCAAATAATAGATCAATTGTATCTTGTTTTGCTTTTGAAGAAGAAATCCAAAAAAAAAAAAAACCATTATCTTGCGTTCCTATGCTTTTCTTCTCTCTTGTTTGTTGTTTTTACTTTCAAGATGCATCAAGTTGGTATCAGAGAGATTTTTTGGTGACAATGACAGCAAAGAAGGTGATTGTGTTGGAAGGCGAGATGGAGCAATTCAAATCCGACATGGAGGAGAAGTTCTCGACCATGGAAGAAATATTTTTTCTATGGAAAATCGATTTGGAAGGATGGGGGAAATGATAAGGAAGCTCATGGAGATGCAATCCAAAATTCTGTTGACAGTTCTGAAGGCTAACCCTCACCACGATCCAGTCGAGATTCCCTTGGCTGAATCTAGAGGGAAAAAGATTGCAAGTTCGATGAAGATTGTTCCTTTCATTAAGAGCGACCTCCTAGGGCTCCGATAAGGGGCATAATAAGATTTTCGGAAAGGGGGTAACATGAAGGGAGTTTTATAGCAGGTTTTATGGAGAGAAGGTGATAGGGTGACCGATCATTATGGGAGGCCGTTTGGGTAAGGGGAGTAGACAACCGGAGAAGGTGGTGGATGAGCTGAGCCATAGGGATTGTATCAGGGGAGGCGGATGGAAGAAATATAAGATTCACACCCTCAATATATGGGGGGCAGGGGACCATTGGTGGGAGAGGAAGTTAGGGCGGAGAAGCGAATGTGAGGAAGTTGAAAATGTCAGTGTTTGAAGGGCAGAATGCCTATGGGTGGGTATATCGGGTGGAGATATATTTTGCCGTGAATGGGTTGAGAGAGGATGAGAAGCTTAAAACTACAGGGTTATGTTTGGAGGGGAAAGCCCTTTGTTGGTTCCAATGTAAAGAGGCTAGATATCCGATCCATTAATGGGAGGAGTTTAAGGATTGCTTGTTGGAACGTTTTCGAGCTAGTCGGGAAGGAGGCTTACAAGTGCAATTCCTTGCCTTAACTTAAGAGAGGACGATCATAGAGTACATGGAGAGGTTTAGTTGCTGTCCGCGAGGTTGAATTTCTAAGTCATTATTGGTGGAAAATTTCATATATTTTGTGGTGAATGGGTTGAGAGAGGATGAGAAGTAGAGCGCTTTGGCGCTAATATGGTGAGCTACATATATATATATATATATATATATATATATATATATATATACATATTGCAGATGATTTCTGAGTTGTTGCTAATTATGTTAAAGTTTTTTAAGAATTAAATGTGGATGACTAGAGAACTAAGAAAGAAGGAATTTAGAGTTGAACTTGATGTTATAAGATACTTCTACGTAATTCCTATATTTAATGTTATTTTGCTCTTGTAATATTGGATTTCAATTCTATTTCACGCAATTTATCACTTGCTACTTTACGTTTTGTGCAATTTTTAATTTCATATGTATGTCAATTTTTCATTTTATAGTTCAGTAGAAAGTTAATATGTCATTATTTAACATATTATTTGGGTATTATACAAAAAAATCACTTTTAACCTTTATTTTTCACTTTACGCAATATTTGGATTTTGAGGCTTACGCCTTAAGACTTATGGATCGCCTCACGAGTGAAAAATGCCTCAATACCCAATTGCGCAATTTTAAACCTTGCTTATATAATCACATTTATAATGGAGTTGAGTAGAACCATCTTCCAAAGAGTATTATAAGGGAGAATCTTCTTATATTCCAAATTTACCGAATCCTGATTATCAAATTGTCAGTAAATCTGCCAAACTAGCCTTTTGAATAACATTTAGTGATGATGTGGCAGTACGAGATTTATTATAGCTTCTTTCGTGTCATGTTTTATTCTAGTTGACATGATTGTTCAATTTATCATTTCCTTTTTTGTTTGAGATACCTAAATAAGATTTCATTATGAAATGTTTAGGAATACCAAATTATAAAGTATTAACGAGTTATTATCTTTTTTATGTTACTTTAGATGACGGCACATATGCTTTGAAAAAGGTTCTCATTCAAAGTCAGGATCAGTTAGAGTTGGTGAGAGAGGAGATCCGTGTTTCTTCTCTTTTCAATCACCCTAATTTGCTTCACATGATAATAATGAGCTTGCACCACTAAAATTTCAACAACTAAAGCTCAAAACCGAAATCAGCCAAGGCTCCCATAGAACTAGAAAACAGCCCAAAGGATAAGGTGGACCCCAAAGCCAGCAAACCCAAGGTAAGCAAACCCAATCCTTTTCCTACCATGATCATTGGATTTACCACCATCATTGGATAGCATAAAATAAAATAAAAATAGCAAATATAACTAAATTTGTCCAAAACAAATAATGCAAGACAAATTAAAATGCAAGACAAATTAAAATGCATCAGAATTGCTCTTAGATGGGCATGCTTAACTGCGGTGTTTCTTAAAAGAAATTTCAACCATTACACCAAAATGCAATTCAATGTTTATATGATGTTTTTTTGTATCAGTAAATCAATAATAATATTAATAATAAATATATACAATAATATGAATAATGCCTCAATAACAAGAATTCTTGTTATTATGATATTTTTTAATATCGTATCAATGTCAATAAACCGTTGACTCAGTAAACAGAGTCGTCACTCTTTGCTTGTTTGCACAGTAATCATCTCCTTATAACTTTCAATCAGTGTATTACGTGAATCGGTCAAGGATAATACCAAACCACAGTATTTAAAGGAAAAACCATCAGCTCACGATCCTGTATAGGTCAACAGTCTCCAACCAACAGGTCAACTAGTCTTTACTTGTCTTTTACACATAAATTATTATTACAGTACTATAATAATAATCTCAATCACATATCTACATTCATTTTTAATGCGTTACAACAAATAAAATATAATTGATCTTAATTCAGAAAGTATCAAACTACCTTAACAGTAGTTAAAGAAAACTCTACTGAGCAAAAATTCATATTTTTCCGACCGTATTGGCACCCGCAGATTCAGAATGATGAAATATAGAGGCTCATCAGAGAGATGTTAGAGGTAGAGATTATTAAGCCCAGTATGAGTCCCTTTTTATGTCCAATTTTACTAGTGAAAAATAAGGATGACAGTTAGAGGTTTTGTGTGGTTTATAGATGTGAAACTCCTTAAGTAAAAGAAGCTAAATGATCAAAATGTTCATAATCTCGATAACTATAACATATAAAAAGTTGCGTGGTGAAAATTTTACCTATACAAAATTATCCCCGGTTTTTGGTAACGGAAACACAAATTTGATTGGAAATATTTCAAATCATAAAATCTTTGAAATAAAAAATAGGGTAATGATTTTTCTTACAACGAGATGAGCAAATCTCTCAACTGGGCCAATTGCAAAAAATCGCTCAGCTACCTTCAAATCTAATCCTCCTTTCTCTATCTGGTCTCTTTCTCTCTTATTCTCTAATTGATTTCTCTCTAAGCCAAATGCTTAGGGAAAAAAGGGATTAATAAAGTCATGTAATTGAAATACATATTTTGGAATAAAATAATAATATAATATAAAATAAAAATATAATTAATCAAATTTTCAAGAAAAAATTCATAGAAAATTTTTTGGGCATTAAAAATTATAAAAAAATACCCATAAAATAAATCAATTTATTTAGAAAATTTTGGTGAATCTATTTGCAAAACGGACACCAGATGGTGCTAGAAGCCTAGAATCCCCACTTGTACTGACAAGTGTTAATTTTTTAAGAATTTTTGCAGGTGCTAAAAAATTATTTAAAAATTGGTATAATGAAAGAAATACAATATCAATGCTATGACGAAGACGGCTTGTGATTTGGATTTATATTGACTTTAGAAAAAAATATTTGGCAGAGTCAAAATATGAGCTATTATAATCTACCAAACTTAAGAAAATGTCGTCCCCGGCATTTCCCTTAAGGATTTAGGCACAAAAATAATATAAATTAAATCCGTACAATCAAAACTCAAATCAAATCAAAATTAAATTAAAACTCATAAAATAATCATATAGTCTTGTAGTTCATTTACTTCAGGGGTTTTACAATCTCCCCCACTTAAGTAGCTGACGTCCTCGTCATCATCTTTATTGTAGAATCATTTACTAGACAGATAGGATTTTAGAGGTGACCCCTACAAGTTCAAGTGGTGGCTCCCGTCATGTAAAACTTTGTCCCATATAGGGTTCAAGATGTGGCTTCCATGGCGCTGCAATTTGTCTTGTATGACACTTAGTTCCCCTCTTCCGATTGGTGTATTGCTCTGATACTAATTGTGGTGCTCTAGAATCTAATTTGAAAATAATATTATTTTATCTTTTAATGAACAACAACTAGTACTAACTAATTTCTTTTAGCAATATCAATAGCAACAAAAATAAAACTATCGATCAAAACATCAATATATACATATATATTCATTTCTCAAAAATCATATACACTACTTAGGATCTATACAATCATGTCATAACTACTCTCTTGAGTACAAAAGAATAACTAAATAAAAAAGGAACATAGTAGTAAAGGATTGGGTAGCGAGATGTGATGTGCGCCATAGATACAAGTACTTAGCCATGACGCTAGCAAGCTACAACCTCTATCTTTGCTGGAGAGGGTGTGGGAGGAGGTGAGGGTGGATTTCATCGAGGGGTTGCCTCGTTCGGAGGGATTTTTTGTGATACTGGTAGTAATGGATTGTCTGAGCAAATATGCACACTTCATCCCTCTAAAGCACCCTTGCATCCTTGGTCTCTTTGGTTACTGCTTTCATACGAGAGGCGATGCACTTGCATGGATTTTCAGAATCCATTGTGTTAGACAGAGACAAGGTATTAGCCATTTCTAGGAGTTGTTTTGTTTATAGGGGATAGTCTTGAAGAAAAGCACAACATATTATCCCTAGACAGATGGTCAAATAGAGGTGGTCAATAGAAGTAGAGAGACCTATTTGAGATGCTTCATATCAGATACACCAAAGAGTTAGGCAAAGTGGATTGTTTGGGCTGAATATTGGTACAACACCTAGTACCATTCAGCAACACAGACCACCCCTTTTAGGATTCTCTATGGGAGAGATCCACCTCATTTGATTTATTATGGACATAACACTACATCAGTATCCAATGTAGACCAGTACTTTGAGGAGAGGAATAGTGTATTATTTGAACTCAAGGGATATCTATTGAGAGCCCAACAGATCATGAAAATGACTGCTGATGAGCACAAAAGAGAAGTACACTTCGAGCCAAAAGACAGGGTTTGTTTAAAGTTGAGACCCCCTACAGGCAGAAGGCACTAGCCAAGAGGAGAAATGAGAAATATCCCCCATAAGACTTTGGGCCTTATGAGGTTTTGGAACACATTGGAGCATTGACCCATTGATTGAGGCTACCACCTTCATTAACATTGCACCCAGTCTTTCATGTCTCACAGCTGAGGAAGGCGATAGAAGATCACACACATCTTCACTGCCCTTGAGTTTGAAAGAAGACATGGAGGTCATTTTGGAACCCTTAGGAGTAGAAGGTATGCGCGGAGGAGAGACATGGGCACATGAAGTGTTAATCAAGTGGAAGGATTTGCTGGTACATAATGCTTCATGGGAGCCATACGAGACAATCATGAGATAGTTCTCTTCTTTCCACCTTGAGGACAATGTGCATCTTTGGGGGGTAAGTATTGTTACGCCCAGGCCCTTTGAGGGCGGAAGGCTCCAGCTTGGTTCAGAAGAACCGAACCCAATAGGGAATAGGGAGGGGGCTTTGTCCCCCTTCGTGGGGATCAAGAAAGCTTTAATTCAATATGTAAGGATGAGAAATAAAAGGAGAGATATTTAGGAAAGTTTTAATTAAAATTGTCTGGGGGGAATTTATTTAGAGAAAGAGATCCAAATTGAATTCAAATTAGAGAGAATCATTTAGGGAAAGTAGGCTGTTTGGGAGGGCATTGGGGAAGCCTATTTAGGGCTAACCATGGGATGATTTCGGGATTATGCAAAATTTGTGTTTGCTTTAGTTTTATTTAGTGAGTCTCCTAGTGGTGGCTAGGGTTTGTAGGATAGTTGATCTACCTCGCGAATAGTAGGTTAGTTGTATATGGCTTTTCTTTTGAAGAAGAAATCTAAAAAACAACCATCATCTTGTGTTCCTACGCTTCTTCTCTCTTGTTTGCTATTTTTACTTCCAAGACGCATTATTTTCTTCAACTTGAGGGGATAAATGGCCAAGAAAATGATTGTTTAGATGCCATAATATTGGTTGTTTTTGAAACTCTTGTTGCTTAGGTGACACCATCTACTCCAAGACCACTCGAGGCAAGGAGATATTTATAGAAGAGCACTTGCAAAGGAGAATCCATCAACAAGACAAAAAGCTAAGAAGATTTCTTTTGATGGAACAATCTGATGCGATTTGGAAGTGAAAACAACAAAATAGAGAAGAAGAAATTACTAGAACACAAATATTAGGGCTGATTTTGATTAATACTTCAACAATAATGAAAGATACAATTGATCTACTATTCGAGAGGTAGATCGACTCTCCCACATAGATCTTCAACTTGCTAGGAAAATCTCAAAGAAAAGCTACAACAGAAATAACAATTGCATAATCTGAAAATAATAAATAGTTCGCCCTAAATAGGCTCCCCTACTTTCCTCCAAAATCAACCTCCTTTCCTTAATTAATTCCCTCTCAATTTTGAACTCTTTCCCTAAGTAATTCCCTCACAATTATCATTAAACCTTCCTAAATCTATTCCTCTATTTCTCTTTCTAATATATTGAATTAAATCCTTCTTGGGCCCCACAAGGGTGGCCAAACTCCCTTCAATAGAACCGCCCAGCTCTCCAGTTGGGTCCCGATTCAGAGGAACCAAGCATAACACAATCATAGCTGAGGTGATAGACAATTGATTTAATATTTTAGAAATATATATTATGGTTTAAGATTACTTAGATTAAAGGAAAATTGCATTTGCTTATTTGAAATTTTCCTCACATACTTTAGTGTAGTCGAATTCACAATATGAAATTTATGACATGCCTATCTTGATATGATCAGAGTTTGAAAGGTTATTAAAATATTAATTCTACGAATAGTAAGCACAATGTATAAGAATATACAATAGAATTTAGAAATCAGGGACAGCTTTATAAAGTTTATTGAGCAAAAAATTGTATTCTTGAAACATGTTGTAGTTGGAAGTCTTTGCACAAAATTTAAGATTTTTGCAATTTATTGATGTCGTTGAAGCTAGCACAAAAGATATTGCATTTTAGTGAAAAAATTCTCTTTTCAGTTTTCATTGGACAAAAAGCCCATCTTACAACTGTATATGAGAAGGTTGAAAATCCAAGTACAATGAACCAATATAATGTATCTTTGTGCTAGTCTTGCAAAAGGTTAGGGCATAAGTTTATGAATTGCTGGAATTTATACAAAAAAAGAAGCCAAAAATGGGAGGACAAACGGAAAACTAACATTCACCGCCACTTTAGAGGAAATAATTGAAGTATGCTGTATGCGTGATAAAGACAAATCCTGCATTGTTCTTAACGTTTCACACACATGCTAATGAGAAAACTGGGAAGTGCTGTTTCATCACAAGCTCTAGTTGAGTATAAGATATTGTTAGACCGGTTCACTTGGAACCGGTCTAGAACCAGCTGGCCCAAGGGCCGCTGGTTTATAGGAGACGGAAGTATTCCGCCTCCTCTGCCTCTTCCGTTCAAAAGGAGCGGGCCCCACTAATTGAATAAAGGGGAAATTCAAACGGAGTGGGGAGAAGAGGTTCAGGGAGGGAATTTATATTAGGAAGGTTTGGGTATTAAATTGTATGAGGGAATTAGGGATTGTGCATGTTTTGATTGATTGGAATTAGGGTTTGCTTGGTGGCTTGGGCTCTAGAACGAATTCTAGAGATTGGGAGAGTGCGATCCTCCTCTCGAATAGAGGATCCTTGTATCTTTGCTATTTTTCTTGCATCTACTAGTAAAATACAAGTTGTTTCTCCAAATTTCTCTCAGATTTTCTCTGTTTTTCCACTGTTTTGCTGTTTTTCCTGCTGCGAACAGCAGTTTGCATCAAGATTTGCTATAGAAGTGATTTGGAAATACTTGAAATCAAGTATTTCCTATCAAATTGGCATCAGAGCATCGTCTTGGGACACCATCGGCGGCTGAAATTCTGAAATTTCAGCAAGGAATCGTCTTCCGCAAGTGGAATTCTCGACAACCGTGGGAGAAAAGATGGCTGGAAGGAAGGCAGAAGTTCTGGAGGGAGAAATCGGCCAACTGAAGACCGATTTGGAAGAAAGAACCGCTGAATTTCAAAATCAATTCGCATCCATCCATGAAAAGATGGATGGGAGGTTCACGGCCTTGGAGGAAAAGATGAAGAAGATGTTGGAGGGCAAGCCAAACTCGACGACATCGGAAGCAAGGGAAGCCACCGGCGACAATGGGAGATACGGGAACCCGAACCCATTGAGGGGGAGGGACACTACGGAAGTGGTGATCCTTGACGGGAATGACGGAATGCCTCCGCTAGAACCACTTTCTAGGGAGGAGATGAGCATGGGCTATGAGAGAAGAGGTGCTGAAATTTTTTGGAGAAGGGATGAGTTCTACCGTCGAGGTGCTGAAGAGGAGAGGAGAAGGGAGGAGTATGAGGAAGGACATGGGTATGATCGGCGGAGGGAAGGTCGTGACCACTGGGGAGCTTTTCCCCCTCGGGGAGCGGGGGGTTACGGAGGATTTAGGGGAAACGGTGGAGACTGAGGGTGAGGAAATTGAAGATGTCCATCTTTGAGGGCGAGGATGCACATGGCTGGATCTACAAGGTGGAGCGATACTATGCGGTCAATGGGTTGACCGAGGAGGAGAAATTGATAGCTGCAGGACTGTGTTTGGAAGGGAAAGCATTAGCTTGGTACCAGTGGCGGGACATGAGGCGGCCCATTCGAAGCTGGAGGGAGTTCAAGGACTGTATGCTAGAGCGTTTCCGAACCAGTAGGGGAGGAGACTTCTACGAGCAGTTCTTTGCCCTGACATAGGAGGGGACGGTCGCCGAGTATCGCGACAGGTTTGAGTACCTCGCGAGCAGGCTGGATCGTCTCTCGGAGACCGTGTTGGAGGGGAACTTCATGAAGGGCCTTAAACCGGAGATCAGAGCAGCTGTCAGGGTGATGCGACCACAGGACTTGGGAGAAGCCACGGGGTTGGCACAGCTAGTGGATGACCAGAAGCACCTGGAGAGGGGAGCTCATAGCAGTAGCTTTGGGGGATCCTACAAGATGACGACTACATTCCTAGCCCCCAAAGAAATTGCCCAGGGAGTACCACGGGAAGCAACAAGGGAGAGGACAGGAGGGGGAAGTGGCTGAAATTTCAAACGGCTGACAGAGAAAGAGATGCAGGAGAAAAGGGCTAAGGGGTTGTGTTTTCGCTGTGATGAGAAGTACACACGAGGGCATCGGTGCAAGGACCGAACTCTTCAGGTTCTCACTGTCTGCGATGACGAGGAAACTGAGGAGGGAGGTGAGCTAGAGACAGAGGAGGAGAATCTACACTTGGATATGGCAGAGGTTTCCCTGAACTCAGTGGTGGGATTCACTACAAATCACACCATGAAAGTGAGGGGAGAGATAGAGGACAAGGAGGTGGTGGTGCTGATTGATAGTGGGGC
>NW_021318595.1:6415859-6499077 GCF_001605985.2 Dendrobium catenatum
CAGTTAACTTGAGGCGTAAGCCTCATAAACTAAACTTATTGCGTAGGCTTTGAGGCTTAATTGGTCGAAAATGCGCTGAGGCGCGCCTCAAGGCGCGCCTTTTATTGCGCAATTTTAAACGTTGGTGTGGACTACAGAGCACTCAACAAGGAGACTATCCCGGACAAGTTTTCTATACCCGTCATCGACGAGCTCCTAGATGAATTGAGTGGCACTGTGATTTTTAGCAAGATAGACTTGAAATCAGGCTACCACCAGATCCGGATGAAGAGGGAGGATGTACTCAAGACGACTTTCAGAATGCATGAAGGCCATTATGAGTTTTTGGTGATTCCTTTTGGTCTCACCAACGCTACAACGACTTTCCAGGCCCTGATGAATAGGGTTTTCAAACCTTATCTCAGACGGTTTGTGTTAGTGTTCTTTGACGATATTCTGATTTGCAGCAGGACAGAGGAGGAGAACTGGGAGCACTTAAAAAATGTGTTAGAGGTACTGCAGGAGTACCAGTTGAGGGCTAAATTAAAAAATGTTGCTTTGCACAAATCAGTGTAGAGTACTTGGGCAATGTAGTTTCAAAAGGAGGGGTGGCAGCTGATCAGTCCAAAATTGAAGCAATGCTAAGGTGGCCAGTACCAAAAAATCTGAAGGAGCTGAGGGGATTCTTAGGACTGACAGGTTACTACAGAAGGTTCGTAAAGGGGTATAGTTCCATAGCATGGCCGCTTACTGAGCAGTTGAAGAAGGATGGGTTCCTATGGGGGGAGGCAGCCACATCAGCGTTTGAGAGCTTGAAGAAGGCGATGACCACGGTGCCAGTCTTAGCGTTGCCAGATTTCACTCAGACTTTTATTGTGGAGACCGATGCATCCGGGTACGATCTTGGTGCAATGCTGATGCAAAGTCGGAGGCCTATTGCCTATTTCAGCTAGATGTTGACTGCTAGAGCTAGGCTGAAATCAGTTTATGAGAGGGAACTAATGGCCATCGTGTTGGCCATCCAGAAGTGGCGGCCCTACATGCTTGGGAGACATTTCATTGTCAGGACAGATCAGCGGAGCTTGAAATACCTGTTGGAGCAGTGGATGGTAACAGAGGAGCATCAAAGGTGGATGTCCAAGTTGTTAGGGTACGATTTTGAGATTCAGTACAGGCCAGGGGTAGAGAATAAGGCGGCAGATGCCCTATCCCGATGCATGGGGGAGCTGCAGACAGTGGCTGTATCAGTCCCAATGATGCTAGATTGGGAGGCCATCAAGGAGGAGAGTGCTAGGGATGAGGAACTAGGCAGGATCAGGACTGAGTTACTAAGGGAGAGGGCAACCATCCAGGATACTCTGCGGAAGGGGAGAGATTGTTGTATCAGGGGAGATTTGTGTTACCCAAAACATCAATTCACATTCCACAGTTGCTTCAGGAGTTCCATGGGACTACAGTGGGAGGTCATTCAGGAGTGTTAAAGACCTACAGGAGACTGGCGGCAGAACTATACTGGAGAGGGATGCACAAGGATGTGGAAGAGATGTATCCAGATGCGAAGTCTACCAAAGGAATAAGTACCTAGCTATATCACCTGGGGGTTTACTGCAGCCCTTGGCTTTACCAGGTCGAGTCTGGGAGGAGGTATCTATGGACTTCATTGATGGGTTGCCCCGTTCTGAGGGATTCAATGTGATATTGGTGGTAGTGGATAGATTGAGCAAATATGCTCATTTCATTCCTCTACGCCATCCATACACTACAGTGACAGTAGCGTCAGCATTCATCAAGTTGATAGTCAGATTACACGGGGTACCAGAAGCGAAAGTCTCCGACAGGGACAAAGTATTCCTCAACCATTTCTGGAGAGAGTTGTTTAGATTGCAGGGGACAGTGCTGAAAAGGAATACCGCTTACCGCCCACAGACGGATGGTCAAACATAAGTAGTCAACTGGAGTTTGGAGACTTATCTGAGATGCTTTGTGTCAGAGACACCCAAGCTTGGGACCAAGTGGCTGTCTTGGGCGGAGTACTGGTACAACACCTCGTTTCACTCGGCTGCATAGATGACTCCATTCAAGGTGTTGTATGGAAGAGACCCCCATCACTTGGTGCATTTTGGGAGTAACAGTACCCCAGTTTCTTCAGTGGAGGAGTACTTGGAGGAGAGGGATCGAGTGCTAGAGGAGTTGAAAAGGCATTTACTGAGAGCTCAGCAAATTATGAAGAAACAAGCAGATGGGCATAGGAAGGACATCCAGTTTGAAGTGGGAGAGAATGTGTTTTTGAAGCTCCGACCATATAGGCAGAAGACTGTTGCTAACAGGAGGAATGAAAAGCTGGCTCCAAGGTATTTTGGGCCTTATAAAGTACTGGAGAAGATTGGGGCAGTAGCATATCGACTAAAATTACCACCCTCGGCAACCATACATCCAGTTTTTCATGTCTCGCAGTTGAGGAAGGCCATTGGTGACTACACAGCCAACCCCAAGCTGCCAGCGACACTTATGGAGGATTTAGAGGTGATTCTGGAACCCTCAGAGCTGGAGGGGGTCCGCCAGAATGAAGATGGAACTAAGGAAGTGCTGATCAAGTGGAAGAGTCTTCCGGAGTACGAGGCCACGTGGGAGCCATACGAGAGGATAAAACATCAGTTTCCTGATTTTCACCTTGAGGACAAGGTGATTCTTTGGGAGGGCGGTATTGTTAGACCGGTTCACTTGGAACTGGTCCAGAACCAGCCGGCCCAAGGGCCGCTGGTTTATAGGAGGCGGAAGTATTCCGCCTCCTATGCCTGTTCCGCTCAAAAGGAGCGGGCCCCACTAATTGAATGAAGGGGAAATTCAAACGGAGTGGGGAGAAGAGGTTTTGGGAGGGAATTTGTATTAGGAAGGTTTGGTATGAGGGAATTAGGGATTGGGCATGTTTTGATTGATTGGAATTAGGGTTTGCTTGGTGGCTTGGGCTCTAGAACGAATCTAGAGATTGAGAGAGTGCTATCCTCCTCTTGAATAGAGGATCCTTGTATCTTTGCTATTTTTCTTGCATCTACTAGTAAAATACAAGTTGTTTCTCCAAATTTCTCTTAGATTTTCCCTGTTTTTCCACTGTTTTGCTGCTGCGAACAGCAGTTTTCATCGAGATTTGCTATAGAAGTGATTTGGAAATACTTGAAATCAAGTATTTCCTATTAGACATATAATAACAATGAATCAGAAATAAATAATTGTCAATCAATATTGCTGGACATCTTGTTGTGGTAGGTTTAAATATCTTTTATCTATTATTTTAAATAATTTAGATATAAACAAGGAGTTAATTTCTATAGTTGGTGATTAAAATAGGAAGGGATTTGGAAGTGCTATGTAATACGTGAATATTATGGAGATTGACATTTGATATACTATATGATTTGGAAAATGACATTGATAGATAAGTTGAGTGTAGTGAGAATCTATAATAATGAATGCACTATAAATTTAGAAATGATTCAGCGAGAAAGGATTATATTATAGAGGAAGTGAGAGTGCCATTCTTTGAGGTTAAGGTAGTATAGAATATACTTAGTGTATGTACATATATTTCGCAGGGAATAAGATACACTCATAACATTAGTATATGGATTTATTGAGGAACAATTTAAAAGAAAAAATAAAAGATCAAAGATAATATAGTTACTAGTTATAATAGAGATTTGCAAAAATTGGCTTCTTATTTATGGTGCACTAAGTAGGATTTATGGTGCACTAAGTAGGAATGATTGAAGGTGGTTAAATAAAGTGAACCACATATAATTTTGATAAAGCTAGCGATTTTGATGATGGAATTTTATATATCCATAAATATTCATGTAGAATTCCAAGGATTATTATAGATTGCCGGATCAAGCCTGGTTCCTTCTAGTTTTTGTTCTCGCAATGTCCCTTCTAGGTTTTGTTCTCATTTGAATATCACTTTCCATTTCTTCTCTAAGAACGGCTTGCATTTTTTTGAGGAAGCCCATCCTTTGAAAGATGGTGTATTTTATTTTTAAGTATCATCATTTCATACTTCTTCACGTTTTGTTATCCTCAATTGTCTATAAACTTTTGGTGCAGACTTCAATCAAAAAGAGTGATGGATCATTGGAACAGGCAGCCAAAAAACAAAAAATAAACCTTGGAAGCCGGTCAGCGAAAGATGCTGAGGCAGGGTCAACAACTATTAGCGTTTCAGGGGAGAGCCAGAAAGCTGGAAAATCTCTAGAAAGGAGCAATTTGACGGAGATCGTTGTTTCACCAAGTTCAAAAACAAATCTAGCCACCATGCAGCAAGCTAATCAAATTGTAAAACAAGTGAATCGAACTCCAGCAGCATACGCAAGCAGATTTAAGCTTGATAACCGTCCTACTTCATTCAGAGTTTTGCCTCCTTTACCAGCCAAACTTGCGAATGTAAGCCTGTTTACTACTCTTTTTTGGTTATTGTTTGTTAAGATTAATTCGTTAGAATATTTCCAACAAATAATTTTTTTTTTAATTTGGCTATATGAAACAACTGCAAATACTGCACTTAGGAATCAAAATGCACACATATTGCACATTTAAGTCTAAATAATAACTTGCTGGTGGGATGCTAGTTTAATAAACTATAAGATGCTAAAAACAGAACTACATTATTGTTATAGTTTCAATCTTGAGTCATCAAGGGAGTCACTTGAATGCAAACGTTTTGCTGTCCTGGCACATCGTATGTTTGATAATTCACATTTCATCGAAAAAATATAAGCATTGCTCTTGAAGATAATATAATGAAAAATTAAGGAGTGATTATTTTAGAGGAATAGTTGGAGTGATATTTATTGAATATAAAGTAATTGAAAGTTGACTTTAGATAGTTTGAACACGTATGTCAAAAGATAGATAGCGCAACCATTGGATCAGTGAATAAAATTAGTATTAGAAGATTAAGATGGAGAAGGATGTTACACTTAAGGTTATATGGATAGAAGTTATTTAAAATGATTTGCATAGAATCTGTAATATATGAAAATTGTGGATTCATAAAGCTGGCCCCTAAATGTTTGGATAAGATTAATAATGATGATTAATCGTCCAAAGAAAAAAGCCTCAAATTAAAACTCTTATTTAAGAGGGCGGGCCTAGAATGCGGGCTGAGTTGTATCCATTGTGACTTGGATGTTTTGGGTTGCAATTACATTGAAATCCTTTGATAATGAGGTGGCATGGTTAAACCCCGCAACTGATCAACATTAGACCCTATTATTTCATATTTGCTTCGATTACAAATTTAAGTAAGGGTGATTAGCTTTGGAGATCTGTTACTAAACCTAGAAGTTTTGATAAGAACACAAGAGTTTTGAGCTTTGCATGTATTTACAGTTTCACTATTTTTTTTTGTTGGGTTGTGGGTTGTGGGTTGTGGAGGAGAACATAAATAATTTTGCTCATTAAAAAGTTTGGCTAGCAATGCACCTTGAGGCAAATAATTAAAATTTAAATAAAAATTTAACATTTTGAAGTTTAGAACTTAAAATTTAAAAGCTTGTTTTAATATCATCTTTGAGCTATAATGCAGTTTAAGGTCGTTCATACTTAAAACGTTCCTTTTTTACGTTTTCATTCATTCTGTCAAAGAATAGTTAGGTTTAACTTTTCCTGACGAGGATCTTGGATCAATACATTTCATGTTTGATGTTTGAAGTTCTCATTGATGGGTTATTGATGCAGGACATATATGAAATTATGATTTAGATAAGGATTTTGAATGCTTGATGATTAAGAGCAAGTTAATTAAAGCTTTATGGTGAGTTAACAATGAAATAAATTACAAAGAGCGGTAAACACAAGCTTAGGCCAAGTTACTTGCGAAAAGTAAAAACCACTTAACAATCAATTACTCTTGACGTTGCATACGAGATAGGTTTCAACAAGAAATCCCTATTCTAACAATAAGAGTAATGCTATGAAAGGTCTCTCACATAATTCCTACCAAATGCTAGGCTTTAGCGGAGCGTTGTAAGATTTTGCATGAATCAATCAAAATCACAAGTAAGGATCAACGAGGAAGGTAAGAGTTCACCCTTTGTTAAGATTCAACCTTATCGCAAGCTTGGACAGCAGTTGGTGGCTTCTTGGACGGCTTGGACAGCAACAAATCCAAGCTCGAACCTCTGGACAGCAAGTAGCCAACTTGGGACAGCAATTCCTGACAGTTCCAGGAAGCAACGGTGGCTCCCAATGGGGCTGGACAGCAACAAACTTCTGCTGGAATCGCTGGACAGCAATTAGGAGGTCTTGGACAGCAGCTCTCTAGGGTTTGGAAGGGTGGACAACCACTATTAACATCTATAATTTCTGGGCAGCAAGGAAACTTGGTATAGGGGGTAGGGTTTGATGTGGGTGGCGGGTAGAGAGAGGGAAGAAGGGGATTGGCCAAGCTATTGGAGAGGGGAGAAGAAGGACATGGTTCGGCCAAGGCTAGGAGAGGGAGTCCCTTTCCAAATCTGAAATTTACTTCTCAGATTTCTATTTGGAGGGAAAAAGGGATTTAAAGATTTGAAATTCAAACAAGGGAAAGAGAAGGAAAGTATTTTATAGATTGGAGATTTGATTGGTATCTTCAAAAGGAAGGGGATTTAATGGAGACTTGAGAGAGAAAGGGGGTGGGGCCGGCGGCACTTTGATTGGGGAAGGCTTTGAATGGGGGTTTTAATGCTTTCTTAAATAGGATCCTTAATTGAAGCCAAAGAAATTAAATCAAATCCAATTAAAATTTGATTTGGAAGAGATTTAGGAAATCTATTTTAGGAAAAAAATTCAAATTTCAAAATTGATTTTGAAATTTAAAATTATGGCATTCCAAATGGGGATTATATAAAAGGTAAGAATTAATGGGGTTGAAGTGGGGGAGGAAGGGGAGTGGAAAGGAGGCCGGCGGCTAGCCGCTTAGGGTTAGGGTTTGTGGGTTGGATGCATTGGTTGTGGAAGTAGGAAAGTCGGTTGGGGGTGAAGGGGAGGTGGGTTGGAGGGGTGGAGTTGGCCGGCGGCAATGTGGGGTTTGCTAGGGAGAACTGATGGCTAAGGGGGAAGGGGATTGGATGAGGATGTAAGTGGCTTGATGGAGGAGGAGGAAGGGAAAGGAGAAGGAACGAAAGAAAGGTAAGGAAGAAGAACCACGAACCTGGCCGTCTCCAAGGTATGTGGGTGATCCGATTTCACTCTCCTAAGGATTTCTCCAAGACTCACAAACTCTCACATCAAGAGAACAATACGCAGGAAATTTTTTTTCATATCATCATTAACCCTCAAAGAAGAAAAGGGAGGAAATAGCCCATACAATGAGAAAATACAAAGTACTACTATACCCCTAGGACTTACACATACCTAAGCCCTTAAGTAAGGGCAACAAATGGAAAAAAACATAATAAAACTTCATAAATAAAACTAATACATCAATAATAATATGAAAATCAAAAGTAGAGCGGTGTAATCGTGGACGTAGATCGCCGGCCACGCCTCTAAACTTTTCATGTCTTGATGTTCTCATCAGTTATACATGGTACTTTTTACTATGTATAGAAACTTGTCTTTGTACTTAGTGAGGTGGCTTTTGTTCAGGCTATACCAGGGAGAAGGAAAGGATGTACTCGTTAGAAACATAGAATATGACTAGGGTGCAGGAATAGTTCGTCTTTACATGACTAGTTACAGAAAAGGTGTTTGCCACACTTCTGCTGCCATATGTTGTGATGATAAATGCTAGAAACTTGCAATCTAAACAATGAAATTCAATGAAAGCCTGGTTTCCATCATGCGCAGCTTCTTATCATGATAATGGTGCCTAATGAATTATGTAGCCTACATCTTTTACAAATGTGGCGTCAACAAATCTTTTTATAGAATTTAATTGGAGATACTAAATATCATTACAGTTCTTATCTGTGTCCGTATCAATTATGTGACATGGGGCATTATGCTCGTCAGGCAATTGGATGAGAGGGACAGGAGTGTGGTGAAACTAGAAATTGATTGAGTGCGATAAAAAGGCGAGAGGGTTATTTCTGTTATTCTCAGTTTACAAAATTACCTTGAAGTGTGGTTATACATAATCCGTTACCTCCTTGTTGCAAGACACTTCAATTCATTTCTTTCTCTAGTAAAGATTCTTTTCTCCTCTTCTCTAGTAAACATTGATTTTTTTTTTTTCTTATAAGAAAAATAGATTGTCTAAATTGCAAAGATTGTAAAGAGATCCGAGTGAAAGTTTATGTACCTGGTATCATTTATTATTTTTGACTTTAAGATGAATGAGTTGAATATACAACAATATCAAGCCTTTATCCCACTACGTGGGGTCGGCTACATGAATGGGTGGAATATAAAAAATAAAATAAAAATATATTCTAGGATTAGATGGGGCATTTAAAGAATGTTAATAAAAATATTTTTGAGATGAATATTCAATATATCAAGATTTGAGTTGTTCATAGGGAAGCTAATGTTATGTGAAAAAAAAGTAGCTAGTAATATTGATAAAGTTGCAAAGTATGTGCTTAGTGAATTAAAAGGGAAAGCTCCTATTAGTAAAAATAGTTAATGGTGAAATCAAAATGTATAAGGAAAGATAAAAAAAAAGTTATAAAAATTGATTTAGATGTCAAAGCTCAAAAAATTGAGAAAGATATAGAGAGGCCCGTGAGGAGTCTAAGAAAATAATATGCGATATAAAGAAAATGAGCTTTTAGTGATTTGCATAATAAATTAGATACTAATGAGTGTGAAAGATGTATGTATAAGTTAGTCAAACAAAGAGATAAAAGAAGTAATGATCTAGTTCAAGTGACGTGTATTAAGGTTGAAAATCAAAAGCTACTTTTCTTATAAGTGGATTTTTAACATAGATGGATGAGATGTTTTTATAAGCTTTTTAATGACTTTAGCACTCTAATTGAAAAGAGAGATTTTTGTTTTTATTGTTGTATTAATAAAATCAAAGTTGAAGAGACTTTAAAAAGAATGAAGCGTGAAAAGGCAGGAGACATGATACTCTAATGGAGGTGTGGAAATGCTTAGGAAATCAAGGATTTTTTTGACTTAAACATTTTAATATTATTTTGAAGACTAAAAATATGCCATAAGAGTGGAGAAAGTGTATGTTGGTTCTTATTTTAAAGAATAAAGGTGGTGCAAAAGAGAGTGTGAATTGCAGAGGAATTAAGTTAATGTGTCATATATTAAAATTATGAGAGAAAGTAATTTAACATAGGTTACGACGAGGTACTAATTTTTCTCTAAATCAGTTTTGATTCTTACCAGGAGGTCAACCATGGAAGCTATACATTTGTTGAGAGGTTTGATGGAAAAATATAGAGAGAGTAAGGGGGATCTACCTATACTATTTATTGATTTATAGAAAACATGTGGTAAAGTTCCAAGAGAAGTGCTCCGGAGAGTTCTAGAAATGGAAGGAGTTAATAATATTTATATTTAAGTCATTAAGGATATGTACGCAAGAGCTTTTACTTGTATTCAAACACAAGGTGATTTGACCAAGTATTTTTCTGTTTCAGTTGGATTATATCAAGAATCAAACTTTAAGCCCCTAGATTTTTGATTTAGTCATGGATGTTCTTGCTAGAATTTGCAAGAGGATGTACCCCATTGCATTTATTTTGCCGATGATATTCTTCTCGTTGATAACATTAGAGAGAGTTGAAGGAATACTTGAATTATGGAGCTCAACCTTAAAGTCTAAAGATTTTCATTTGAGTAGAACAAAAATCAAATACACAGAGTGTAATTTTAGTAGTAATAGATCTAGTGGTGGGATTGTGATATTGGGTGATCAAGTCATTAAAAAGAGTGCATGTTTTAAATATCTCAAGTCTATTTTTTGAAGCGATGGTGATATAGATGCGGATATTATTAGTAGAGTTGAAGTGATACAAGCAAAAAATTAGGAGTTTAGGACAACCCTCAAATTTTTGCAAGCAAAATATACTCTTCCTAGGATAATAGAAAATTACATAAAATACCTCACAATAGACAAAATATAGCAATTGAACCACAACTTCACTTTTATAAAATAAAATGACTTACAAACTTTGATGCTTACAAATGACACAAACAAACTTATATAATAAAAACCTAAACTTGCATTTCTTTTGCTTTGAGAAGAAGGATACAAGTGGCGTCGGACTTGCGGATAGAAGACGTAGATTAGAAGCCGAGACAAAATGGAGAAGAAGCTCTCAAGCTTTTCCACGACGAAACCCGCAGGTTTAGGCTCCCAAAAATCACATTATGTCGCTCTTTAAAACTCCTTAAACTTCATATATAAATAGGATAAAAGGGGCAGCCAAACAACCACAAAAAAACCATTAATTAGGCTAATTAAAATAGGGGAGTTTTGAAGGCCAGCAATTGTCTAGAAACAGCCCAAAAATAGCTCCCAAACAACCAAAATGAATTCCAAACAACAACCAAAAAGACAACACAAGAACCGGGTAAAACAGTCAGGGAAGCAGCCAAAAAGGCCACATAGAACCGGGTAGAGGTAGCCACGGGAAAGTTGCCAGGGAGCAATCCGAAAAGGCAGCACAAGAACTGGGTAGAGGCAACCATGGGAAAGCAGCCAGGGAGCAAATCGAAAAGACAGCATAGGAACCGGGTAGAGGCAGCCACAGGAAAGCAACCAGGGAGCAATCCGAAAAGACAGCACAAGAAGAAACCGAGAAGACACAAAGAAGGGGAAGAGGCAAGGTTCCAAACTCTACATAATGAGCTTTCAAGTGCAATAAATCCAAATAATGAGCTAAAACATCAGCTCAAGCATTAATGAGCTAAAACCAAGTAGAAGCTTTCAAAAATATCAACTCAACTTATTTTGACCCCCCTCTGCCTACATCATCAAGTGATGGTTAAAGAGGAGGTATGCATCGGGCCTATTGTGTGATAGGAAACTACCTCTCAAACTGTAGGAAAAATTTTATAAGATGGTGGTGAGGCTTGTAAATCTTTATAGCGCAGAATGTTGGCCATTAAAAGAGAAACATAAATTTAAGTTAAGTATTGTAGAGATGAAGATGCTTAGGTGGATGAATGGTTTTACACAGAGAGAGAGTGCTAAATGAGTATATATGTGAAAAGGTTGGAGTAGTTCCAGTGGCAGATAAATTTAGCGAGAGTTGCCTTAGATGGTTTGATCACATTAAACATTGACCTTTCGAGGGAGAATAGATGTCTTAGATCTAGCCTATGTTAAGAATGGTAGAGGTAGACCTAAAAAGCTTGGTTAGAAAGTATTAGAAATGATTTTTTTTAAAAAATTTTAATGAGAATTTGTCTCTTAATAGGACACAATGGAGAAAAAAAAGATTCATATAGCTAACCCTACGGAATGGGCTACAGGCTTGATGTTGTTGTTGTTGGTTAGTAGTCTAACTGTAATAGATAACACTTGGATTATTGATGCGGCTACACATAATGGTTATTTAGAAATGCATAACAAGTCATAAAATTGTTGGGCTTCACTATTATGAGGTTATTGAATAATTTTCGTAAATTGCTGGCTAACAACATTGAATATCATATCTAGATATCGTTCCACTTGTTATTTATTCAATGTTAGCACCACATTGAATGTCAAATGATGGTCATACTTATGTAATGTTTGAGTGGAAGTTCTCTTCAACACTATTCTACTCAATTCATTAGGAATAATTGTTAGGTCCGGACACTGGATGTAGCTCTACATCCGGAGGCCAATAACATGTTGTCACGTGCTCTTACTCTTTACTGCGTGGCCCGACGACCCTACCTGGACCAGAACCCGGTATTGCTATGTTCGGGTATTGCTAGGTATTGCTTGACAATAACGAGAAATACCGCTCTGTCATGATCAATACCGAGCAATACTGAGCAATACATAGCAAAACCGGGGTATTGCTCGGTATTACTAGGTATTGCTCGGCATTGCTCGGTATTGCTAGGTATTGGTCTTGACAGAATGGTATTTCTCGTTTTTGCCAAGCAATATCGAGCAATACCTAGCAATTCCCCGGTTTGCACAAATCAGCTAATACATAGCAATTCCGGGTCCGGTCCGGGTCGGGTCGTCGGGCTGCGTGGTAAAGAGTAAGAGCACGTGGCACCATTTTACTGGCGTCCGAACGTAGAGCTATGTCAGGACACCGGATCTAATAAAAATTCATTCATTAGGCACTAATCAGATGTTGAAAAATTTAGCTTTATTTTTAGAATTAGGACACTTTAGTTTTTCCTCTGCAATAAGATCTTGTTGACCTGCCACATAAATGAAGAACTAAACTCCACAAAGAAATTTAGTTGTTAATCCATTTTTTTCAGAAAGAAATTTATTATTCATTTAAAACCGTTGAGTTATAATATCCATACATTATAATTGATTTAGACACACAGGGACATATTTTCAATTGAATATAATAGGGATATGGATTAAAGATAATCAAAATTAAATCTAATATATCAAAAACCAATAATAATTCAACCTAAAAGTCTATGTTCTCATACTTACATGGGTTCCTACTATATATCTTATTCAACAACAACAATATGAAGCCTTTATCCCACTACGTGGGGTCGTCTACATGAATCATTTTTCCCCATTCTGTCCTGTTAAGAGTTAAAATTGTCATTTAAATCTAATACAAAAAAGGTAATTTCTAATATTTTCTAACCAAGTCTTTTTAGGTCTACATCTACCTCCTTAACATTGGCCAAATCTAATACTTCTACTCTCTTAATCGGGTCATCAGAAAGCCGACGTTTTATATGAACAAACTATCTAAGGCGACTTTGTCTAATCTTATCTTCCATTGGAGCTAGTCCAACATATTCATGTATATGTTCATTTTGCATTCTGTCTCTAAAAAGTAAAGCCGCTCATCCACCTGAACATCCTCATCTCTGCAGCACTTAATTATATGATTCTCTTTTAATGGCCAACATTATGCGCCATAAAGCATTACAAGTCTCGCTACTATCTAATATATAATTTTTCCTCAAGTTTGAGGGGTACTTTTCTATCACATAACAGGCCGGATGCATTCCTTCACTTCAACCATCCAACTTGAATTCTATTAATAATATTCCTATCTATTCACCATCACTCTATACAACAGACTTAAGATATTTAAAATATGTACTCTTATTAATGACTTGATGACCCAAAATACAATCCCCTTACTAGATCTATTACTACTCAAATCACACCATGTATTCGATTTTAGATCTACTCAAACGAGACCTTTAGACTCTAAGGTTGACCTCCATAATTCAAGTTTACCTTCAACTCCCTCTCTAGTCCTATCAACAAGAAGAATATCATTAACAAAAAACGTACACTAGGGTACAATCTCATGCAAATGTCTAGTAAGAATGTCCATGACTAAAGAAAAAAGTTATGGGCTTAAAACTGGTCCTTGATATAATCCAACTGAAATAGGAAAATATTTGGTCCAATCACCTTGTGTTTAAACACAATTAACAAATCCTACATATATATCCTTAATGATTTAAGTATAAGTATTATTAATCACTTTCTTTTCTACATAGCACTTATCTTATAATTTTATCATAAGATTTTTCTAAATCGATAAATATTATATGTAGATTCTCCTTATTCTCTCTATATACTTCTCCATTAACCTCTCAATAAATGTATATCTTCCATAACGTAGACTGATGTGTGTATATATATATATTTATATATAGCAATATATCTCTGGATAAATAAAGTACAAAGTAAATAGTATGTAATAAATACTGCTTGTATTCTATTTTAAGTTTGTATTAGATAGACCGGTTCTATATTGTAAATCTGATATTATAAATTTGGTCTATCTAAGTATTATAATACTTCTCCTATTATAAGCAAAGGATATTGAATGAAATAATTTTGGTTTCTCTCTTCTTAGTTACTTCTCTTCTCTCCCTCTTAGAGTCTACACCCACTTGAAAGGTGCCTTCCCCTTCTTGATATGGATCGAGAAGCATATCAATGGTGCTCTCGTTGAGGCACAACTTCATGCCCTTACAAGAGGTTTCTCTCAGCAGTTCCTCTTCCTGTCCTACGGTCCAACAATCAAATTTTGCACGTCTCATCTTTCTGCAGTCGCAAATTGCCTCCAGCTTCAGCAAACAGCCTTCAAGAAATGTTCTTGACAGTTTTTTCAGCACCCTGCCTTCAACCTGCTAACAGCTGCCACAGCATCTCAAGTCCAAAAACCATTCAGCTGCACCTGATCCTGTTTTTCAGCCGCTGTTCCAGCAGTTACCAGCTGCTGTTACCAGCAGTCAACAGGTTCTGTTTACAGCAGTTTTCTTCCAGCAGCTGTATCCAGACCTTCTTCTCAGCCCAAAACCTGCAAGAACTGCTCCTGTCTCCCTCTTGTAGATGCAGTTTCAGCCACATCAACCACCGGATTGCAACCACTGTTTTCAAGAAACAACAACCCTTGATTTCATCCACATCGCTGCTGCAAACTGCCGCTCTTTCAGCCTCAAGAACCACTAGCTTGCCTCAGCGAACTCCTTTTTTTCTCTATCCAAGACCTTCAAGAACAACAACACCGGGCTTTGTTTTCTCTTCCACTGGTAGCGGAACCGCAGTCTTGCAGTGCTGCTTTTCTCGCTGAGCCATATTACAGTCCAGGCCAACGACAGTATATCCTTATCACATGATCCTTTCTTCATCTTCATTCGGCTGTCTAGATGTCCAGCATAGTCCATAACCGCATGTAATTGAAATTTCAGACCACTCTTGATGCAGACAACTAGATAGAAAAAGCCACAAGGGGAGAACACCAGGACAAGTAGAACCTTCTCGATTCAAAAACTTAGAATGCCAACATCAAACAAACTTAAAAACAAACGAAAGCCAAACAAACAAAAACTAAATTAAAAATAAAAACAACTACCCTCAGAACAATCGACAAGCGGTTTCCTCACATGCAACGAAATAGTAGGTAATATAAAAGATTAAAGATGTGCTTAAGGGCATGCAAACCAAGGGTCCACCACAGCTACTTGGGCCAACGTCCACCAAAACTCCTCTGTCAAATGCTACCAAACCAGCCAACCAACACCTCCAATAGCTCGAGATGAAAGATATAAGTGGAGTGGAACTTGTGGAGAGAAGAAGGAGATAAGAAGCCCAAGACGAATTCGAAGAGAGGAAGAGAGAAATGGAACAAGCTCGCAAGCTTTCCTAAGAAGAAACCCTCAGGTTTTAGAGAACTTTGCTTAGCAAACAAGAACCTCATCTTGTCGCAAAACATCACATATTTATAGGAGAAAAGTGGTAGATAAACAACCCAAAATACCTCCAACCGAACCAATCAGAACAGGGGAAACAAAAGGCCAGCAGGCGGTCCAGGAGCAGCAACCGAAAGGCCATAAGGGGGACAGGAGCCAGGGGAGAAGAGCCATCCACGGGATAGGAGCCAGGCGGTGAAAATCAAAGGGCCACAGAGAGAGAGGAAGAACAAGATCCACCTCACTTAATGAGCTAAAAAGGAAATGAACTACTAATAGAAATTAGTTAAAAAAACAACAACTCAACATTAATGAGTTGGAGCATAACAACTCCCAAAACTCCCAAAACACAGCAAAAAACCGAGCAGCCAAGCCCAAACCGAGAACCCACCAGCAGCCCAAGAGCCAAGACACCAAAATAGCTAGCACAACCAAAGTTTGCGAAGCCCAAAGCACAACCTACTCATGATCATTGGATGTTTTCCATCATAGGGTAGCATAAAAAAATAAAAAAACTATAACATTCAAATTACAATAAAAATTAAAACAAAAATTGAAATTTGCATGCATCAATTCTCCCTTGGTGGGAATCTCATCTCCTGATGATAATGCTTCAACAACTCTCCGATAGAAATCCGAATGATGATTTTTTAGCACCGCTGCATCCATCCATGCACAATTAGTCAACGGACGGTTGCTCCATTGAACCAAGAACCTTTTATGCTCTCCATGTCTAGTATGCGTAGTTCTGATATCAATAACATCTTCAATCTGATCATCTCCGCTTAGAACATAAGTGGAAATTGGTAAAGTCTCAACCTCCACAGAATCATCTGAATTTCCTTCATACAAAAAAGGTTAGAAACATTAAATACAAGAAAAGTTCCAACAATGATTGGAAGATCGAGGAGATAGGCATTCGTGCCCAATTTTTGTAGAATACGAAAAGGTCCAAACTTTTTTTCTGCTTAGCTTGTCAAAAGTACCATCAGGAAAATGCTAACGACGAAAATAGGCCATAACCAAATCACCCTCTTTAAAATAAAATTTCCTCCGGTGTTTGTCAGCAGCAGATTTATATTTAACATTTGTAATACGAAGTTTTTCAAGGACTTGTTGTTGGATTGATTTGATATGATCAACAGTTTATGTGGCTTCAGCATAGGGACTTAGACTTTCCTTAATTAAACCTTTATCTAAAAGTTTAGACACTTGTTTATGAAGTTCTTCATGTTCAATTGGACTCATTCTGTAATTGGGAAGATTAGGCAATGTGGCTCCATGGATTAGATCAATGTGATGTTGGATATCTCTCATAGGGGGCACAACATTTGGCAACTCTTCAGGGGTTATGTCAGAAAATTCATCGATAAAAGGTTGTATTTCTTTAGGAATTTGAGAGGTTGGATCATATTCTTTTCATAGCACCAGATATGGTACCTCAGATTGTTTCAATTCATTTATGTTAAGAAGCAGTTTAGGAGTGGTTGTTTTTTGCAGTTTGGTAATCTTGACAGGTGGGTCAAGAATGTGTTTTCGAGGGTAAATAGTGAATTCCTTATTATTTTGAATTAAAGTGTATGTGTTCTTGATGCAAGCAAAAAATTGAGAAAAACTCCAAATTTTTGCAAGCAAAAACAAACTCTTCCTAGGGCATAGAAATGACAAAAAATTCTCCAAAAACACCTTTTATATTATATAAAGAGACTTACAACAAAGGACACTTACAAACTTGTGAAATTAAAATAAAACAACACATATAACTTCCTAAAATTGTATTTCTTCCATCCCTTGAGAAGAAAGATACAAGTGGGGTGTAAACTTGCGGAGAGAAGAAGAAGGCAAGAAGAAGACAAGAAGTCGAGACGAAAGGGAGGAGAAACTCGCAAGCTTTCCTAGAGAAGAAGAGAAGCACAGAACAAGCTCGCAAGCTTTTCCAAAGAAGGAAGAAAAAACCCTAAGGTTTTTTACTCCAAAAATTTCATCAGAACAACCTTTTCAACAAACAAAATATCTCCTATTTATAAGCAAAAGAAAGAAGCCAAACAACCATAACACCTCCAACCAAAACCAATCAGGTTTGGGAAAATGAAAGGCCAAAGGCCACCACAAACAACCTACAAATTCTGCACAGAAAACGGGAAACCTAACCAGCAAGCCACAGGAAAGCAGCCAGAGAGGGACCCGAGGAGCCAACACAGGAAACGGGGCAGAGGGGTCACAGGAAAGCAGCCAGGGAAAAGAAATGAAAAGACAACCAGCCAACAACATTTTCTCACAAGGAAGAAACCAAAGGGACACAAGAATAGGAAGAGACAAGCTCCACTCCACATACCTTTATGAATTTATGAGCTAGGAAGTGCAAATACTCCTCCAAATAATGAGCCAAACTTCAGCTCAAGCATTAATGAGCTAGCACGAAGTAGAACCCAATTTTTTAAGCTCAAAACCAAGCAGCCAAAGCCCAACCCAAGAGCAGCTAAGGCCCAAACCGAATTACAGCAAACATCCCAAAGGACAAGAAGGACCCCCCTTGCCTACATCAATTCTCCTATGGATGAAAATGCTCATCTCCCGATGAGTTGTCTTCAAAATTTGAAGTTTCTTCGCTTCAAAACTTTTGGCACTCGAGTGTATCTGCTCTTAAATCTTCTTGATAAGCTCAATCTGTATTGGGTCTGAAGAATTTTCTTGTGGCTAGATCCATTGGCTTTTAGGAATAGATTCTCCAAAATCTTTTGGCTTACTTTCTTGCTTGATTTCCACTTGATGTTTATCCATATTGACTTAAAATAAAAAGAAATGAATGGGCTAAGCTGCTGTTAGCCGAAGCACTCAAGGCTTCCCTTGGGTTTCTTCTCTCCCCACTTATTCTCTTCAAAATCAAGCCTAATTCTCCCTGGGTTACTTCCTATCAGATTTCTCTCAGATTTTTACTCAAAAATCCTCCCCGTTCTACATCAATTCCCCAAAAACACCTTTTATATTATATAAAGACACTTACAAACTTATGAAATTAAAATAAAACAACACATACAACTTCCTAAAATTATATTTCTTCGATCCCTTGAGAAGAAGATACAAATGGAGTGTAAACTTGCGGAGAGAAGTAGAAGGCAAGAAGTCGAGACGAAAGGGAGGAGATGCTCGCAAGCTTTCCTAGAGAAGAAGAGAAGCACAGAACAAGCTTGCAAGCTTTTCCAAAGGAAGAAAAAATCCTCATGTTTTTTACTCCAAAAATTTCATCAGAACAACCTTTTAAACAAACAAAACATCTCCTATTTATAAGCAAAAGAAAGAAGCCAAACAACCATAACACCTCCAACCAAAATCAATCAGGTTTGGGGAAATGAAAGGCCAAAGGCCACCACAAACAGTCCACAAGTTCTGCACAGAAAACAGGAAGAAAAGCCACGGGAAACCCAGCCAGCAAGCCACAGGAAAGCAGCCAGAGACGGACCCAAGGAGCCAACACAGGAAACAGGACAGAGGGGTCACAGGAAAGCAGCCAGGGCCCAAAAGACAACCAGCCAACAACATTTACTCACAAGGAAGAAACCAAAGAGACACAAGAATAGGAAGAGACAAGCTCCACTCCACATACCTCTATGAATTTATGAGTTAGGAAGTGCAAATACTCCTCCAAATAATGAGCTAAACTTCAGCTCAAGTATTAATGAGCTAGCACGAAGTAGAACCCAATTTTTTAAGCTCAAAACCAAGCAGCCAAAGCCCAACCCAAGAGCAGCCAAGGCCCAAACTGAATTACAACAAACAACCCAAAGGACAAGAAGGACCCCCCTTGATTTGACCCCCCTTGCCTACATCAATTCTCCTCCGGATGAAAATGCTTATCTCCCGAGGAGTTGTCTTCAAAATTTTGGAGATCCGGCATTTCAGATTCCTGAATCAAAATGGCATACCTTCGTTTGATGATTTCCTGTTCTCGTTCAAATTCAGACAGGAGTTGAAGTTTCTTCGCTTCAAATCTTTTGGCACTCGAGTGTAGCTGCTCTTAAATCTTGATAAGCTCAATCTATATTGGGTCTGAAGAATTTTCTTGTGGCGAGATCCATTGGCTTTTTGGAATAGATTCTTCAAAATCTTTTGGCTTACTTTCTTGCTTGGTTTCCACTTGATGTTTATCCATATTGACTTAAAATAAATGAAGACCCAATAAAAACTTAGATTTACTTGACACCACAGACTCACATGACACACACGACAACTGGTATGACTCTCCAAGACTCACTTGACAAACCGGGATTTGCTAACCCACTTTGATACCAAATTGATGCAAGCAAAAAATTGGGTAAAGCCCCAAGTTTTTGCAAGCAAAAACAGACTCTTCCTAGGGCAATAGAAATGACACAAAATTCCCCAAAAACACCTTTTATATTATATAAAGACACTTAACAACAAAGGACACTTACAAACTTATGAAATTAAAATAAAACAACACATATAACTTCCTAAAATTGTATTTCTTCCGTCCCTTGAGAAGAAGGATACAAGTGGGTTGTAAACTTGTGGAGAGAAGAAGGTAAGAAGTCAAGACGAAAGGGAGGAGAAGCTCGCAAGCTTTCCTAGAGAAGAAGAGAAGCACGTAACAAGCTCGCAAGCTTTTCCAAAGAAGGAAGAAAAACCCTTAGATTTTTTACTCCAAAAATTCCATCATAACAACCTTTTAAACATACAAAACATCTCCTATTTATAAGCAAAAGAAAGAAGCCAAACAACCATAACACCTCCAACAAAACCAATCAGGTTTGGGGAAATGAAAGGTCAAAGGCCACCACAAACAGCCCACAAATTCTGCACAGAAAACAGGAAGAAAAGCCACGGGAAACCCATCCATCAAGCCACGGGAAACCCATCCAGCAAGCCACGGGAAACCTAGCCAGCAAGCCACATGAAAGCAGCTAGAGAGGGACTCGAGGAGCCAACATAGGAAACAGGGCAGACGGGTCACGGGAAAGCAGCCATGGAAAAGAAACGAAAAGACAACCAGCCCACAGCATTTACTCATAAGGAAGAAACCAAAGAGACACAAGAATAGGAAGAGAAAAGCTCCACTCCACATACTTTTATGAATTTATGAGCTAGGAAGTGCAATTACTCTTCCAAATAATGAGCTAAACTCCAGCTCAAGCATTAATGAGGTAGCACCTAGTAGAACTCAACTTTTTAAGCTCAAAACCAAGCAGCAAAAGCCCAACTCAATAGCAGCCAAGGCTCAAACCAAATTACAGCAAACAACCCTAAGGACAAGGACCCCCCTTGATTTGACACCCCCTTGCCTACATCAGTTCTTTTCCCCATTATGAATTGTTTTATGATCGAATTGCCAGGGACGACCTAATAAGATGTGACAGACTTCAAGATGTACAATATCACAAACAACTTGATCATTGTAAGAACTCTCAATTGTTAGATTAGCAGTGCATTGCTTTGTTATAGGAACCTCACCTCCTTTAAACCAAGATATTTTGTATGGTTTGGCAAGTGGTTTTGATTTCAGTTTCATCTTATTTACCATCAGTTGTAAAACAAAATTACCTGAACTCCCACTATCGATCATTAACGTGCAAAGTTTTCCCTCAACGGTGCAAGTGGTTCGAAAGATATTTCTTCTAAGCCGTTTATCCTCATTTTTCATTTTAGCAGTTAGGACTTGTCGGATTACTAAGAGTTGATCACCTTCATCGCCCTCTACATCAACCCTTTCCAACTCGATTTCATTTTCAGGTTCAGTTTCGTTTTCTTCTTCCTCTTCATCTAATTCTTCATTTTCAGCTCACAAGCTTTCCCAAGAAGAAACCCTCAGGTTTTAGAGAACTTTGCTCAGCAAACAACAACCTCATCTTGCCAGAAAACATCACATATTTATAGGAGAAAAGAGGTAGATAAACAACCAAAAATACCTCCAACCGAACCAATCAGAACAGGGGAAACAGAAGGCCAGCAGGCGGTTCAGGAACAACAATCGAAAGGCCAAGAGGTACAGGAACGGACGCCCACAGGGAACCGAAACAGGAAGCCAGGGGAGAAGAACCATCCACGGGACATGAGCCAGGCGAGGAAAATCGAAGGGCCACATAGAGAGAGGAAGAACAAGATCCACCCCACTTAATGAGCTAAAAAGGAGATGAACTACCAATAGATATGAGCCGAAAAAACAGCAGCTCAACATTAATGAGCTGGAGCATTGTAGCTCCCAAAACACAGCAAAAAATCGAGCAGCCAAGCCCAAACCGAGAACCCACCAGAAGCCCAAGAGCCAAGGCACCAAAATAGCTAGCACACACAAAGTTTGCCAAGCCCAAAGCACAACCTACTCATGATCATTGGATGTTTTCCATCATAGGGTAGCATAAAAAAAAACTATAGCATTCAATTTACAATAAAAACTAAAACAAAATTGAAATTTGCATGCATCAACTCTACATTGCAAGAAGCCATCAGGTGCATATTATCGAAATCAAGAACTCCATCTTGAATCATATCAAGCCTCGCCTAGGCTTCAGCAAGCTTCTAATTCAAACTAAACAAGGGTTCAATAGGAAAACATATTGTCAAATAAAATTCTGTCGTTGATTCAAGATGAAGAACACAAATTTGTCGAAGGCTGTGTACAATGCAATCACATCAAGTATCACAATTTTTTGAAATACAAAAATATATAAAACAAGTGAATGTTCACTTTGCCTACATTGGCTCATCACTTCAGCAAGGCCATGCTTTCATGCATTATATTGATAAGAAACTTGGTAGTTTTGAGAGAGGAAGCTTATAAATTAAGGGATGGTTGACCATTTGAATTTCCCCTTCTAATGAACGATGGCTTCATTTTTTCTCTTCATGCTTTGCTTCACTTTTTTACTTTATTTGCTTTGGAATTAAGACACGATCGTAGCCGTTGATCTTCGATGTCCTCATCAGATAGAATGGGTTAGGTGGTACACCATGTGATCTTGATGAGAGAGGGGATAGCAGGCTTTATGTTTGGAGGGAGTTTATGAGGAACTTAAAAATAATTATTAAAATGCCATTAGGATAGCCATGATACATAAATACAATATTGAGTCTATTTATAAACTTTAAGTGAATTTAGAAGAAATTTAAATATAGCTAATTATATCAGTAAAAGGAACTAACTTAAGAAAAAGTTAATCATTAATTACCTCCCTTAATATCCTCCTTTTATCAAAGTCAAATATTTTATTTGTTAAATATTAGTAAAATAATAAAGAAAGTGGGTTGTTTGGCTACTCTTTAATTTAATAATACGTAATTATTTGATTTAGAGGACAATTAAATGGGAGAGAGGAGAGATGAAATGTGGTATTGGTCCTTATGCGGCCTCCTTTGCATGTTGTGCTCCCATGCAAATCATGTGCTATTTTATGCAAACTTCGTACAACTTAGTCTAGTCATCTCCAGATTGTCTAGATCTATCCAAGTTTGTTTTCCTCCATTGTAGGATTAGTTTACCCATGTGTGTGTGTGGTCTTTAAATGTTTATGTGGTTTTTCCAAACTTGGATTAAGATAATTCTCTTTCTTGTGCACCCCTTTTATTAGGCCAAGGATATGGATTGTTGATTTAGGCAAGCCCTTTATTGGGGGACTTCTTGGTCAAGTATTCATTTTTTTAACTCTTGAATAGTTTTCTTTTTTTTTGCATACTAAACTTTTATATACTCACATCCATTGACAGATCCCTTCGCTAATGTATGATCTAGTTTCCACTCTCCTATAACTTCTATAACTATCTTATTCTTAATGGAACTATTTTAACTTATATTAAGTTTGATTGAATTAAATAATTTCAATTCACGTATGTTAGAAATTCATCTTGAAAGATTAACAACTTCTCTCCTTTAAAGTTCTTCCATCTTATCATAAGAGAATCATTTCATTGTATTGCTTGAAAATGATAACTCTTGTTTCACTATGAATGTGAAAATGAAATCTCCACCTGTTTTAGAAATCTGACAACTTGATTCAAAGAAAAGCAAATTCTTGAAAGATCAACAACTTTTCATCTTTAATGTTCTACCAACTTATCATAGGGGAATCTTTTCATTTGATCGTTTTCCTTGTTCTTGTAAGAGCATTTATAACTTTGCAAGGTGCTTTCTCCTGGAATCATCTTCAGGCTCATTCTGTTGCTTGTAGATAGAAGGCATGTTTTAGAAAATAACAACGTTTTTTCACTTTTTTGAGTGTGAAAAAGAAATGATCACTTTTGAGAGAGTTTTCAGATTTTGGGTAATTAAAATCAATGCTATTTTGTAATTAAATCCGATAAAATGATGGATTTAAAAAACTCTCTTTTTTTCCTGAACATGTTATCTAGCTTCAAGCAATAAAATAAGCTCATACAAACTTTGCAATTTTTTTCCTTATAATTAAAAATAAGATTGTTTATAATTCAATGGCTCTACTTAATTTAGATCCCTTCTTGAACGTATGAACAAGGCTAATTCCCCTGACATGGAATTTCCTTCTAATTAGTTCTTTTCACTAACACCTTAATTTATTCACCCTGTCCTGATCTACTTTAATATCTAGAACCCTACATGGGGGTTACATGTCTAATGCATGAACCTTAGGTACTGAGTGAATGAGAATGACATAGTAACATGTACAAAATGAAGGAATCAAGATGAAAAACATGATACATTTGACAAGGTTGTCGCACTTCATTGAATAAATATACAATAAACGGGAGTATAAACTAATGAAAGAATCTTCGATGGAATGAAAGAAAAGATTTATCTTGAATTATTATTACTACAGTTTCTAAGAAATAGTTAACCTAAGCTAAGGGGTCGTTTCATTTGTTAAAATGTAATGCAAAGTAAAAAAAATACAATATAAAATAAATTTAGTATTTTTGAGGTTACGAAATACTCTACCCTTACACTTGATGCTTTTTTATTTCTTGATTATATATTTTTTGTAAAATCAAGTATGGTTTCTTCCATCTCATTTTTATCTCTTAAAATGACACTCTTCCGATGACCTGGTTAGGAATGTAAATGTATTATATTTGACTTATGGTGAGCAGGGTAGAGGTAGACCTAAAAAGACTTGGTTAGAAAATATAAGAAATGACCTTTCTTTATAGGTTTAAATGAGAATTTAACTTTTAACACGACACAATGGAGAAATATGATTCATGTAGCCGGCCCCACATAGTGGGATAAAGGCTTGATGTTGTTGTTGTTGTAGTATTCCATACCCACCATGAATCTCTCATATCCAATCAAGCAAAATATGTATATCCAATTAAGTTATCCTAATAATTATTATTTCTTCCTCAAGTATACATTGCAATAGTTCAATCCAATTTTTCTCAGATTTGGCTTGTCAAATTATCTTCTAATTCATAAAAACTAACTAAAATTATAATATTCCCAATTATGATTAATTTAGTAGTAATCACCATACCACTAATCCTATTCACTTCAATGAATTTAGCTTTCAACTCTTTATCCATTATTATTCCTATCTCACTTTATTTTTAACCTTTTAACATACAATAACTTATAACTTTCTGTGATGCCCTTGCATTTTTTCCTTTCCATATAGTTTTCCATGAAGAAGCTATATTTACTTTTATTCTATTTATTGTGTCCACCAATTCTTATCTTCTAATTCAATGTTCCAAATGTCAGCTTGCAAATATAGACATAAGTGTTAAATTTCAAAATAGTCCCCCGACTATTCATATATGGCCATTTTAATCCCAGAGTTTAACGTTGCTCAAATTTAGTCCCTCTATTACAAAATTGATCCAAAATGATCCTTTTGGGACTAAATTGGGATCAATTTTATATCATAATAACAACACGAGGGACTATTCTAGATCAATTCTTTGTAGTCTAGAGATTGAATTGGGGTAGCATGATACTTTGGGACTAAATTGGCTATACACAAATAATCTGGGAACTATTTTGGAATTTTTCTGATAGAACTAATTAATTTTAAATATTTTTCATCATAATTGGGCTAAGTTTTAGCGTATCACTTATGGGGAATGTCCTAATGCGAGCACACACATATCTATTTGAGGGAAGAGGTGAAAGGTTGTTAATATGAAGAGATGAGTTGTTGAAGATAGTAAGTCCAATCCCTGCATGTGTGCCTATATATATATATATATATATATGACTGCATATCATCGTATATATATATATATATATATCATGTTCAACATGTTTATTAAATTTTAAATGGGGCTAATATCTTGTTCAATATTTTTTTTTGTTTTCATTGTGAAAAAGTAAAACTTGAATAGGTTGTTGAGCCAGCATGAGTGTTTCAGGAATGGAAAACATTGAGAGAGATTGAAAGTTATTGTATTTGCAGCATGTTATACTATCACCTTGTCCTCATCTTAATATTATAACTTTTCGAGTATTTTGAGAAACTTCAGTTGCAAGGTAACATAATACTCATATTAAGGAAATATCTATGATACACTTTTTTTGACTTGTAGTTAGTGCTTTGGTAAATTGCTTTGTTCTTTGCTGAATTGGTTGCTTATTTGCCAGGTTTCTGTTTTGAAGGACCATTTTTCAAAATTTGGCGATCTTGCTTATGTTGTTTTTGAAGACCCAGAGGAGATTGAGAATTCAGACATACAAGACCCAGAAAAAATAGTTGTTTGTGTAACTTTTCATACGCGCTCTTCTGCTGAAAGGGCTTATCAAGCTGGTAAATATTGTGAAGGTTGTAGTTTGAAGTTCGCCTGGGTAACTGCCTCTTCTGCTGCTGGGAAAGATTGCCATGTGGAAGAAATACCCTCAAATGCAATTACTTTTAAAGCTGAAGATGATGACATAAAAACTGAGTCAAAGTCTTCATCTTCTTCAAGTGCTGGGGAGCCTATTTGCATACCCATGGCTGTTTCATCCTCATTGAGTGCAGGACAGCTTACATGCATTCCTCGGTCTGAGGTTGATGCAAAAAAAACTGAGGATCATGGCGATGTAGAAGGCAGAAATCGCACTTCAAGTAGTGTGTCCAACTCCTTAATAGCAACCTTGGATTCCAGCCCAACCATCCCAATGCATGGGAGCGAAAATCACTACCAATAAATTGATGGTTTATGATTGCACTGAATCTGGATTTGAGCAGTGGGGTATGCTTTGTTTTTTCCTATGTTCTAATTTAATGATACACTTTATTCATCTCCTTTGTTTTTTGGCAAGGCCGTCTTGATTTTCAAACATAATCCTATCTTCGAGACAATGGCATCTGGATAATTCACATTAAATATTGAACTTAATTGATGGGTATTAAATATTCTAGTGTAATAAAAAAAATTAAGTGTATCCATTAAAGCATTTTAAAGGTGGGCTGATGAAATAAAGTGAATTAAAAGGGTGCTAGGAGCCTTGACTGCCTTTTTAGCATTGTGGTAATTGCCATGGAATCAAAAGCACAATGCCTAAGGAGTGGACATCCCCTATAACATTGAGGAAGAGCTATAGAAGTGTGATGCACGTTGGTATCCTTCATCAAATATTTGGTAAAAGGGCACCTTGCTAGAGATTTTAGAAATACCATTGTAGTAGATGCAAAAAAGTAGGGCATAAATTAAAATCCAATTTTTTTACTCTTATAAAAACTGATGTCTCAATTCATTCTTATGACTTCTCTCCAAGTTATAAATGAGGATAATGTTTCTTGTCACTCTTTAAGATTTTTTATTTTATTTTTTTGGGTGTCTTTGACAACCAAATCAGAAAGAGTGACCTTTTTGAAGTGCGTATCTGGCATTGGAACAGAGATTGAATTATTTTATCACTTTCATGAAACTGGGGTTCTTTTGTTAAATTAAATGATTGTATCAGGGGCAGTGTCTTTATTGTTTTGCTCACAAAATGGGATGAGAGTATTGACAGTTCTAGTTATAGTAAACTTGCAAGTTTGCGGCGGCATTCATGGCTTGACATTCTGTTTCTGCAATTGGTCTTCTTTTGAGTTCATTAATCCAAGTTCAGATGGACTCATTTATATGGATAAGCACACTTTCTAAGGAATGTTTTTGGGAAGCTTTAGTTCTTTCTGAAATTGAAAACTTTTCTTGCATTCCCAGTCATCTAGCAATACATTCTAAGAAATTCACTTGGACTGTTTTGGTTAATATTTTTCCCTTCTTTTAGTAGTCCTGATAAAAAATTAAGTTTTTAGATTTACTCCATGGTTGTGGATTTTTAGAGATCTGAGATTGAAGTTGCATTTTTTTGGAAATTCAACATCCAAATTTCATCTAGTTTTGGACATAAACCGTCTTAAAATCTGACTTAAATGTCTTCATCAATACTTTGAATGCTCCTAGCATTTCAAACCTCCTTACTCGAATCCTATGTTTGTTATATTTGCTGGATCTATGAATCCCTCTCAATTTTCAAATGTGATATCTTTCGAAGCTAATTCAATGCAGCAGGCTTTATGGATTTCTTGCTTGCAAATGTAGATACTCCACAAAGTGGATTCTCTGCTGTATCTCCACTTAAGAATAACTATCTTAGTGCTGATGCGGGCCCTTTGCTAGATGGCGGTACTCGAATCCCTGACGCCACTCTTGTTTTACTTGTTAACTCATAATGAATCAAGTTTTTTTCCTCAGAAAAGTCTACTGGACATTTAGTTTCTTTGGCTATTGATTTTATTAAATTATCGGATAATATTCTACTTGGAAAAAAATCCTAAAATAAAATTAAAATTTGTTGTCCTTTGTTGACTTCTTTAAAAATAATTTTCCTAAGTACTTTGCTTTCTTTTTAGATTTCCAAACCCAAGATTGGTAAGGACTGGGCAAGAAGGAAAATTAAGATTCATTCCATGAGTTGTAACATTAGAAAATAAAGAACTTTTTCAGGCACAAATCTACTGATCTACTTTCTAATTTTGTTTTTGGAATGATATCTCCTCCTATAACGGATTTTCTCAACAATGTTGCTAGTTTGTATGGAGAGACTGGATGATTTATTCCCTTGATTGTTTGTTTCATTTGCTTTGCCTAAACCAATTTTCTATTGAACTCTTATTATTATTATTATTATGAATATTTGAACTTGGAATATTTGTGGATTAGGTCCAAGAGGTGATTTCTTGGGAACTTTTGGATATTATTTGTATTACAACAACAACATCAAGCCTCTATCCCACTACGTTAGGTTGACTACATGAATCCTTTTTCTCCATTGTCTTGTTAAGAGTCAAATTCTTATTTAAATCTAATGAAGAAAGGTAATTTTTGATATTTTCTAACCAAGTCTTTTTAGATATACCTCTACCTTTCTTAACATAAGCCAAGGATGTTATTTGTATTAAATAAAATAAAATTTGATCATTATTCTTTCAACTTGATTAGACCTTTTAGAGACAATTATATAAAAAGTTGTACTTCTCCTAAAGCTTATGACAATTATGGTGGTATCATCTGTGATTGAAAATGTTGCTCTCTAGATGTGCTTCAATTCATTAAATTTTCGATTACTATATTCTTTGAAAGAAGCTTAACATTTTTTATTTTGTTCTTACTACAATTTGTGCTCCATTTAAAGTGGAGGACAAATTTTTTTTGGGGAATAATCTATTGTCCTTCAAATAGATACATGTTGTGAGTTTAATGTACTCTGACCTTATAATATTGAGCTAAAATTAGTTCCAAACTACCTCAGTCTTCTTTTTTTGCTATCAACTTCTTTAATGTTAGTGTGCCCAATATGTGTAGGATATCTTTCACTTGGTCCAATAACCAAGTAGCAGCGATATTTGCTAAATTAGATCATTTTTTTCTCTCCCCTATTATGATCTTTTTCCTAACAAGGGCACAAAAGTTAACAGTTTTTTCTTTGATTATTGCCATATCATCTTTATTTCTAATCTCACTCCATTTCCTAAAGGCTTAGAATGGATGGCTTCAGAGATGATAATTGGTTGGTGAAAAAATTATTCTTCATAACATTTTTGTTGTCTTCATATTGACCTAATGGTGAAAAAAGATTTATGTAGCCAAACATATCTCATACATGTTTAAAAAATTTTTATGAAAAGTAGTCAACATGCATGTTTATTTTTTTAAAAATAAACCTAAAATTAATTCCCCATATCTCATCAATTCCTTGAATTCTTGCATCATCAACCATCCTCATACCTAACCCTTGTCTCATCCATCTTTAAAAAAAATTCCTAAAATCTAAACCACTCTCACCCGTCCTCTCCTTGCATGCACTGTTCTTCTCCTTCGGCCCACACTCTCTCTAAACATCTCTCTCCTTATTGCATATCTCTAGAATCTATCTCGCCCATTTGGCCTCTTCTTCACGTGACACATCAACTGCCCTAAGGCTCACACAAGCCAACCCTTTTCTCCTTCTCAACTTCTAATCTCCGATGAGGATCTTCTTCACTCGTTGAAAATTCCAACCACCTAATGCATTTTCAAACCACGCCCCTCAACCAAACCTCTTGTAGTTGTTGTACCTCAATCTCTAATGCCGACAACCCAAACTCTAGTGCCAATTATTGCCGATTTACTTTCCTATCAAGTTAAATTCACCTTCAAATTTCATGCTCTCCTCTCCCTCTTCCCTCTCCTATCAGTCCAATGTTGACGAGCTCCCTCTTCTTCAAGCACCAACCAAAAATCTTTTCCTTCCACACCCAACATTGGCTAAAGTCCAATTCAATGTTCATCTCGTCCAAAACCTCCAACTTCTTTTTAAATCTCTCTCTACCTACTCCACCTCTCGTACTTTGAAACACCAACACTCAATCTTTCTATTTGTTGGCAAACCAACTGCCACCTATAGCTCTCCAACACCCCATTTGTAATTTAGCCGACCTCTAATAGTACCTCCATCCAGGCATCTTATCACCTTCTTCCTCATGGTCCCTCTCTAATTGTCTCCTCGTTTTCTCTCTTTAAATCTCTCTGTCCCTCTCCTATTCTGTCTAAAAAAAAGAAGAACAAAATAGAAATAAATAGAAGAAAAAGAAAATAAAAAAGATAAAATTTTGTTGTATTTGACTCGTCGCAATCATGTTGTCTCGTTGCAATGATGATCTCATTGCAAGTATAAAAATGCAAACTTAAGTAACTCCTAAAATTCCAATTATGGTGCATTTGATGCAACAAGCGGAATATGTGAGTACTTTTCTTAACATGTTTGGGAAAACTCATAAGAGGTACTCGCGATACATTGGGCACGCTTTTCTTAGCACAATAGAAAAACAATCATATTATATTGCAAATCTCTAATGGGGGTACCTCATGTGTGCCTTTCCTGGCACATTGGCTTTGAAGATCCTAGAGACAGTGTTATAGGACATTGACCATACATGTCTTTTTTGGCATGGCGGGTAGGTCTAACATTCCCTATAGAAGCCATTCATATTGGGTAGATATCAGGATGTTGCCAAAATTTATACTGACTTGAAACTCTAACAAAACAAAGTGAAAATAATTTATGGACATAAATAACATAAAAATGAAAATGAACTAAATAAAAAGTTACAAAATTTAGAAAGTGAGAACAAATTGAACACAAGCAAACTTTCAGTGTACTTACAACGGACTTGAAAGTTTGTTTAGTAGCGCGAACTCCTAGAACACTCAAAACCTTATGGAACTCTATGAATTTAAACTCAATGATGAAGATGAACTAGCATAACCCACCTTGCTAAAATACAATCATATAAGGATAAAGTTAGGAGACTTTGAAATATGAAAATGACTCTTATTCATCAAAATTTCCACTGAATCCGCAACACACACATGCAACCAGATACAAATTATTAGAACTTAATAATAATTTTTTTTGTGTATTTAAACAACATAATATTTACTCAAATGTTTAAATCATCGTATTTTTAAGTCCTATATGAACTTCATGACATCAAACAAGTGCATTATATAAATGCAACATACAAGCGCATTAATGAATGTTCAAATGCATGTAAGTGGATATAGAAGCATGCAATTGTACCATGCAAGTGTACTGACAACAGTGTAAAAGCATAAATAGCATTTAAGCGCATTGTTTATAATTACTTAAAAAATATGCAAATGCATTTAATGCACCAGGAAACATGCGTCATTTAAGGGATATATTAAATGGGTTGAAATCAAATTGTTTGTATGTGCGCAAATTTAAAAGTAGGGATAACTATGTAGAGTAAATATTAGACAAACTTAAATTTGCCTTGCTTTGAGAATCATGCAACTTTTTGAGAAAAAATTGAGCAATTATTTTTTAAAATTCACACTCTTTCAAGTGTAAGTTCAAGCTCTCATTTTAGATGAAGCTATTGAGTGGGTTGCCCTACCTATAGGGCTAAATTGTAATCCCACATTTCAAGTTCGATCCTCGTCACGAAGATTGGAGTTGATAAGGCTTGAATCTTGTGACAAAAATCTCTAAAATGAGCTTTTAATGATTAGATATTTTATTTTATATTTGTATAAAGCCTTCAAAGCCTTTATCAAATGAAACATACTTTCAAAATGCAAACTTTGAATGCCGTATTCACATAATGATGTCACAAGTTCAATTCAAAAATTTGATCCTCTACAGGACAACCAAAATTTGTCTCTGTTCATCGTCCAATACGATCTAAATTGTACAGTACGATTAGTTAAAATCTTCATGTCATCCGGTATGATTAGTTTAAAATTCAAGGAATCGTCAGGTACGATCTTCGAGATGATAAAAAATAGCCTTGTTTTAATGTATGATATGAACTATGATGTACAGTACGATCACCAATAATTAATTAAGCCGTTATTTAATTGACTAATCATTGAGGTTAATTTTAGCATGTATTCAAATATTCGTACAATACGATGGGCGATGAGATTGTATAGTACGATCAATTCAAAATTCAATGATTTAAAAACTTGCTTAAATTAATCTGGCAGTTAGGGTTTCGAATTAAATGTTGTATTCACATAATGATGTCACAAGTTCAATTCACAAATTTGATCCTCTACATACCGAGGCAGGTTGGCAACGGTTGCAACTTAATAAATGTACAAATTAATTCAAACAATACGCAAATCATAAACACAATTCTCTACAAGCAAATTCAATGTAACAAAATACAAGTATTCAAATACTCATGTGATGATTGCGGCTATTACACATAAAAGAGGAGTCTATTTTAAAATAAAAATTTCGAACTACAAAATGCAAGTGACGCAAACAATCTTACCCCAATAATTGTTGTGTTATTAGTGAATCTTAACCAGAGAGGAATATTATTTTCAAATTGTTAAATTCTAATTCGGATGATTCTAGGGCTATGCCTAGATAACAATACATAAATTTAAAAAAAAAAATATTGAAGTAAAATATATCACTTAAAATTTAAAGCAAAAATTCATTCACCTTTTGCATCTATTTGACGAGGGTGACAAATTCGAGATAATGTTATATCATAAAGAGTCCATGTCATATGAATTGTATCCTTATGATCTCTCAAAAGATTTTATGCTAGTATGGAAGTGGTTGTACCCATTGGTCGGGTGGTTCTACTGTCAAATGACACAACTAGACAATATTTATAATTGATGCCCTTTAACCACATGGTTTGCTATAAAATGACACTATTAAATTATGCTCATCATTGCCAGTGTCGTAAGTTCATTAATGGCTTAAACCCTTGAGTGGTGAATCATGGAATATACTTGATAGGGCACAAAGCTTATGTTAGCTCAAGTTGATTTAAAATTATTGCTTTAGGGAAACATTCTCCCCAAGTCACTAATGGTTGTCGACAATAATCGTGATAGGTAACACTTGAAGATTTCAAGTAAATCCTATCAATAGAGATGTAAACAACAAAATGCTCCACAAATCCCATGGAAAATTAACAAAATAGTAATTTTCATTGAAGAAATCAAACTAACAAAAGAAATAAAGCAAAGTACAATTGATTCTCTATTCGAGAGGAGGATCTATCTCTCTCAAATCTCTAGACGCCGCTAGTGTCCAAAAAAACTAAACCTAAGAGATCTCACATTACACCCAAATTCAAGATGAAACCCTAACCCTTACAAGAGAAATTATTTAAATAAAAAAAGATTACAAAACCCCTAAACATCTGCTAATTCAAATTTTCCCTTCCAAAGCAATATTTATTTGAGTTGCTCCATCCCAAAGCAATATTTAATTGAGTTGATCACTCCCAAAACAATATTTAATTGAGTCCCTCCCAAAGCAATTTTTAATTGAGTCTCTCCCAAAGCAATATTTAATTGAGTTGTTTCCTCCCAAATCAATATTTAATTGAGTCCCCTAATTCAAATTTCCTTCCCAAATCCCTCAAAAATCTTTCCCAAAAAGCGCCCTTGGATTATGCGGTCCGATCGGCATAAGAGGCAGAACATCCGCCTCTATTCTACCTAGGCCGGTCCTGTGTGGACCAGCTGGACCGTTCTAACAATACATCCCTTATAAGATCCACCTTGTCCTCAAGGTGGAAGGATAGGATGCTATTGATAGCTTTCTTCAGCTGCTTTGTTAGTGGCTATGCTATTGTCCACTGGAACCAAGCTAAAGTTTTTCCTTCTAAACATAGGGCCGCTGCTGTCAATCTCTCTTCCTCCGTCACCCCATTCACCATGATATACATCTCCACCCAGTACACTCACCCATAAGCATCCTCCCTTTTAAATATTGTCATCCCCAACTTCCTTACCCTAGGATCACTGCTACCCCAATAGCTTCTTCTCCAGTGTAGCAGTTGTCATGATCCCTCCATATTTCCCCCATATATTGTGGGTGGGAATCCCACCTTCCTTCCTTTCACCTTACATGACCCCATGGTTCGGCCCATCCCTCTCCTTCGGTGGTTCTCTTCCCTTGCCCAAAAGACCTCCCATAGGGGTCGGCCACCCCACCACTTTCACCACAAAATGCCCTTCTTATCGTCCCCCCATTCGATAACCCTATTCCTCCCCTTATCGGAGCCTTCAGAGGTGTCTCTTGAGGAAATAAACTCCCCTTGTCAAACTCCTCTTGTCTGATCTCTTTTCCCTTTGATTTGGCCAAGGGAATCCTGGTCAAATCTTGGTTAGGGTTAGCCATCGGAACCACTCTTGATATTTTTGTTTGCATCTCCAAGAGCCTTCTTAACATCTCCTCCACCCTTCTAAATCGGTTTCCCATATATGAAAATCTTTCTCATGGTAGAGAACTTCTCCACGCTGGTTTTGAATTGCTCCATCTCACCTTCCAGCGCCTCCATCTTCTTTGATGTCATTAATTAGATCTAGGCTCCAATTGCAAAAAACAACGAAGATATCCTATTTTTCCACCCAAGAAAGTGCTTTGATACCAATTTGATAAGTAACACTTGAAGATTTCAAGCAAATCCTATCAATAAAGACGAAAAAACAAAATGCTCTACAAATCTCATGGAAAATCAACAAAACAGTAATTTTTATTGAAGAAATCGAACTACATAAGAAATAAAGCAAGATACAATTGATCCTCTATTCAAGAGGAGGATCTATCTCTCCCAAATCTCTAGATGCCATTAGAGCCCCAAAAAACATAAACATAAGAGATCTCAAATTACAGCCAAATTCAAGATGAAACTCTAACCCTTACAAAAGAAATTATTTAAAGCAAAGAAGATTACAAAATCCCTAAATAGCCCCTAATTTAAATTTTTCCTCCCAAAGTAATATTTAATTGAGTTGTTCCCTCACAAAGTAATATTTAATTGAGTTGTTCCCTCCCAAAGCAATATTTAATTGAGTCCCTTAATGCAAATTTACCTCCCAAATCCCTCAAAAATCTTTCCCGAAAAGCTCCCTTTGATTTTGCAGTTTGATCAGCATACGTAGGAGATGTGGAACGTTGGCCTTTGTTTTGCCTGGGCTGGTCCAGTGTGGACCGGTCTAACAGATCGTTTAGTCAGGTTGAGTCGATTACCACCGTTAGCTAAGTAGATTGGGTAGATGACAACTTGGGATGGCGAAGCCATGCAATCTTGATTGTGTTCGTCATCATTTCCCACACCATCCATTTTAAGCTAAATGTAGGAAATTTCATCAATCCTAAAATCAAATTGTTGCTACTATAAGCTAATCATTTAACATCTATTGTTTAATCAAAATTGAAGGTTCTCTCTTGTTATTAAGAAGGATAATTAATTATAGGAGCTTACATCTGTGAGAAACTTGTAACATATTATAATGTCTTTGTAAAATAAGGGTGAAATTTTTAGGTAATGTATTATTTGTAATCTAATTTGTCTTCTAAAAATTTCACCCATAACTAAAAATTTCTCGAAAGAGTTGAGTGCGTTTTTAAGCTCACGGGTGGTTGTTATGATAAAAAATCTTCTATTGCAAATGTCTTAGGTTGTTCTTTTGAAAGACTTCCTTTTAAAATTTAGACCTTCCTCTAGGGTCTAAAGTTAGCATAAAAGAAATTTGGACTCTTATTATGACTAAATTCAATGATAACTTGTTTTCTGAAAAACTGTTCTTTAAAGATGGGAAGATTATTTTGATTAACTTTGTGCTATCTTCTATGGCTTTGTACTTTCTCTCTTTCTTTTGGATTTCAAATTTGATCATCATCAAAATTGATTGTATTAGAAGTTTCTATTTGAAACAAATGTTGATGGGTAAAGGCCTTCCCCTGAGCAATTGAAACAACATATGTAGACTAAAAAATATTGCTGGTCTTAATGTTTTAGATTTCTGTAAAATGAATATTTCTCTTCAGAATGGATCTGAAATTTATTCTTGTGGATTTGAACTCCTTGTCATATCACATCATACAAAGCAATTATTTGTGTAACTCTACTTCTATTGACTTTTAGAATGATAAAGGTACCCATGTCTCTCTTTTTTGAAATTTTATTAAGGATCTTAGGAAAGCATTTTTTTTTTCATCTCATTTCCTAGAATATTAAATACCGTCCAAAAATCAATTTTTGAAGGATGTATCAATCTATTATTTTCATTTGCAAAGCTTTAATGATGCAAGATGATTTGCAATCCTAATTATTGCCGAAATTTCTTTTCTCCCCTTTATTTACTTGCATTTTCATGAGGAAAGCATTACTTATTTTTATCTTGATAATTATATTTTAAATCTTTATAGTGAGCTGAATCATATTAGGTTGAATTCAAATATTTTACTCTCCAAAATAGTTGATCTCTTAAAGTGTCATTTTCCTTGTCAGGTCCTTATATCTTTCTTGATTTATGGTGGCAATTTCACTTCTACTTATTCTTGGATTGGAAGGCCTTGATATCTTTGAAGGTTGCTTTCTTTGAGTGGAGTGTTATTTGGGAAAGATTCTTATGAATTCATTTGCATATCATTTGGGATTCAAAATCTCTACCAATTGTATTTCATGAAATTAACTTCTAAAGATGATTATCTCCAGTTCTTCAAATGTAGATTCTTGTTCAATATTTGAACTCATATTTTCTCTCTTTTTGGAGCTTATAGTACTTATTTTCCATCTAGCTCTACCATCCCTTCATAAAAAAACTTTTATATCAAAGATAATGCTAAGGACATCTGGGGCAACCTCTTGCTCTAGGATATTTGTAGTATTCAGAATGAAAGAAGCAAGATATGCTTTTCTCATGCTATCAACATTGCAGCAATAACATTAACAACAACATCATCATCAAGCCTTTATTCCACCACATGGGGTCGTCTACATGAGATGTCCTGTTAATTATCAATTTCTCATTTAAATATAATATAGAAAGGTTATTTCTGATATTTTCTAACCAAGTCTTGTTAGGTCTACCTCCTCTACCTTTCTTAACATAAGCCAAATCTAATACATCTACTCTCCTAACCGAATCAACGGAAGGCTGCCGTTTTATGTGATCAAACCATCTAAGGAGACTCTCTAATCTTTATCTTCCACTGGAGTTACTCCAACCTTTTCACATATATGCTCGTTTCGTGTTCCGTCTGTAAGAGTAAAGCCATTCATCCACTTGAGCATCGTCATCTTTGTAATACTTAACTTATATTATGTTTCTCTTTTAATGATCAACATTCTGCACCATAAAGCATTGCAGGTCTCACTACCATCTTATAGAATTTTCCCTTAAGTTTGAGGGAGACTTTTCTATTACACAACAAGCTCCATTCATTTCTCCACTTCAATCAACTTGAATTCTACTATGAATACTCCCATCTATTTCACCATCACTCTGAACAAAAGACCAAATATGTCTACAACGTGTACTCTAATGGCTAGATCGCCTAAAGCCACAATCCCCTACTAGATCTATTACTACTAAAATTATACTCCGTATATTCTATTTTAGATGTACTCAAACGAAAACCTTGAGACTCTAAGATTGACTTCTATAATTCAAGTTTACCTTCAACTCCCTCTCTAGTCTTATCAATAAGAAGAATATCACTAGCAAAAAGCATACACCTGTGTACAACCTCTTGCAAATGTCTAGTGAGAACATCCATGACTAAAGCAAAAAGATATGGGCTTAAGGTTGATCCTTGATGTGATCAAACTGAAGTAGGAAAATAATTGTTCAAACCATCTTGTGATTGAACACTAGTAATAAATATTGCATACATATCTTTAATGGCTTTAATATAAGCATTATTAACTCTTTTCTTTTCTAGAACTCTCCATAGCACTTCTCTTAGAACTTTATCAGATGCTTTCTATCAACATTGATAAAAAAAATGGTCCGATACCCTATCTAGAGATTTGAATCTCCCAGACAAGCCTCTAGATCTTTTTAAAGCTGCCGTTTAACTTTTTTTTCTTCTTTGCAATGATTTCATTTTATGGTTAACTCTTGATTTGTTATGCTATTTTTGTATCCTTTTTCTTTCTACTATTGAGGAGTTTCAAAGCTTTTCAATTTTTTTTTTAAAAAGGAGGGTGCGAGATATCATGTTAAAATGGTTGTCGTGAGGTGTAGAAACTTAGAAGAGTCATGTGACAATATTTATTGTTTATGGGATTTCTTTATCCGTATGGCTCTTTCATACAAGTTGAGCTTGGTTGATCAACTAGACACACAAAATTGGACCAGAAGGTGCACTAATATTTTAGCAATTCCAAGTTTATCCACATCAAGCTCAAATAAAGGCCCAAGTTAGATACAAGTTAGATGTAATGTCAGACCTAGGTCAAGCGCAAAAGTCAGAGTGGGTTCATGGAGCACAAAAGACTACAAGAGGATTGCATCAAATCTAAAGGGTTTTATTGAAATACAAAATCATACTTCCTAAAGTGAAGGGGTCAAGCACCTTCTAGAGGAGGGAGATTTTTTTCTTTTTTGGCATTTTTTTAAATTCAAGAGGAATTTAAGGTCATCCAAGATTCCCTCTCCATAAAATTTACTAGCGCTTTGACCTGGCCAAAGAGGAGATCGGTTAAATATATATTTTCGATTATCATGGATTTTTCTTGATTTAGAATCACTTATCATATAAATTGTTAAGTTTATTAAGGGGCTTTTTCTACATGTTAATTTATTTATCATGAATGATAAAGAGATCATCTTAATGCAGTATCATCTCTTTCCTAGGGTTTTGGTGACACAAGCTTCCTCCTCCTTTTTTGAAAGTATTTCTATAACATTTTTTTTACTACTCTGCTCTTTGCATGGACCTGGTAATGCAGAGGCAAGAAACTAGGTCATTGTCTGAGCTGTGTGGATTAAACTTTTAAGGTGGTTATTCCTGGGTTTGAATAAGGGGAAGGAAGCCTATAATGATGGAGCTATTTCTCGATTGCATATAAGAAGGGCAAAGAGTAAAGGTCAAATGTATTATGTGACCCAACATTATTTCCCAGTTGAGCTTTGAAAATGGGTACAAATGTATGGTGACTTGTTTACCAACATCTAGAACATTTTGTTACCACCCTACTATGTTATATACCTCGGCAATGCAGTATATGTCCTCACATATTTGTAGTGATAAAGTTAACTGGCACTATTTTATAGCTCAATTTATTTTGGAAGAAAAGATCTTCCTCCAGATAACTAACATTATAGTAAAGCTTATTGCTTTTTGAAATTATTTTACCCTTTTTATCAGATAACCCGAAACTTTTTTGGCTTGTGATAATGATGAACTCAATGGAATTGATCTGGGAAGTGTAAAATAATATATTCATGTCATATTAAATTCACCTTCACTTGATGAAATACTGTTATTTTGGTATTGATAACTTATATTGTATTTTTTGTTTCCTGCCAATTTTTGTGCAGTACATCAGCCCAGACATCCTGGAACAGAATTTTGTGTGCTTCAATTCTTCAATATACAAATCTCTTTACTTCGTATGCTGTAATTCCTGCAGTTTAGATTCCACTGGATGCTGGAAAGTTTTACCGTTGCAACCTATGATAAAAATGTATTTTGTTGGGATAAACAATTAAATTGCACTCCATGAAAAAGACCCTATCCATCTATGCTTGTATTTTCTTTCACACGTTTTATACATGTAATTTCATTTAACAAAATTTGTTAAATTTTTTTTTTTTTAATTTGTCTTTGCCTATTATGTCTTGGTCTGTGTAAACACCATTATTCTCTTATGCAATACTTTTGTGTTCAGGAAATTTCAACTTCTTATCTCTGCACAGCTTATGAAGTTCAGGCCTCCTGCAGTCCTTGCATAAATCAAGCCGGATCCATCACTACTGCCAATCTGTTTGCAGTTTCTTGTATGTAGGAGGATATTAAGTTTTACCGGCAAAATATCAAAATTATTGCAAGCTCTTGTAGATATTATATTTCACTCGAATAACGGAGCACGTTAGCAATTTTCTTTATTTTTTTTTTTATATGCCTTTCTTCTTGTTTGCAATTATTATTCAATATTGAAGTTTTTTGAATTGGTAGGCATTCGTTCATCTCTGCCTATTTTTTTTTTTCCTATTAACTGGAAAGAAAGTGAAAGAGGAGGATGAAAAAAATGTTGATGGGTCGATCAAAATACTAATTTTACGTGGGTTGGAGAAAAAAAAAAAGAAAAGTATCAAGAAAGGAAAAAAAAAAAAAAAGAAAAAAAAAAAAGCTCGCAGGAGGTGGTTGCATTGGAGGAAAGAACAGTGTATGAGATGGAAAAAGAAACAAAAAAGTTGATAAAAAGGGTAAACGAAGGCTGAAACATTTTTTATCTGCATTAGTTGTTAACTGCACCAGAAGTTGGTGTGTCATGCCGTAATTTGCGCCTTAGATGATTCAAATTATATGAATTATTTGGTATGAACTTCAATTTTTGTTATTTTATCTTATGCATGCTCTTTTTAATTATGTTATATTCTAGAGCTTATTTATGATATCGTCTTAAAAAAAATTTGCTATGAAAACCCTAATATATATATATATATATATATATTATATATATTATATACTTAATAGTCGTGTTGTAATTATTTGTATTTGTTTATGTGAGAGTGAATTAGTATTTCATGGATTCATGTGTTAATTTTTTTTATTAATTTCAAAATAGTTATGTTGATGCCAAAAGAATCATTGTCCCTTCAATTCTTGCTAAATTTTTATGGTTCATGCTTTGGACTGGGCCTTAGTCTAGGTAAATATTCATCATATTTAGTAATTTAATTAATTTATTCTAAGCATTTATTAAAGAAACAATATAAATCGAAACTGCCACTCTTTTAATTAAAATCATTAAAATAAACATTCTGATTCTTTGGAAACAAAATAATTTGATTTCCAAAAAAATAATAAAATCCAAATCAATACATTGTTCTATCAAATTTGTATGAAAAATATGAAAAAGTGATGATCAGACTAGTTAAGAAAAACCAACGGAAATATTGGTTAAGCAGAATAAAATAAAAACAAAAGTTATAATGGGTTAATTAAGTTAATCATTGAGTTTCTGATTGATGATGCACATACAAAATAAAATAACAAAGCCAGACTAAATTAACTAAGCAAACAAAACGTCAAGTTATTAATCAAACTGAATTAACTAACGTCAAGTTATTAATCAAACTGAATTAACTAAATAAAATTTATACAATGCTAAATCAAACCAAATGATTGGACTATTTTTGATTCACTAATCAAATAAAAATATTGCGTGCGAGTTTTTTCAATATTTAGGCTTATTATGTGAATGATAAGAATTTTGCCCAACGTATCTTATAATATGTTAAACATAAGAATTTTATTATTTTTCTTAAAACTTTTTGAGAAGTTGCTTATTGTAGGGGTGCATCATTTTAGTGCAAATGCATATATATATATATATATAATACGGTGATTGATAGCCGAGACTCTTAATCATAAGCATGAAGATAAGCTGTAAGTACTTATAACACGTAGTCCTAATCCGATCCAAAAAGACACACATGAGAAAGCTTCTACGGTTGTGGGCTGAAAAGTCATATCAACTATCAAGTGAAGACAACAAAGAACTATTATAATTTATCTCTGAGTTGAAATTACGCGTTCAGGATCGGATGGATAAGGGTGAAACACAAATGTTTTTCTTTTCTTTTCTTTTCTTTTTTTAAGATCAATTTAAATGCACACCGCACCCAATCAATATTTTCCATTTTTGTGTGTTTTGAGAGAGGGAGAGAGAGAGAGAGCGGCAATGGCGTCGCAATCGTCGGAGCCGACGAAGATCATGATGGCGGTGAATGAGTCGTCGATAAAGGGGTACCCTCACGCATCCATCAGCAGCAGGACGGCTTTCGAGTGGACCGTAGCGAAGCTCGTCCGATCCAATGCCGCCGGCTTTCGCCTTCTCTTCCTCCACGTTCAGGTCCCTGACGAAGACGGTGCCGCTCTGGTCCCCCCATTCTCATTTATTATAGGGTTTGCTTTTCGGAGTATTTTTATTTATGTGCTAACTTATAGACTTTGCTTTCCTCATTCAATCGCCGTGATCTTTGTTGGATCTGTGTGAATTTTCCTTTTCTTTAGGGTTGAGTCTTGATGAATGTTAATTTTGCCCATTATATGGGCAAAACTTCCGAGCTACGGCTAACTCAAACTAGGTCTAGACAATCTCTCGCATATGCGTAAATTTAGCGAAACAAGTTTTTTTAGCTCGAGGGACAAAATCAGGCGTCTATTTGATGACACTGCGATTTTTAAACTTTGTTTAGTGCTTACGTTTTTTATTCATCTTGGGGAGCAGCATTTGAAGACATGGATAGCATCTATGCATCACCTGAAGATTTTCACAATATGAACGAGAAGGACCGGATTAGAGGGCTTCACTTACTTGAATACTTTGTCAATCGTTGTCATCAGTATGAGGTAAACACTATATAGTGAACTGTCAGATATCTGTTATAATCTTTCTTTCTGAGGACAAAGTTGTTGGTATTATTTCCCCTCTATGAGCAAAACATATTCTAGTATGGTTGAATTTTTATTTTCTTTGGTTGAACGGTTATAGATTCCTTGTGAAGCATGGATCAAGAAAGGTGATCCAAAGGAGCTAATTTGCAGCGAGGTGAAAAGAGTTAAACCTGACCTTCTGGTTGTTGGAAGCCGTGGCCTTGGACCCTTTCAGAGGTATTCTTATGTTCATGTTTCTAAATTCCTATCATAAGTTGTCTCTTTGGTCTAATATCACAAGATTAAGCATGTCCAAATCAACAAATCTTTACTTTTGTTCAGCAAATAGCTTGAATTGTGCAATTATTATAAACGGGTATCTTATAATCTACAACTTTTTATCAATTACTACATTCTATAGTAAGCTAGTCCTGAAAATTATCATTGATGTAGTGCTAGACATGCATAAATTTTTTTCTATTATTTTTTAGAGTTTCTTGTACTTCTTAGGTTTTTCATAGGATCTTGTTTTTGTTTTAATGTATTTAATTTTTAGGATTATTTTTACTTAAAATTAGATGATCGATTTTCTTTTTATTATTATTAAATTAGTTTGAATTATCCTTGTGGGCATATTTTGATAAATTATGTGTTCAAAGTGTTATAAATAGACATCTATTATTAATTGAAATTGAATCAAAAGTCCACTTGTTCCTGCTTCCTCCTTTCTCATCTCTTTTTTTTTCTCTCTACTTATAATTCTTAAATCTCAAGTAAGGTCCCTACAAAAAATTCCCTTGTTTAAGAATTGCATGAAAATTTCTATACTGGCACTATTCTCAAGGAACTATACTAGCTTCCCTCCTTTGTTTAATTCTCGTATATATAAAGGGTGAATTCAAGTAAAATAAGTTGCATTCTTGGGAAATTTAAGAGAATAAAAGAGAGGGAGATTGAGATCATGAAAGGCCATTATTAAGTTGGCATTAAGAAAGATTCTTTCTATATTAATTGGCCTTGAGGACAATGTGAGTTTTTATAGAGGAATTGTGTGTGTGTGTGGGGGGGTGGGGGTGGGGATTGATAGGTTAGTCCCTCTTGGATCGGCTAGGGTTTAAGCCAGACGAATAGGGGGGAAATCCGCCCCTTTGAAGTGGGCCCTGGGAGCAGATTTTGAAATTGGAGGGGTGACTAGGAGGGAAAAGCAAGATTGTTTTGAGATTTTTCTATTGTATGCTTTTAATATATTTTTAACCCAGTGTTCAGTTATTTCTTTATGCATGTGTTTGTTGAAATTAGGGTTTCTTAGGTTGTGAGGGCTCTAACCAGCAGCTAGGGATTTGGGAGAGCCGGATCTTCCTCTCCAATTGAAGATCCAACTGCATCTTGCTATTTTCTTTCATATTCCTTGCACTAAAAATATTCATGGTGTGTTCTTCTTCCCAATTTTCCATTGCGATTCACTGATTTGGTTCAAAGTGCATCTACTTCCTATCATGTACTTATGTAATTATACTTAATCTTAGATATAAGATCTAATGCTTTCCTCTCACATCCTCAAGATGTGAAGTAACTGAGGTCAATCCATTCATTCCTTGGAGTCAACATGATGGGTACATCAGAGCTTGGAGGATTTATCGCCGTAGAGGCCAGAGATCTACAGCCTTGATTGAGTCTTTATATTTTTAGTTTTCATGTGTTGTAGGAGGTTTATGTGGTGTTATTTATTTTATTATAATTTTACCTTCATTTGAGGGAGTTTTTTGTGTTTTTTGGTCAAGAGCCTTCTTGTCTTTTGTTCCTTTCATATTTTTGGTGCTTATATATATGGTCCATTGTTCTCTTGTATGGATGATGAATATTTTGATATAAATTTCTGGTTATATGCTTCCTCTTCTCTTGTTGAGTTGAGTTTGTGTGTGAAGTTCCTTGGAAAAAGGCAATGAAATACCAATAGCATGTGAGCTCTTGGTTGGTATCATCTTCCTTCTCTATCTCTTTCTTCTCCTTCCCTAGCCGCCCAAACAACCTCCCACCGCTGCAGCAACTTGTTGTCCTCAACCAGCAGCGACCTCCCTCGTCCCCTCTGACCGCCTTCACATTTTCTCCAACACCCTTGACCCTTGGACTTTCCTATTATGTAATTAATTCACATTAATTGAGCATTTATCTCAATTAATTGTGACATTTGGAGATCCATAACCGCTTTGACTTTTCCTTTCCCAAGCCAACTAATTTCCTTCCCAAGCAAGCCACATCAACCCTTTCTCTTTCCCAAGCAGCTCGCCCTCACATCTTCACTTCCCAAGCTGACTTCTCCCTTCCAAGCCACTAAAAATTGGCCAAATCGTCTCTCCCCTCCTCCCCATGCAGCTGGCCTAGCTTTCCGCTCCAAACCCCAAAACTGTGAACCTCTCCACTTCCAAACCCTCATCTAGATGAAACTTTCTTTTCCCTCCCCACTATTCTACCTCTCCAAGGAAACCTACATTCTACTAATGCAACAAGGACATTGATTGGACAAAGAGCATGGATTTCAAGGGCAAACCAAGGAGGAACTAGCCGTCATTTATTAAGGATTTCATTCCTCCTATTCACAAGCTAAGTATCAAATCATCCCCTTGTTCTTCATCTAACTAAATATTGGTCTCCTCATTTCATCTATATTAGCATCATCTCATATGTATTGATTAATCCACCAAGTTCTACTTAAAATTGAGCGAACAGAAATTCTAGTAATTAGTCCTTTAATTAAATGTTTGACTTGTGCCAACCCCTGTTAGCTAGTCTAAATTGATTCATCTTTTGTTATTGCTTAGCCTTTACTTATTAATTTCTTGCTATCACATGATCTAATTGTTCAATTTTTTTTTACTGTTCTTAATGTTTTATGAAGTTTATTTTGTTGTCTTTGATGTTAACTTAACATAAATCTCTATTTGTATGACTTATTTCGCTTAGTCATGCATAAAAACATTTTCATGCCATCATTATTTTTAGGAAGTTGCATCCACTGATTTTATCTTCAACCAAGAACAATTTCGATCAAACAAGAACTCTTTCCAAGTTGATTTCTATCAAGATTATTCTTTCGTTGATTATACTTACTAGTGCCATCATATGGTGCGCTTGACATACTTATCAATGGTCAATAACAACCTATAACGCAAAGGCCTATATTATGGCCATGTGCATAGCGCATAGCGTAATACGCGCTATCTTAAAAATATGAACAAAATGCAACTAAAAATGAAAGATTATTAGATTGAAAAATAAATGGCTCATGGTAATAAAAACAAAGGCTCACGTACTTAACCACTTAAAATTTAAAACATTGCCATTTTTTGGCAAGTTCAATGTCTTTTAAAAAAATTAAACTAAACATTTTAAGGATCATCATCATCATCATCATCATCATTATAAGTTAAAATAGCCTCGTCCCTTTATCTACATCACCATTATCTTCTAAATCGTGTTTTTTGTGTTACTTTCATCATCTTCATGCTCAATTGGAGCAGTGTTAATTCTAGATGAAAATTCGTTCTATTTTTCTTTAGATCAATCTTAGATATTGTAATTTTATTCATAAACACTAGTTTTTGCAACAATGCTCCATGCGTGTGTCGAAGGCTTTTATGCGGTAAGCGGGAGACATTGTCAAATGAAATTATGCCGAGCTACTCGCCTAGCTTTGTCCAGTAACACGTAATAATTTGGTTTCAATTATTTTCTTGTTCCAATGCTTGATAGTCCTGATTTGGTTTTGAGTTTTGATATGTAAATAGTTGTTTGAAAAGGGAAAAAAAAAGCTCTGGCTGATATCCTTAGGGTTCTTGTGTTTTGACAGGGTATTTGTTGGAACTGTGAGCGAATTCTGTGCAAAACATGCTGAATGCCCTGTGATCACCATCAAAAGGAAGCCTGCTGATGCTCCACCTGATCCCATAGATGATTGATTGTTTATTCGCCAACAATCAACATCACAGATTGTGCAACAAAGAGCAATATACTTAAGAGACTGAATGTGTTTCATTGCTGGTGTTATCATATATTATGACAGCTTGTGCTTGTACATATACATATATATATATATATAAATTAGTAGGCTCCATATCTACTTTTTGGCAAAACTTGAGTTTGTTTGTTTTATTAAATGTATGAATCTATTGGTATTTGCTCTTTTTAGGGTATCTGTTTATGTGCCAACATTTCACTTGGGCGAATATGATTTATATTGACTGATTGTAGTTAGATGGGAATGGATCCCTTTCATGGCTAAGTTATAGCCTTTTAATTATAATGCATATTTCAATTAAGGTAAATTCACACACATCATATACGTGAGATTCAAATCAAGATCTCTAAGTTGAAAGTCAAAACTCTAGTTGACCAAACAAAAGAAGAGTATCTCATAATATAAAATAGTATTTTGAAATTTTCTTGGAGGTACTGTAAATAGTATTTTGAAATTTTCTTTCATTCTTCTCTCATAATATGAAATAATAGAACAATAAGAAGTAAGGTAAAAAGGCCTTTTAATTAAACCAGAGCTAGAAGGAATATCTAGAATATGTTCAAAGAGCTACATCAAAGTAGGCCTAAACAAAAGGGAGCTCAACTGTGGAATTAAAGCAGTTATAATAGAAAAAAAAAAATGATGATTGTGGCTTTCATGAGCTTGATTGCAAAGAATGCAAGATTGGGATACCAAAATATTACGTTTAATCAGAATATCAGATATGTCTTAAGACCCTCCAAAATTACCAACCAAGCAAAAGAAGAGTATTTGAGAGCAAAATTCTTATGCCGGATGAAATTAAACCAAGGCATAATAATGAGAAGTAATGTTCTTAAAAACCAATTTATCAGTACCAGGCCAATATATAGGAGCAGAAGCATAAATAAAAGTTACATTGGTAATAGTAGAACTAATGTATGTAGAAAAATTAGCTGGAAAATTCCAACCAATAGGGGAGATAAATTTGCTAACCTGTATATTATTAAAATCACTTAACCCAATCAGGTCCAAAAGCTTTATTGTTACACCAAGTGTCTCATATAAGGGAAAGATTGTTGTCGGTATGTATGTTGAGAGAAACATTGTTTCTGATTTTGATTGCAATGGAGCATATGCATTTCCAATACTTAGAGGCTTTAAGAGAATAAGGTTCCAAATAGAAATATATTTATGTTTATACCAGTTAGTAAGCAAACTATCACCATTATATAGATGTCAAATAAGAGAGCAGGTGTAATCATAGTACAAAGACTGGATGGAAGGAATGCCAAGTCCACTCTTATCGTTGGAATGATAAGTAGAATTACAAGATATACTTGGATTATTTTGGTATTTATATCCACATGGAAGAGGAATCTAGAGCAAACCTTATCAATAACTTTATAACAGCCCCTAGGTATAATAGCTCCCCTGATTCAATAAGCTAAAGTGTTGTGTATGATAAATTTAATAAATTGAGTACGACTAGCAAAAGATAATGACTTAGCTTTCCAACTCTCTAAAAGGCCAAAAAAATTTTGCAAGAGGGATTGAAAATCAGCAAAACAAGTTTTTAGTGGAAAAACAAGAAAATCAATATATTTAAGCTGAGAGCTAGAACAATTAATATTTAGAATATTACAAATATCAGTGGATTGGGAAATACCATTAGAAAAGATAATATAATTGTTATCATCATTAACATGCAGGCCAAATTCATAATATTTTGAAGATTTAAAACATTCACAATATTGACTTTCCCAAAGACCGAAAGGTCATTAACATAAAGCAAATGGCTAATAGTTTTGTTCTCAAAATTGAGACCTTCAAAAGCACATTTAGAGTCAGGCTTATCCAATATATTAGACAAAGTATCCATGACAATACAAAACAAATAAGGAGATAAAAGGTAGCCCTATCGCGAGAAGAAGAGCTTAAAAAATCCTTAAAAGCATCATTAATACAAATAGAGAAGTAAACATTATCAATACATCATCTAATCCAAGAAATAAATGTGGAGGGATGCAATGCCCAATATCAATTTTTAATTTCTTCATTAACCAACCAGAGCTTCTATAAATTTTGAGTAATGAATATAATTTTATATTTGTATTGATTCTTTTGTCTTGCATTGAGATAAGTGATAGAGTTTTATTTACTTGTTGGGCTTTTATGCTTATTATGATTTTAAATGATTTCATCTAAGTAGCTTGCAGGTTGAGACTATGTACTAATGCTAGTATAATTTTTATTTTAGTTTTTTGTTTATATATATATATATTATTTTGAACTCTAGTTACATATTGTAATTATTAACAATAGTAATGTGATAAGGGCAGCCTTTTTTATTCAAATGAGTAAGCAAAAACTCTCTAAAAATTGTGTCAAAAGATTTAAATATGTCGATCATAGCACAAAAAAGATTCTTGTGAGTATTAATGTTGAATTCTCCCAATAATTCAAAGACCAGCAAGATATTATCAATAGATATTCTATCATGAATGAGACCAACTTGACTAATATCAACAATATAAGGAATAATAGGTTTCATTCTAATAGCCAAAATTTTAACAATAATTTTGAAAATACACTGGAAAGAGAGATAAGTCTATAGTCACCAATATTACCAACTTGAGATGTCTTAGGAATAAAAGTAATAACAGGGACTTTAACACATCTAGGCATGGAATTTGTTAAAAAGAAGTTTTTGACAGCAGAACAAACATGCCCACCAATAATCTCCTAGGTATTTTTATAAAATTCAAAGATAAAGTCATCTGGCCTAGAGGCAGAAGATGGAGGAGTGGAGAAAACAACAACTTTTATTTCCTCGTTAGATATAGAAATAATTAAAGAAGATCTGAGATATATAGGAACATAATTACCAACAAAAATCAAGGGGTGATTCAAAGTGTGGTTGTAATGAGTGTTGAAGAGCTTATGCAAGTGGTTGATGATAGCCATGGAGATGTTATTATGCGAAGAACAAGAACTAATTAGTAGCAATCTCACTTATATTGTTATAATTATTCCTAGCTATAATTTTCTTGTAAAGGAACCCAAATCATCTTCACCATTGAAAAACCACATGACTTTAGATCTCTAGATGATCAAGAGGACCAAGAAGAGTAACAAGAAGCCAATTGATATTAATATCTTTAAAAGAAGTGTTGAGGGCAGGGCTAAAAGGGTTATTGTTTATTTGTTGGAGGTAAAAATTCTGATTTTGCTACAAATCCACAATGTTTTTGGAAATAAAATTGGAAGAAATCCATTTTTTTGTTTTGATGATGCCATTGAGTTTCTGTAGCTTTTGATAAAAAGAATAAATCAAGTTGCCACTACAGTGACAAACCCAAACAGAAATCCCAAAAATTAGCATTCTTAAGCCGATAGTTTTAAAAAGAAATCTATGCATAGCTTTATCCATTGAAGAGTTTAGAAGAACAAGAGAACTGTGATTAGAGCATCTAGGGTTTTTAATTTTATAAAATAATAAGAAATTTGCTCTTACCAATAATCATTAATAAGCACTCTATCTAACTTAATATTAATAGGCTTGTTAGTACGTTGATTAAACCATGTATATAAATGGCCAGTGGAACCAAGATCATTCACACCAATGTTGAAAATGAGATTATTTAAATCTCAAAACTTGTTATTATGACTAGCATTGTCACAAACCTTTTCATTGCTAAACCTGCAACAGTTGAAATCAGCCAAAACAGCTTAGGACAAATTAACATTAACCCAAATATCATTTCAAAGAGGTAATCTGTCATATTGAGAATCAGAAGCATAGACAACAGATACTTGGCAAATAGGAGAAAGCCTAAACAAAGTGCCATGAACAATCTGATTGGAATAAAAAGTAGGCTGAAAGGAAACCCTCTTGGAGTTCCATTTGAGCTGGATTCTACCTGGGTTAAAAACATCAAAATTATTAAAAGAGCCTTAATTCTAAAAAACCCTGTGATTGAACAAGAAGACAAAATCAGTAGCCGAATGGCTAAGAATTTTATCTTCCAAAATACACAACATATTTAAGCTATAACAACTTACAAAATCTTTGTAGTTTAAAACCTTTCTAGGATTGTTAAAACCCCTGACATTTCAAGATGTAGGGCTGTCAAAATCAGGTCATAGGTCGGGTTTGGGTCGAACCTGGAATTGACCCGACACAGGTTGACCCAACTCAAACCTGATCCATTTTTGTAAACTGGTCAGGTATTTCAACTCGGACCTGAACCGCACAAGTTGTCGGGTTAACCCGACCCGATTCGTGAACATGCGACTCACTGGGTGAGGCGCATGCGGGGTGAGGGTGCAGCGTGAGCGTGAGGGCGCAGGCAGGGTGAGGCGTCAGCGACTCGCTGAGATGGTGGTGACGACACCGATGAAGGCGAGTCGAAGACCATGGTCAGGGCAGTATACAGGCGACAAGACATTGTCATCAGCTTAGCGGGCACGAGAGCGCAACGCACTCAGGTCAGTAGCGGCAGGGACACAACACGGGTGCCACGGCAAGCAGCGGCACTCGACGTCATCACGCAACTCACGCAGATGCAGTCACCCGATGAGATGTTGTGAGCGCGAACATGACTAGCAAGTCGCGAGTGCGGGCGGGAATCAAATCGAGATTTCTGATTTTCGGGTCGATCCAGGTCATTTTTGGGTTTCTGGGTCAACCCGAACTCGACCCGTTTGGGAATCCGAGAACCCGAGCCCTATCCGTTTGCTAAACAGGTTGATCATAACCTTAAATTTTTGGGTCAAGTTCGAGTCATGTTTTCAGGTCGTGTCAAATATTGAAACCCCTACCAAGATGCAATATTGGGGAACATCATTGAGTTTTATTGTTTAAGGGTGTTGTCTTTTTTACATTTTTGGAACGAGTTGGTTTTTGTGGTTGAGTAACAACTATTTGAATGTGTAGTAATGGAAGCACTATTAATATCAATAGAATTCTTAGTGCTTTGAGTTGTTTTCAATTGAAGAATGGAAAATTTGTTACTAGTAGCCACACCTCCAATTTCCATAGAGGTGGGGGAAGGGATCCGTGGAAGATGTGTGTCATCCTAAGGTGTGTTAAGATTAGGATTATGAGGTTTATCTGAGACAAGCTAAGCCTTAGAAGCCTGTATATATGAAGTAGACAGGGTTGAGGATCTAACAATAGAAGTCACCAAAATGTCAGTAGGAATAACAAAAACAGAAGCTTGAGGCTTTTGCTGTAGTGAGGTGGAGGGAAGTGGAGGTTTTAGAATAATGATTTGGGTGGCTATTACGTGGTTTGTGACTTAAGCTTCTACCCTTAGGTTTAGATGCCACGGTCTCTTGGATAGGTTGAATATGGTAGAGATTTGGTGGATGAACCAATGAACCACAACTCGAACAAGGGGTCGGCTTCCAGTCTTATTGAACTAAATGACTTTTTTTTTTTTCTCCAATGGACAGAAATTTCATCTGGCAAAATAGTGTAATTCTAAACCTAACGCACACCCTAGCAAAGGTTAACCGAGTTTTCATTGCTAGTGGTGTACCTATTACACTAGCAATTTTAGAAATGTCCATGGGTGTCCAACATGATAAAGGTAGATCATGTATTTTTATCCACAAGGGAATCAAAGTAAACTCCTCACGTCTAGATTTAAACATTGGAGACCATTTCTGCAAAATAAATGGCATGCCAAGAAAAAAAAATCAAGTTCCAAGGAGAGTAAGGTTAACGTATCTTTCAGCATGCAATGTTTTTTCATATAAGCTAAGAGAGCCTCGTAATAGGGCTATTTTCCAATTTCATAACGCACAAGGGAAAGCCCCCCATTCTTTAGATCCATTCCCGTTCGTGATTTCATCATCAGAAAACTGAACTACCTTATCTTGAGAAGGTATTTAAGAAAGAGTAAAATATTTTACCAAGAACAGTCAAATGAGCAATCCGTTCCAGTTTAGGGAAGTGGAGCAGAAGGGGATGAAGAAGAGGGGGTTCTTAGCTTGAGAGCTTGGGATGAGAGAAATCAACCAATGAATATGAAGCCATATCAAATGAAAACATATGAAATAGGAGGAAGAGAGGAAGAGCTAAGGGGAGAGGCCCCTATGCATGTGAGAATGCTGAGGAACCAAGGCAGCTAAGATTCACAAGAAACCATGGCAGAGCGCTCCTTCTCACAGTTGCTTCATTATGCATGTGTTCGTCCATCATATATTGCAAGTCACAAAAATTGTTCCATCAATAGATGTTTCCTACAAGCTTTTGATAATAGCTTAATTTATGCAAGAATTGCCGAAGAAAATCATTTTCAGACAGATTTTATTATTCAAAATAATTATTTTTCCTTGTAGTAAATCACGATTTTGCTTATAATATCTTTTCATTTTCTCCAACTATAGTGCTTGTTATTGTTTTGAATGACCCTCTCTACATTTGAAGAACGACATGTGAAGAAAGAAGAGTGGAGATGATTAACAATTACCTGTTGATGCAAAGATTGGAACAAGACTAACTTAGTTAAAAGATTATTTGGGAAATATAGAGGTGGTGGCGAAGAAACGAGTTCTTTTTTCTTTTTTTTTGTTAGCTAATTATCATAAAAAGTGCTTAAAAATAGTTGATGAAATTTTCGCTATGCAGGAGATATGTTCAGAGAAACAAATTGGGCTTTTCAGCAAGCTACTTTCCCAATAAAAGCTCAAGAAAAACAACTCCAAATGAATGGAGTTTGAACGGCCGGGAATTAAACTAAAATTATCACAAATTAAAAATCCCATTACATTTGATTTTTGAATTGAAAAGCAATTGGATAAAGTCCAGTTTCATTAGATTCCATTCAATAAAGCCAACTAACTTCTGATCTTAGGAGCCAAGAAGGCCAGTGGAATTTCAGAAGCTAGGAAATTATAAGTTACAAATATTCATTCATTAATCAATAATAATATAATAGCCAAATAGCTCACATCACATCTGCAATGTTGGATATTCTATAACTATGATTGAAATTATCAAAAATAAATTAGAAGATGAAAGGCTAAGATTTAATACGATAAGAATTGCAAACCGCTAGGTATTATAATATATATATATACACTAAATCAAGCAACCATGTAATTGGTGAGGATGTCAGCACCCAAAGTTCACATTCAGCAAGCAATTTTACAGAGTATTCCAGCAGTAAATATGCACTTGTCATTAAAACTCGTAAATAAAAGTTATAAAGTCTCTAAATGTCCAGAAGATCTCCAAAATATGATTAAATTCATTTTTCAAATATAAATCAGTGCATGGAAAGACACAAAGAAAACATAATGGAGTTCATATTTCAACATGGAGTCAAAGAATATTGACGCAATCCCACTTGATACACTAAGCTAAATACCAGGCAGCCATGGAACCTGCAATTGGAATTGAGTACCGCTGATTTATTCTTCATAATAGAGAAAAACAATATCTGGCGTCCCTGACAACAGCTTGGTTCATCATCACAATAAAACATAAGAAAACTTCACAGATGCTCCTTACTATAATACTTTCAACTAGCAGAGTTTATTATAAATAAATGCTCCTTCCACCAGTTTGTACCTTTCTACATTACAAGAAAGCTGATCCAAGCAGCGGTAACATATTCATTTATCTTACAGCCGTATTTAAATTCTAAGAACGGAAAAGCAATTGAGATTAGGTCCATTAACACATTGGCAAGATACTTCCAAATCAAACTAAAATTAAAATTAGTTTTAACTTCCAGCTGACCATCATAGAACATGAATTCTTTCTTGGAAAGCATGTTTCTATCCAGTATTATGGCTCCTATGAGTACAAAAGAGGGCATTAGAAGATGGTTCTTTTTTATTCCATTAAAAATGATGATTTAAAATATCTTATATTGATCTATCAAACAAAGATTCAACATGGAAAGAGAGATCAATTCATTGAAATCCATTTGTTCTTAAAATGTACTGAGCTGCAGAATCGTTTTTACTACATCTGCTACATTTAGAGTGACATGTCTTCCAACCATATCGCATGTTAATGACCCATTATACTGTGCAATGGAATTATCATATTGTTACAGCAGCTTTAATAAGTTTGTTGAAGCTAAGATAGCAGTTTTCTACAAATTTCAAAAATCAAAGTACCCAGCAAAAAAGATCATAATCATAAAACAAAACTCTATGGTAGAGATTCTTTCAATTCAAGAAAATTTTAGATGCTAATGAAACTCATTATGCGAATATGAAATTATAACTTGGAAGGCTTGAAGAGAGGAGCATGCAAAGCAACCATAAACGCATAAAAGAACTTCACTTCTAAGGAAGAATAATAAACATTCAACTTATAAGTTTGTTTTTAAGTCACTTACCAGAGAAATGGGGTACGATAAATATATGATCTAGTCATTAATCAAGCTAAGAATGTCAAAGACAACGTTAAGTAAAGCTCATAGAAAACTTTCATTCACTTTCATTATACTTCTATTTTCAAAATTTAAACCAATAAACATACCGTAAACTTAAAAAACTAATTCTGTGAACTATTTGCATATTATTTAGAAATCTCTGAACTATAAAGAATCTCCAGGTCAACCAATGCAATTCAAACCATCTGAGCGTCTCTTCAGAGAAATTCAAGCTTACATTTTGGACATAAATAAAATTTAATGAACATGCCATAAATGTGAAACAAAGAAAAATCAAATTAGGATGGTAAACCGTTGAGTAAAAAGATGAATGAGCAACAATTTGATTTTTCTACGCTTCCATTCCTTCCAGGACATAAAACTGGACATCAGTATTGAGAACATGTCACCTCTGCCTTGTGATGCCATTGGATGCCCATTTCAACCCAAGTCTACACTGGCATAGCGTTAAGATGAAGACCATATATATATAAATATATTAATATATATATATGGCTAAAATAGCACTCCAGACTTTGATAGCATAGCACACGATGCTCAAATTATTCAGAAATGTCATCCCCGCTAAAATGCTCTGTACGTTCAGGCCTATCATCAGAATCATCTTCTCTAAAAGACCTTGCCTTCTTCGAGTATTGAATATCCACCCTGTCCTGTAAATTTTAAAATTTAATTGGAATTTGAATGCATCCTTAAAATACAACCATTATGTTTCATGCATGAAAAAGTGTGTATATTCTATTTATCCAATTTATCCAACCTAAAGTTTACAGAAAAGAAAGAGAGAGAGAGAGAGAGAGAGAGAGAGAGAGAGAGAGAATTACAATGTTCTGAATATGATACCAAGAACCAAGAAATGCAAGCAGGAAGGAGTTACGTACAAGGATACTGGAGGTAATAGTCGGATAAGGCTTCTTCTGTTGGATTTAGGAAAATGTTTCAAACAGAAAAGGGACTGAAAATGCCTATTTCAAACCAAATTTCAGTGACTTATAGATTATAATACCGTCAGAAAATTCTTCCCTCCAATCATGTCAATTCATCCACGAAGTGCACATCTTTCACTCTCCACATCACTCCTATCACCTTTCCTCTATACCCATGCCCGCATCCTCCCACCTCTACTGCATCTATTATCCTTGAAAGTGCTGATCTTAAAACCCTCCCTGAAGGACATGTTTGGCTGAAATAGATTTTTAGTACTGAATCAAATTTTTATTGAAATAAATATGAAAGAAAGACAAAATGCAATTGGAACTTCAATTGGAGAGGAAAATCCGGCTCTCCCAAATCCCTAGCTATCAGCTAAAGCCCACTCAAACTAAGAACAATCCAAAATCAGTAAAACATCACATAAAAAACTTAACCATAACATAAACAACTTATTTAAAGCATAAAAAATCAAGTAAATTCCCAAAACAGCCTTGCCCTTGAATTTTCCTTCCTAGCCGGCCCATCCCCCATTTGAAAAAACTCCCTAGGCCCCACCCCAAAGGGGGCGGGATTTCAACCCTGTGGAATGGTTCCGCCTCACACACCCTGGCCGATCCCTTCTATGTCCGGTCCAGGAATGACTAGTCTAACAATATCCCCCTCCTAAAGACCAACATTGTCCTCACGATAGAAAGATGAAAATTGTTGTTTCATCCTCTCATACGACTCCTAAGTGGCATCATACTCGGGTATGTTCTTCCATTTTATCAATACTTCCTTGATCCCTCCCTCTTATTGTCATACTCCTTTCAGCTCCAATGTTTCCAACACCACCTCCAAATCCTCTGCCAGTGTCATGGGTAGCTCTGAAATGAATGCATGGTCACCAAAAGCTCTCCTCAACTATGACACATGGAACATTGGATATATGGTAACGGTCGATTGTAACATTAATAGATAAGTCACTGCTCCAATCATCTCCAATATCTCCTAAGGGCCAAAGTACCTCGGGATCATCTTCTCATTCCTTCTGTTAGCTACCATCCTTTGTCTATAGAGACAAAACTTCAAGTATACCCTATCTTCTATCTTAAACTGGATGTCCTTCCTACACCCATCTGCTTACTTTTTCATGATATGTTGAACCCTCAACAAGTGTCTTTTTAATTCATCCAATACTACATCCCTCTCCTCTAAATACTATTCTACTAACGAGACTGGTATGCTACGTAGCCCAAAGTGTACCAAGTGAAATGGGTCCTTTCCATACAACACTTTGAAAGGGTCATATGGGAAGCTAAATTATAGGAAGTGTTGTACTAGTATTCGACCCATGCCAGCCACTTGGCCCACAACCAAGATGTTTATGAAGAAAAACATCGCAGGTACGTCTCAAGACTCATGTTTGACTATCCATCTAGGGGTAGTAAGTGATGCTCCTCTTCAGTATTGTCCCCTGCAACTTGAACAACTCCCTCCAAAAATGATTGAGGAACCCCTTATCTCGATCAAACACTATAAACTTCGGTATCCCATGCAATTTGATCACCTCTCTAATGAATGTCGCTATCACTGTCACTGTCGTGTAAGGATATCATAGGGGAATGAAATGAGCATATTTGCTCAATCAGTCCACCACCACCAAAATCACTATAAACCCCTTGTATTTGGGCAATCCATCCATAAAATCCATGGTGACATCCTCCACACTCTATATGGAAAAGCTAGGAGTTACAATAATCCTCTTGAAGACATGGCCATATATTTGTTCACCTGGCCATACCTCACATCAACCTACCATCTCTTCCACATCCTTATACATCATCTTCTAATACAACTATGTCGTCAACCTCCTATACATCTTATGAACCCCTGAATGACACTCAACCGCGCTCCTATGAAACTCCTACAGAAAGTGAGGAATATGAACTGATATCTGTGGCAACACAAATCTCCCCTGGTACAACAGACTCTCCCAAGTTAGGGACTAACCAGGGAATCTACTCTCATCCCTCAGCGGATCTGTCTTAATTTCTTTTAGCTCCTCGTCCTGCACATTCTCCTCCTTAATAGCCCCCCAATCCAACATCAGTGGTACCGAAATGGCTAACACCTAGAGCTCCCCCACGCATTTGGACGGCATCAACCACTTTGTTCTCTAGCCCTAGCGTATACTAGATCTCAAAATCATATCCCAACAACTTTGAAAGTCACTTCTAATGCTCCTCGATTACCATGCTCTCCTCTAACAAGTATTTCAAACTCCCATGGTCTACCCTGACGATGAAATGTGAACACAACAAGTAAGGCTGCCCTTCTAATGGGCCAGTAATTCTGCATAAGCACTACCCTCAACCCATATTGTGATGCATCAATCTCTACCACAAAAATATGACTAAAATCTCATAGGGCCAAGACCGGTACCATGGTCATAGCCTTCTTCAGTCTCTCAAAGGCTTGGGTAGCTGACTTTCCTCACAAAAAGTTATCATTCTTCAGCTGCTCTGTCAATAGATATGCTATAGCGTTATATCCCCTCACAAACCTCCTATAGCATCCAATCAACCCTAGGAAACCCATCAGCTCTATCAGATTTCTAAGTAGTGACCTTTTCAGCATTACCTCAATCTTGGCTTAATCAGTGGCCACTGGCCACCCCTCCTAAGATACCATGTGCGTCAAGTACTCCACACTAGGTTGTACTGTTTGGGTGTACTGGATTGGTGTTGGTTCAAACGTCATTGCTCTGGGTCTATGAAGTAACTTTTTTGTGGTGCTCCCATTATTAGTCTATCTCAATTTGCTTCAATATTCATCACTCATCATCTTCATGTGATTTGGACTAGAACTCTGTCCATCATCTTCTGTGCTTCAATATTCGTGATTTGTCATCTTCCTGTGATTTTTTTTCTTAGGCTTACCTTTTGTGTTCTTGAACTGCACGCACTTGCTTGAATTATTTGTGCCCTTTTTTTATTTAATTGGGCCCCGCCCTCAAATTTCCACAAAAAAGGGCCAAATACTAAATGCAGTCCTTGATCTACATCTCCATAAAGTTTCATAATTCTAATTAGCAGATTAATCCAAGATTATAAGAAATCTAAATAGAACTATGCACCCTAACAATACTATTCAATTTCTTAATAATCAAACAACTTCATCGATTTGTTGTAAAAGGAAAAGCTTCTCTCTCTAAGAGATCACTGTGAGCAAAAACATCATAAAATCACCTTGATGCAAGTCTTATAGATAAAAGAATCTCCAAGCTTACCATAAAATAAAAATGCACTCAATCGGTTACCAGGACATGTAATATTTTACCAGAACACAAAAATGGAAGAAAAACGGAGTCAAACCAGAAATGGAAGCAACCTAGCAGTGTCACAGGCACATTATATGGATTCTTTCATGCAACAATATTGAAGTTCAGAAAGTTAATGTTACATACATGATTTAGAGAAGTTTGTCCAGATTCCACCATCACTTCTGTAACAGCAACAGATGCCCTTTTTCTCACAGTTATTCTCGAAGGCACAGGATAATGCTCAACCTCATCGCTAGACCTTCCCTCTTTAGCCTTCTTTTTCTTTAATAGAAGCTTTGTTGGTAAAGGCTGCCGAACAAAGTTCTTCTAAATTAAAAGGCATCAATGATCCAAGCAGCAAAGAAATGGTCCAAACATTACCAGATATCGGGCAACATCATCATCAAAATTAACAAGGAATGTTGAAGGGTCATCAACATCATCACCTCTGACCTGCAACACAGGATCATGTGCAATCTAGGTAAAACTATAATAAGATTACAGAACAGTTAAAAAGCATGCAGCATGGGAAAACATTTCAAAAAGTGACAGTAAATGAATTACAAATTGTACATAAAATACATACATCCCAGTGATACTCCCTAACCCAACAATATGATATATCTTCATTTTCATCGTAAATGTCCTTCGATAGCTGTTACAATAAATACAATAAAGTCATCAGAGAAAACAAAAATAGAATATCTTGCTATTTAATTACAAATCATAGGTTGTAATCTAAAGCAAAAGAAAGTTAAGGAGCACAAAAAGCCCTCCTACTAAGAAATTAAGACAAATGTTTCCGATGAAGCGGATAGCACTGAAAATCTAGAATGTTACGCAGAACAGTTGCAGCTCACTACCTCATCAGGAGCAGGAGCCATGTATGCCAAAAATTTCTCAAGCTTTGTAGGATCGGAGCTGCTAACCACAAAGCTCTTCATTATGGCCTGTAAACAAGTATATTAATGAGATACACTATGCGGTTATTGCAGCCAAGGATAAAAAAACCCTGCATTTAAAATGCACTAGAATATCCACGAGATTTGGTACATTGCATTCATTACTAGATGGTAATCAAACTAAAAACATAAAAAGCTTAATCAGATAGCCTAAAAAGAAACAAAAAGATTAGCGAGATACACAAGAGGGGCCATCAAAATAAAAGGCCGCATTAAAAATTCACGCCTAAAGATAGAACTAAATCTCCATATTATATGGGACATAGCAAAAGTAGTTTATGCCACAAAGAATTCCAACAAGTAATTTAATAAACAGTTAAATTACAAACAAAAGATCAAAATGGACTTAAAATTTTAATCTCCTCATTTCCACCCAATATTAAAATGATTAAAAGACTTTTATTAAATTCAATATTTTTTTCTGATCATATATATTAAATTCCATATATATATAAAGTAATCAATTAATTAAATTAAATGAACAAAGTTTAATAGAGCATTACCGTTCTACTAATAATGTACTGTTCAATCGTTTTTCCCTTTTCCACCAAGGAAAACATACAGCAGCCCATGTAAAAGTGAATAGTTGAGATTAAAACTTTGTATGAAGTTATATTATATTTATTGCGTGTTGGAAAATTTGTGGCCATAGAGATATATGGAATTTAACGTCCTAGCTTTGCACTAAAATCCAATACACACACAAACAAGATAAAGCAGTGCAATAATTGTAAGAGAAATCAATTTGTTTACATGGAAAATCCTAGAAAGAGAAAAACCATGGGGTCTAACCCAGTTAAAATGATTTCACTGATATTTATATTGGTTGCAAGTGAAATTGATGTAGGACGAGAACGGGTAGGACGGCTTTGCTAAGGAGAGGATCTCCTCTCCAAAAATATGAAAAAATACACTTCAGGAAATCTGAAATTTTCATATTTGATCTCAGAATTCAGTAAGGCATTCTAACTTTATGTGCTGGGAAGAAAGAATTATGAGAGGATGTTTTAGTCTGTGGACGGGAGCTTATGTGCACGGTGGGAAAAATCCAATCCTTGAATCCTTGAATCTACAGGAAAGAGAGGCTTTAATGTTAGGAAAGATTTCCTAAATTAAAGCCAAAGGTGAGAGTTACGGGATTTGAAAATTAGTTTCCAAATTCCTTTCCAGCGGCAAGAGGAGTTTTAAGAAGGATTCACGGGTGGATGGGGAAGGTGGCCGGCGGGTGAGGGAATTGGCCGGGAGCTTAGAGTGGGCGGATGGGGGTCAGATGGGGTGAGATCCGGCGGCAAGGGTGGAGGATGAAGACGATGGAAAAACAATTAAAGAAAAGATAAAAAAACGAAAGAAAGAAGATCGAAGATAAAAACGAAAAAGAGAAAATAAAACCGCGAGCCTTGGACTCATCCGAAGGCTGACGGGTGATGCGTTGCCCTTCTCCAAGGGACTCAAATCACGAGCCCGGACCCATACTGCGGCTGGTGACAACTTCGATTCCTCTCATAGGAATCTCACTAACGCTCTCTCACAAGAAGAACAAAAGTGTGGAAAATAATTTTTCATATCAATCAACCATCCTATTACAATAGCTTAAGGCCCTATTTATAGGCCACAACATGAGAAAATAAAAAAATTTACAAAATTGCCCCTTAGGCCACAACACTCAAATAAATTAACCTAGGGGTAAAATAGGAAATAGCATAAAATAGAAACTAAAATGAAGAAAATAATTCATAAATGACAACTTAAATCAGAGCCGTCGATTTACGATGCCTCCTGTGATAGATGCACCAGATTTTCGTGCCGATGTCCACATCAGAACCCTATATCACGGGAAGGCATTGATAAAGTACATATTATAATGCTGAAGTAGGGAGAGCTCTTTTGGAGGAATCCAACATAAATACTAGTGCTGAAGTAGGGAATTAGAATTGATGTCAATGGCATGCATCAATCCAATAAGTGATGGCGTGTGTTGGCATTATTAACAATGGTAAGTGATAAAGTCAGTAGGTGTTGGAGTAGCTAAGTGATAATAGTTGAAAGATTATTAGTCAAAGGACTATAGTCGGCGGGTGGTGAAGATCAAAGTACCGTAGTCGACCGGCAACGAAGGTCAAAAGGACTATCGTAGGGGACGGTGGTCAAAGGACCATCATAGTTGGTGGGTGACAGTTGTTTGAGGATCATAGTTAGCTGGCGACAGAGGTGGACGAATAACCGTGGTAGGGAGATGATGGTTCGAAGACCATAATTGGCGGGCGATGGAGGTCGAAGGACTATAATCGGCGGGTTACGAAGGTCAAAGGACCGTAGTAGGTGAGCAATAAAGGTCAGAGGGACCATAGTTAGAAGACAGAGATTGAAGGATTGTAGTCTAGAGACGGTGGTCCAAGGACTCTAGTTGATAGGCGACGGAGGCTGAGGGGACCATAATTGGCGGGCGAAGAAGGTCGAAAGGATCTTAGATGGGAGATGGTTGTTAGAGGACCATAGTCAACAGGCGAGGTTCGATGGACCATGGTCGGGTGATGGTGGTTCAAATACCATAGTCAGGCGATTGTTGTCTAAGGATTGTAGTTGAAGGACGATGGAGATTGAAGGACTATAGTCGGTGGGAAATGAAGGTTGGAGGACTATAATTGGTGGGCGATAGAGGTTGGAGGATCGTACTCGATGGGCACCGCATGTAGGAATGACATTAGCCAGACAATTGTGGTCTGAGGACTGTAGTCAACAGGTAATGAGGGTCGAAAGGATCGTAGAATGACGATGGTGGCCAGAGGACCGTAGTCAAGCGACGGTAGTCAGAGGATCGAAGTCAAGTGATGGTGGTTGGAGGACTGTAGTCAGGCGACACTAGTTCAAGAGCAATCACTGGACGGTGGTGATCAAATGACTGTAGTATGGAAACAATGGTCCAAGGACCGTAGTAGATGGGCGACTGAGGTTAAAAGGACTGTAGTCAGGCAACGGTGGTCCAAGGACTGTAGTCAATGGGCAACTGTAGTCAAAGGACCATGGCCGGGCAATGGTCAAGTGGTGGCCCGACAGTGGTGCTCCGAGATCCTTAGAACCTCAGAGCTCTCTTGAATCTCAAGAGAGAGTTAACGCTCCGGCTCCAAGTTCCTCCCCTTCGTCATATAGAGAGCAAGAGCCTATTTATATATTTTTAGAGCCTATATATATGGAGAAAATCCGAAATACTCTATTGGATGGTCCGCGTTGATTTCCTTGATTATAAAATATTCATTCAGCATTTATGTGCCATAATGATTTCTGAATTAAGCGATCTTAGGTTGTTAGGATTTGTCTCGTCGAACCGTTCAATTAGACTATAAGCATGCTTCAGGCCCTTAATTTGAGCTCATTTGGGCTTGGATTGAACCTTTTTTGGTCATTGGGTTTGCCTTGACAATATGTTTAGTTCAACTATAAGTTTGATGAAATAAGTTTGAATGGTCCTAAATTTTGGTAGTTTTCAATTCAAATATGCCTCGAGATTAGTGTTCGATCAAGGTAATTTTTGGTGATATATCAATATTAATATTACTACACGCTTCATTCCCCTCATCCCATTAGCAATAGCGTGAGAACTCGTCCTAGGGGAAGTAGAGGAATTGAGCTAGAAACTATTTTTGTGAGAGAAATGTGAATTTATTCATATTTGAGGTAAGAGACTATTTTCATGTCATATTTTATTCATATTTTGAGTTGATAAGTCAAGAAATTTTATGCAGTTTATATTGTGAATAAGAGATGAGATCTTGGGATGATCAGTCTAAGGAAACATGTACTAAAGTTGAACTACCATTTGGTGTGAAATACTCGAGCTCAAGTATAAGAAGCAAAGTATTTGTAAGTCTATTGCTTGTTACCTCCCTACAATATGCTATTGCACCTGTATATGTATTGCTAATTGACATTTCTTCAAATTGAGCACGTTTAGTTATAGTTGCTAGGTAGTCCATTATATTGCAAATGTTTACCTGCTTAAAGCCATTTAATGCTATCTTCATATAATATGAGTCTCATGATCTATCATACAAATCAAATAACCAAAAATTTGTCACATATTGTCATGCTTATGCCTTGGAGCAGTTTTACTTCATATATTCTTTACAAATAGAGTACTTATAGGTCGTGATATTTTGATCATTATAAGATGCATGTTAATGTGGGTTCATGATAATGTTCTATATATTTTAAATATTTTATGAAAGTAATGATAATAAAGGCAATAAAATATCATGTCACGTAGGATAGGTTCCCCATAGGAAGAAATAGAAGTATTGATGAGTTGAGCCTCTATTAAGAGACCAAGAGAAGTTCTTGGTTTTCCACAATTGTAAATTGGACTAACCCAAGTGTTATTGAGGTTGTTTGATAACTATTATATTAGAGCAAGTCCAACCCTTATCAATGATTATGACATATCCTGATGAGCTATGTGATGATACTATAATGTAGGACTGAATCTGGTATAAGCATTGCGTTATGAATGAGGCAAAACTTAGACAACCATGGCATGAAACTTCTAAGAGTGTGACAAGCATGAATGAGAGAAGAACATCCTGAGTAAAATAAGTATTTGTCTAGCTTAAATGATTGAACATCCATATTTCTTGTAGAAATTCATAATTGCCGCGTATGATTGTGTCCTTTGTTTATTCAATTATCAAATCATGCCTTGATAATATTGTTTATAGCAAGGCTTTGAAAACCGGGCCGGTCAACGAACCGGAAGAAGATGTTAAAGGTTCGAATGGTTCGACCGGTCAAACCGGGATCGAACTGGAAGATGCAATAAATAATAATATTATTAAAAAGTAATAACTATAATTTATAAAATATATAGTTTAATGATATTTCATGAAGGAGTATGAGATAGTTGGCTTTTAGCTCTTTATATAGTTCCCTCTTTTCTAACAAAACTTATTTCTTGAGATGACATCCATATATTATGTATTAAAAATCTCATTATTTAATAAAAAAATTATTTTAAAAAAATGTAATAAAATAAATATATTGTTTATATTTTATTTAACATAAAAAAATTTAAAACCAGCTGGTTCTTTCGAACTTGGACCGGTTCAGTCTGATTCTCTACAAAGCCAGTTTTGAACTGGACCAGATCGGACAACTGGCCGGTTCACGGTTGAACCGGCCAGTTCGGTCTGATTTTTAAAACCTTGGTTTATAGCACTTAGCAAGTTATGTCTATGGATATTGATACTCAAGTTAATTCGAAGGATCAGCTTGCATATTATTTTCTTTACCATATATTTTAAACTCTATATTAACTTATTTATCCAACTGAACTTTATAGCTCACCAAATATTATATTGGTTGGTATTTGATAGGAAATACTTGAATATTTCAAGTAAACCCTAACAAGATTGATGAAAACAATGAGAAAGCTTCACGAATCAAATTGAAAAAAAAAAATAGCAAAACAGTAGTTTTTAACGATGGAAATCAAACAACGGAAGCAATAAAGCAATATACAATTGATCCTCAATTCGAGAGGAGGAACGAATCTATGGCCAAAGACACCAAGACAAGAACTCTGAAAATCAGCCACCAAAACAAAGCATACCCTAACCCTAATCTTCCCTTCCTACTTAAAGCATGCAATTAATCAATTAAGCCCCAAAGGACAAATTTGCCCTTGCCACCCCCTCCTTTGGCTCCAAAATAATTTAATTTGAATCAGCGGGCCCCATCTCCCTCTCCCTCTCTCTTGTCGCCCGCCTCCTATACACATGAGTTAGCCCTTGGCAAGGGGCCAGCTGGACCGATCCAATAGGGACCGGTCTAACAATACTGCCCTCCCAAAGATTCACCTTGTCCTCGGGGTGAAAAGAGGGAAACTGATGCTTCACCCTCTCATTAGGCTTCCATGTAGCCTCATAATCTGAAATGTCCATCCACTTGAACAACCCTCCCTTACCCTACATGTTCCCTGGCGCACCCCTTGTAACTCAAGGGGTTCCAAAATCACCCCCAAATCCTCCATCAACGTCACTGGTAACTTAGAACTTGCTACATGATCTGCAATTGCATTCCTCATCTATGATACATGGAACACCGAATGTATAGTCATTGTTGGTGGTAGTTTCTGTCGATATATCACAGCTCCAATCCTCTCCAATATCTCATAAGGCCTAAAGTACCTTGGAGAAAGCTTCTCATTCCTCCTGTTGATGATTGAGTCTGTAAGGTCAGAGCTTTAAGAATACCCTCTCCCCTACCTCAAACTGGTTGTCCTTCCTATGCCCATCTGCTTGTTTCTTCATAATCTGTTGAGCTCTCATCATATGCCTCTTCAATTCTTCTAGTACTCTATCCCTCTCCCCCAAGTACTCCTCCACTGAAGAAACTTGGGTGCTACTATGTTCAAAATGCATCAGGTGAGATGGATCCCTTCCTTATAACACTTTGAATGTGGTCATATGAGAAGCATAATGATAAGAAGTATTGTACCAGTACTCTGCCCACGCCAACCACTAGGCCCACAACTTGGGTATCTCCGACACAAATCATCGTAAGTAGGTTTTCAAGCTCCTGTTAACCACCTCCATCTGACCATCTATCTTTGGGTGGTAAGCGATGCTCCTCTTCATTACTATCCCCTGTAATCTGAATAACTCCCTCCAGAAATGGCTAAGGAACACCTTATCCCTGACAAATACTATTGATTCTTGTACTCCATGCAGTCTGACCACCTCTCTGATAAAAACTGATGTTATTGTCACAGCTGTGTAGGGATGTCGTAGGGGAATGAAATGAGCATACTTGCTCAATCTATCCACTACCACCAAGATCATTGTGAACCCTTCTGATATGGGCAATCCATCTATAAAGTCCATAGATACCTCTTCCCACACCCCACCTGGCAAAGCTTGTGGCTATAGTAATCCTCCTAGAGACATGGTTGTATACTTATTCCTCTGACATATCTCACATCAGACTACCATCTCCTCCACATCCTTGTACATCCTCTTCCAGTACAATTCTAAGGCTAGTCTCTAGTACGTCTTTTGCTCCCATGGAATTCTTGAAGCAAGTGTGGAATGTAGATTGATGTCCTATGCATCACAAACCTCCCATGGTATAGAAGCCTCTCCCCTTCCAACGAATACCCTGGGTGGCTACTCCCCTCCTTCAATAAATCAGTCCTAACATTCCCCAACTACTCATCCCGAACATTCTCCTCTTTAATCGCCTCCCAATCTAACATCAGTGGGATTGACAATGATATCACCTGTATCTCCCCCATACATTTGGACAAGGCATCTACCGCCTTGTTCTGCACTCCTGACCTATACTGGATTTCAAAATCACACCCCAACAATTTGGATAGCCACCTCTGAAGCTCGTTTGTCACCATCTGTTGCTCCAACAAGTACTTCAGGCTCTGTTGATCCGTCCTGACAATGAAATGCCTACCTAATAAGTAGGGAAGCTACTTCTGGAGGCTAATACAATGGCCACAACTCCCTCTCGTAAACTTATTTCAATCTAACCCTAACTGTCAACACTTGGATGAAATAGGCAATGGATCGACGGTTCCGTATGAGTACTGCCCCCAATCCATATCCTAAGGCATCTGTCTACACAATGAAGACTTTAGTGAAATCTAGTAGGGACAAAACTGGTACAGTAATCACGACCTTCTTCAATTGTCCTGTTAGTGGTCATGTGATGGCGTTGTACCCCTTCACAAACCTCATATAGTATCATGTCAGTCCTAGGAATCCCCTCAGCTCCTTGAGATTCTTAAGCACTAGCCACCTCAACATAGCCTCAATTTTTGCTTAATCTGTTGCCACCCCCTCCAAATACAATATGCTCCAAATACTCTACACTGGTTTGGGCAAAACAAACTTCTTCATTTTGGCCCTCAGTTGGTGCTCATGTAATACTTCTAACACCCTCCTCAAGGGCTTCCCGTGCTCCTCCTTTGACTTTCTATAAACAAGGATATCATCAAAGAAAACCAGCATAAATCTCCTAAGATGAGGTCTTAATACCTTGTTCATGAGGGACTAAAAAGTGGCTAGGGCATTATTCAGGCCAAAAGGCATCATTAAAATTCATAATGCCACTCATGATTTTTGAAAGCAGTCTTGGGTACATCCTCCTTCATCCTGATCTGATGGTATCAGGACTTAAAATCTATCTTGGTGAAGATAACTGTTCCACTCAACTCATCTAGCAGCTCATTGATCACTGGAATGAGAAACTTGTTGACACAATTTCCTTATTGACTGCCCTATAGTCCACACAAAACCTCCAACTCCCATCTTTTTTTTAACCAGTAATACTAGGCTAAAAAAGGGGCTAATACTGGGACTAATAATCCCTGCTTCCAGAATCTCTCTAATCAGCTTGTCAATCTCACCCTTCTGAAACTATGGATAGTGGTAAGGTCGAACACTGATGGGTGACACAACTTCCTTCAAAGTGATAGCATGGTCCTGCTCTCTTTGTGGTGACAATCCCTGAGGTGGCTGAAAAACCTCACTGAATTATTGAATCAATGGCCGTAATGAAAGAGGAACTTCCCCTCCTTCCTCCAATCTGATCCCCTCTAACTTGTGTAGTTCCACCAAGTACCCTTCCCCCACTTCTTGGATACTCCTCACCATGGTTTAAAGTGACACAAAGGCTTTGGAGAGCCCCACATCTCTTCTTATCACTACTCTTCTCCCTTCCACTATCAGTTCCATTATTAATGCCTTCCAATTGACCTTGGTGTCTCCCAAGGTCTGCAGCCACTTCACTCCTAGAATGGCATCAGTGCTCTCTAACTCCAATGGGAGAAAATCCTCCATCACTTGTACCCCATGTATGGTCAACACCACTCTCCTACATATTCCCTTCTCCACCTTCCATGTGCCCATCATCACTCCATAACACCCTGTATCCACCAATTTCATCCCCAATTGGTTCACCATATAGTTGGAAATGAAATTGTGGGTAGCCCCACTATTAATCAACACCATCACCTCCATATCAGATATTTTCCTCTTCACCTTCATGGTATGATTCGAGGTGAATCCTATCATTGAATTTAGGGATACCACTGCCACATCCAGGTGCAGCTTTTCTTCCATCTCTTCCTCTACTTCCCCCTCCTCACCTCCCCCCTCAGTTTCCTCGTCATCATAGACGGTGAGAACCTGAAGAGTTCGATCTCTACACCTATACCCTGGCATGTACTCATCACACATGAAGCATAGCCACTTCGCCCTCTTCTCCTGCATCTCCCTCTCCATCAGTCTTTTGAAATTTCCCCCACTTCTTCCTCCTACAGGCTTCTCCCTGGGAGTCTCACGAAAACCTCCTACTGCATGACCATTGGGTGCTAGAAGAGTGGTGGTCATCCTATAAGAACCACCAGAGTTGCTGCTCCTGGCTCCCCTCTCTTGATATTTTTGATCTTCCACCAACTGCGCCAGCTCCATTGCCTCTCTCAAGTCACGAGGCCTAATGACCCGCCCTGCTGCCCGGATTTCTAATTTGAGCCCTTTCATGAAATTTCTCTCCACAGTCGTCTCTGACTCACTCCACCCTACAGGCCAACTGTTCAAATCTTTCACGATAGTCTGCCACTAATACGTCCTGCACTAGTGCAAAGAACTGCTCATTTAAGTCTCATCCCCTGCCGATTCGAAAACGCTCCAATAAGTATTCCTTGAATTCCCTCCAACTCCGTATGGGTCTCCTCTGGTCCCTCCATTGATACCACGACAACACCTTCCCCTCTAAACATAAGCCTACTGCTGTCAACTTCTCTTCCTCCGTCAACCCATTGATGGCAAAATATTTCTCCACCTTTTAGATCCACCAGTGTGCACCTTCCCCTTCAAAAATGGGTCTTCAGCTTCCTCACCTTAGGATTTCCCCCATTTCCTTGTATTCCTCCATGATTTCCCTGTTCACAAGTTCTCGGCTCTCCCCAAGTCTCCCGATCTCCCCTTCCCAGCTCATCTTCAAGCCCCTCTTCACTTTCTCCCATTCTTTCTCCAAAATAAGCACCCCTCCCACCATAAATTCCCTCTTTTCTCTCCCGAGCAGCACCCCTTAATTCATGCCCCCCATGTCCACGCTTCTCTCCATACCTTCCTCTTTCTCCTCCAAGATCTTCACATCATTTTCCCTCCTACGAAATTCAGAATTCATAATTCTTCACATCGATCCCTTTCTCTGATGCTGACGTTTGAATTTGATTTTCCAATAGCTTCTTCACCATCGCATGAAGATCGGAAACTTTGTCTTCTACTGATGAAATTCGACCTTCCACCATTGCTTTCATCTGGCTCATCTCCCCTTCAAGGCCTTTTTTCAACGTATCAACATTCTTGGCCGCTATCAATACCCGGTTTTGTTTTTATTCAAAAATCTAAATATTGGCCCCAAAAAACAGCAAGAACTCTTCCTCCGGACAAAAAATAGCTGCTTAAATTTCAGAAAACAACTCACAAACGGTCCCAAAATATGCTATGTTACCAATTTGATAGGAAATACTTAAATATTTCAAGTAAACCCTAACAAGATTGATGAAAACAACGAGAAAGTTTCACAAATTAAATGTAAAAAAAATAGCAAAAAAGTAGTTTTTTACGATGGAATTCAAACAACATAAGCAATAAAGCAAGATACAATTGATCTCAATTCGAGAGGAGGATTTTTCTCTCCCAATCCCTAGACGAATCTATGGCCCAAGACACCAAGACAAGAACTCCGAAAATCAGCCACCAAAACAAAGCGTACCCTAATCCTAATCTTCCCTTCCTACTTAAAGCATGCAATTAATCAATTAAGCCCCAAAGGACAAATTTTCCCTTGCCGCTCCCTCCTTTGGCTCCAAAATAATTGAATTTGAATTAGCCCCATCTCCCTCTCCCTCTCTCTTGCTGCCCGCCTCCTATATACGTGAGTCGGCCCTTGGCAAGGGCCGGTTAGACAAGTCCAATAGTGACCGGTCTAACATTATTTCAGATAAGGAGAAATAGTAGTTGGGACTTGGTGCGTTGATCCTATTATTGCCTTTCATTTCAGTGCTTTTGTTGGACAGTTTTAGTGAATCAGAGAAGAAGCATATTTATGATACATATTAAAAAGAACAGTTTGTGTTCATTATATATATGAGGCTGATTAGAAGTTCTATAGTTTATTATGGATGAATTTAATTATGTATGCTTCCATAAGAATTATTGTGATGGATCTATTTGATGATCATGGAAAGAGTTTAAGGCTTTATGACAATCTAGGCTTGACAGATTTTCAACCCGCTTGATCTTGCTTTATAAGAGTCGGGATGGGCATTGGAGAGAAATGTGTAGCTGGGCTGCCCGCCTCTGCTACATCTCATGTTTGATCAAGGTGGGTCAACATAAAGCATGACAAAAGCTTCCTTACCAGCTAGATGAAAGAATAAAAACAAAACCCATGAGGTAACTATTCTTAAATGAAAACATAAGGTGAAAAAAATCATAATCATACAAGGGAAAAATCAACTACTCTAGGAAGTATGCATATATCTTGTTTGATTATGAGTCTATAAGAGTAATAACATACAGCAAGTACACCTCTCAAAAAGGTCAACAAAAGGGAAAGAAAAAAAAATGTGATACAATTCTATTTACTTCATAAAGAAAAAACTGATATGCTAAAGCAAATCAATAATTGCAATAACATGAAATTAGTTGAATAATATTAAGGATAAGAATAACAAATATTATACAACTTTGTAACAAACAAAATTAGGTTGTCATATCTGAATTTCATAGGACAAGAGAGTGAAATTCCAAGAAAAATGCAAAGATGATTGCCTGTGATTCATGATCATCACGCATGGATCTATCTAATTTGTTATACATCTCCACATCAGCAGTAGGTTCACCATCAAATGATGCCAGCACAAAACGATCGTCATACCTAACAAGAAAAATATGTTGACCTTCTGAGAAAAACTAGCTGGAAAGTCAACAAATCCATCAACATTGTGATATCGAAGTAAATAAAAAGCCAAAGAAAACATATTAATATGTTAAATGAATCCTTTATCATGTAGATGTTAACCACATGCAAATGATGATTTCAAAGTGCAGAAAATTGAAATATAAAATGATTAGCATTCACATAAAAGAATATTAAATGCCCTGTAAAACAAAAAACTCCATTCCAATGCCAAAGTTTCAAGATAAGCTTGAATACAGTAGAAATCCTATTTTTACCCCCCAGGAATCTGTTGAAATGATGTTTATTCTTTAAATAAGCATGTTCTAGTTACAATTACTCAAACCTTATGCTGACTTTTCTACTATCGATGCTGAAGAAGAATGCAGTTGCCTTAATGAAACTAAAATAATGACACCATGATCATTAGCCTTATTCCAAGTATTTGGGTTTAACATAAAGCAGGGTGCTGTGAAACCTGCTAAAATTTTCTGCACTAGATAAAGTTAGGAGGTAAAAAAAGAGGAAATCCAAGCATTCTCTAAATAATTACTTTTCAGAAAATCATTAAGATTAAATGACCGCCCAACAATTAGATAGCGCATGACTGCTGCCTTAAAGAGCATGATTAGGACGGCTTAAGATGAATGGTTCTTTAAAGCAAACCTAGTGCGAGATGTGAAATGAAGCATACAAAAGACCAAAAACTGCAATATCCCAATTATTGACTTAAGCAAATATTAGTCTAGTTTGATTTAACATAAAGAAAAAATACACCTCATTCATTCTACATGCAACAACAACATCAAGCTTTTACCCCACTATGTGGGGTCAGTTACATGAATCATTTTTCTCCATTGCGTTATGTTAAGAGTCAAAGTTTCATTTAAATCTAGTAAAAAAAATCATTTCCAATATTTTTTAACCAAGACTTTTTATGTCTACCTCTATTTGTCTTAATACAGGTCAAATCTAATACATCTACTCTTCTAACCGGGTCATCAGGAGGCCAACAATTTATATGACCAAACCATCTAAGGCAACTCTCTCTAATCTTATTTGCCACTGGAGCTACTCCAACCATTTAACATATATGCTCGTTTCGCATCATATCTCTAAAAGTAAAGCCACTCAACCACCTAAGCATCCTCATCTCTGCAACACATAACTTAATTGTATGCTTCTCTTTTAATGAACAACATTCTGCGCCATAAAGCATTGCAGGTCTCACCACCATCTTAGGCGATTTTCCCTTAAGTTTGAGGGGTACTTTTTTATCACACAACTGGCTTGATGCATTCCTTTACTTCAACCATCCAACTTGAATTCTACTAATATTATTCCCATTTATTTCACCATTACATTGAACAAAAGGACCCGAAATATCTAAAATGTGTATTCTTATTAATCATTTGATCGCCCCAAGGTCACAGCACCCCACTAGATCTAACACCACTAACATTACACTCCATGTATTTAGTTTTAGATCTACTCAAACGAAAACCTTTATACTCTAAGATTGACCTCCATAGTTCAAGTTTTTCTTCAACTCCCTCTCCATTTTTATCAACAAGAACAATATCATCAGCAAAAAGCATACACCATGGTACATCCTCTTGCAAATTGTCTTGTAAGAACTAAGAACATCCATGACTAGAGCAAAAAGATATGGGCTTAAAGTTGATCCTTGATGTAATTCAACTGAAATAAAAAATGCACTATAAAAACACCTTGTGTTTGAACATATCTTTAATGAGTTGAATACAAGCATTATTAACATCTTTCTTTCTAGAACTCTCCATAGCACTTCTCTTGGAACTTTCTTATTTGTTTTTTTTCTAAATCAATAAAATCATATATAGATCCTCCTTATTCTCTGTATACATCTCCATCAAACCTCTCAATAAATGTATAGCATCCATAGTATGCCTATCCAGCATTAATCCAAATTGATTTTGAGAAACATTAGTATCACATTGTAACATATTCTTAATAACTCTCTCCCATAGTTTTAAAGTATCAAACATTAACTTAATTCCCCTATAATTCGTACACTCTTTTGCGTCACCTTTGCTCTTAAAAATAGGAATCAACAGACTCCTTCACTCATATGACATCTTTTTAGTCTTCAAAATAATATTGAAAAGTTTCGTAAGCCAAGAAATTCCTTCATCTCCTAAGCATTTCCATATATTTATTGGAATATCATTAGGTCCAACATTTTTTTAACACTTCATTTTCTTTAAAACCTCTCTAACTTTGATTTTACTGATACGCCGATAAAACTAAAAATCTATATTTTCATTTAGGGTGCTAAGGTCACTAAAGTCAATCAAATTCTAACAATCTTTATTGAAAAAACTTATCAAAATATCTCATCCACCTTTGTTGAATATCCTCTTCTAACAAAAGCACATTTTGATCTCATCCTTAATACACTTCAGTTGAACTAAATCCTTACTTCTCCTATCTCTTTGTTTGGCTAACTTATATATATATTTCATCATTCTTAGTATCTAACCTAATATATAAATCATTAAAAGCTTCGCATATTGCTTTCTTAGACTCTTTACGAGCATCTTTATACATTCCCAATTTTCTGAGCTATTACACCTAAACCAATTTTTATAATAAAGTTTTTTAATCTTTTTTTGTACATTTTGATTTCACTGCTAACTATTTTTACTATTAGGAGATTTCTCTTTTAATGCTCCAAGCACATCCTTTACAACATTTTTAATATCACTAATTACTTTCCCGACATAACATTAGTTTCCTCATGCATAATAAAAATCAAAAGATCTTGAATCTTACTCTTAAAAATATTTTTTAAGTATTTTTTAAATGCCCTCATTTAATCTTAAGACAGTATTTTACTTTAATTTTTATATTTCGCCCCTCATCTTAAAGTCCAAAACTAATAAGTGATGCTAGGTACATAAACTTTCACTAGAAATAATTTTACAATATTTGCAATCTAATAGATCTATTTTCCTAATAAGATAATTATCAATCTGAGTTTTAGTATATCCATTCTTATAAGTGATATGATATTCCTCTTTTCTTAAAAAAATTATTAGCAATTATAAAATCATAAGCTAGAGCAAAATCTAATATGGTCCTACCAACTTCATTAGTTATTCTAAACCTATAACTATCATGAATACTTTTGAAATATTCTACCTCTTTACCAAGATATCTATTTAAATCTCCTCCAATACCTCATTCATTCCACATGATAAGTAAAAATGGTCAAAATCTAAAATTGACCAACAAATTAAAGAATGAATATATGATTCTATAGTGATTAAAATTCACACCCTGAAAATGGAAGCCAGTATGTATCAAACTAGATAAGGTCTCAATTATGCATAAACCAAACACAGATCATTTTAGATGAAAGAATAATGATAGAAATCATCAAATGGAAGATCCCAATCTAACATCAGTACAAGGAGAATCGCCCCCAAAAGTAGTCTTTAAGACTTGAAAAGCATGAAGAATCCACATCCAGTAACACATAAACTCATTAAGGAAATTTGAATTTTTATTAAACCATAAACTAAACTTAACGAACCTATCCTAGTGTAAAGCAAATTAAATGCAGGACTTAAAAATTTTGGTGTTTGCTTAGTAGTGAAGGTTGTAAAGCATATGCGAAGTAAATTTTTAATGTATTTGAAATCCATGATCTAGTTCATTTTCAATGTATTTAAAATTTGCAAAATTTTGACATATTCCATATATACTATTTGTGTGAACGGTGATCAACCGCCGTCAACCCCCTGCCCTAGACGAAAACCATTGGCCCCCTTTCAAAATTTGTGGGCTTCTAATAGCCAATACCATCCGATGACAGCTGCCACGACACTTTTTACACCGAATTAATTTTATTTCAAAACTAACACAAAAAAAATTAACTCCTGCATTTAAAATGTATTCAACTAAATATTTCAAAAATATTTTCAATATACTATAGTCTTTTCACTCTACATTATGTTTTCAACAAATAAACAGCCCTCAAAGAGAATCAAATAGGGCCTAAGCAGGAAAGTAGCACTTAAGAAAAAGGGGGAATCAGTCCCAGGATGATTACTTCCAAATCAGCGGCATCTGCTGTAGTAAAGGAATGTTAAACATCAGCTCCATCAGCGGCAATCAGCAGGAATTCTGATCTCTGCTACATTAGAGAATACTGCACTCGGAAAAATAAAGAAACGGAAGCCAAGGCAAATAAAGAAGCAACAGTCGAACACAAGCTAAAACCAACTCCATCAGCGATCAAAACAGCAGCGATAGCAAGCAAACAGTGGCAACAAAAAGGATCTGACTGTGGAAATGCAAAATTTCTAGAATAATGGCTGGACCACAAATGGATAACCAACAGCTACACTAAACTAACACAGAACCATCAAATCAACGAAGAGATCATAACTTATTCTCAATAGAATGACTACTATAGGCATGTTTTACATGAAAGTAAATTAGGCAAACATTAACTAAGGCTTAGAAACAGCTAAAGCAATATAATCACGAATGCTTTGCGTTTCTAATCAATAGAACTTTAGATTTGGGTCAAAAAATCAACAACTTTTAACAGTCCAGAAACTACGAATAACAAAATCATAAAATATTGCAGTACAGCTTTATAATCCATCAACAAGTTGATCCTTAGAAAGGTTAAATTTATTTCAAATTTTCCAAAGTAACCATCAGACGGCCAATTTAATTTTCCTGGTGCAAGTACTTCAGTATTTTTTGTTAAAGACTCTCTTTCTCGTTTCCCATAACATTTATTACGAAGTAGAAGCTACTGTCGAGAAAAAATCACAACTGGATGTCTACAAGGAATCTACAATGCTATTGAACAAAAATTATTGAACTTAATGACATAAAAACAGTCACTTACCGCTCAAAATCAGGTAGCAAAGGCATAATCTTCACAGGTTTCAATGAACGATTAGTTTGATGGACAGGAGGTAAGTTGGAAGCCTTAAAGGATTCTTCAATAGCCTGAATCTGCTTTTCTCTGAGAAGTACAAAATATTAATGGACACAAATGACAGTTGTCAATGTTTGAAAGGATCATATGCGCTTGAAAAAATACATTAACCTACCTACTATTCAGGTTTTCCAAAAATTGATTCCGACCTTCCCTGGACTGTCGCATTTCTTTTGCTTGCTTCTCAGACATGGACTGGCAATATCAATAAACATCTTATTACAAATCATGGCGGAATTTTTACTAAATATTAGAAGAATGTTGCAGGAAAATATGCCATACCGTTTTGGCAGTGTCCATGCTAAGAGAGGAAATATATTCTGTATTAACCAACCATGAAACCCCCTTTTCTGTAGGGCGCTCTTTCTTTCGAATACCACCCTGCTTGATGGGGGTTTCTACCTCAGTGTCGCGCAGTAACTCCTCGTCTTCTGGAGCAAGGGGTGGGCAAACAGCAGGCAGACTAGATATAGACAGCAATTAATTCACTACACAATAAATATTATGGAAAAAGAAGAGGAATGGCTCAATAGTAGAAGATTCCATACTTGTACACACAAATGTCTAGAAGATCAAGAGGAATTCCAAGATCTGGCTCTGGATAAAGTTTGGGTTTGTAAGTTTTCTCCAATGATGTAATAGTATACTTAGTATATCTGCAACAGCAAAAAAAAAACGGTTTTCACTTTTGAAAGCCGTACTAATATGACTAAAAAAAGAAATTTCCAAGAAAACATACATTTGCAAAATAAATTTGTTGCAAAGGAATTCAACAGAGGCATAATAGCAAAATAACTAGAAGGCCAGTCCTGAAATAAAAACTTACAGGTCATCCATGCCTTATTAAATATATTAGAGGAAAGAAAAAAAAAAGGCAAAAATATAAGCAACATAAATACAAGCATTCAACAAATCAAAAGGATATCTGTGAATATAGTGGAAATGAAAATCATGTCTGGTTGCATTAAATGAAAGGGGGGATTTACATAAATGGCAATCGAAACATCTTAATTTATATTTTTCACATCTAACTTAATTTACATTTCTAGCACTAAAAATTTTAAAATCGATTTCCTCAATTACCGCGTCCCGCCTACATTCGCACGCTATCGATCCTATAGTCGTTGCCACCTTCACATGTGGCCAATCCCGTCGCCTTCAACACATTCTGCCAGTGGAAGTCCCGATAGAGCTTGATAGGGAAAAGGAATGGAGCTCACTAAGGCATGTCATTGACGACAGCGGCATATGGAAAAGGAAGTTGTGACATAGCTTGCTAGGGCAATGTGATGGGACCGGAAAAAAAAAAATTGGTCTAGTGAGACCCAATGAGAATTCCAACTCCAGTTACTGGGTGTTATTTTTATAAATAGAAAATTTTATGTGTGAAATTTGTAAATTAAGTTGCTTCGAGTGCTATGTTGTAAATCCCCCTAAATGACATTGGCGTAACTATGTACAAAGGGACATCCAAAATAAATGATTATACCACAAAGAAATAAAATAAAAGGCTCGAGGAAAAAATCAAACTAAAATTTCTGGATTTCATATCATGGAGGAAGTTGGATATGGCACAAGGAAATATTACTGATGAGGACATCAGATTTCGACACGTGTACCATCGCCAGAGACGCAGATAGACGGCGACGATTCAATAGCCTCTACTTCTGATTTATTTGCATTTTATTTGATGATTGTATTTTCTGTTTTCCTAGTTCGCCCCTGTGGGCATTGAGTCGCTTATGTAGCCTGAAAGGGCATTTATGTCTTTTTTCTCTTTCATTTTGGCCTATTTATTTGAGGCCTCATGCATTGTATGGAAAGATTGATGAATGATATTTTTTGACATTTCATATTCTCTTTGTGAGTGCAAACCTCCACGATCTCTTAGTGATTTCATAGGAGAAGCTAGATCTCTTTATGAGTTCTAGGTTTTCTTGATCTAATAGTTTTGTTTTCTTTCTTTCTCTTGAGCGATTCGTCGTCGTGGAGATTCGGTTGAAGAACTTGTGGAAAATTGGATTCTTGCTCCTTGGATCCCTCAAAATTCTCCCTAAGATCTTTCCTCCCTTGCTCCCTACCGCCGGCCCTCCTGGACAGCCCAAGTCGTCGGCCTGCATAGCCCAACCCGCCGGCCTGCAACTCCCTTCCCGCCGACCAGCCAGTAACCCGTAGATCCCTTTGCCGCCGGCCACCCTGAGCCCTTGCCGCCGACTTCCCCCCTTTAGCCCTCCTTGCAATTTGAATTTCCCTCCCTTAATGACCTTCCTAATTGAGTCCTTAAATTAGGGAATTAATTAAGAGGAGTTACAATCTTTTGAAATTCAATTCCCTCCTAATTTTACTTAAATTAGGGAGTTACATGATATAATTAAAAAAATATGAAATTCTAATTTCAAATTTTGATTAATTAATGTGGTCCCCACCTACTTAAATACTCCAATCTCTCCACTCTTCTACATGGTCGGACCCCTCTTTGTGCTTCCCATTAAATTGCACCAATTATCCCCCTCCCTATTTTGAAATTAAACTTTAATTTCAAAATAAATCCCTCAAAATTTCACTTAAAACTGAAAATTATTCAGTTTTCACAAACCCTAGCCCACCTATGATGCCCGCCGGCCCCTATTCTCCCTCTCCATTGAATGAGCCATAATTTCCCTTTAATTTGGAATTCAAAATTTAAATCTTCAAATATTTCCCTCTCTAAACCTTATTACTAAACTAATTTCAGTTTTCTATTAACCCTCACCCTTCTCTCCCTATCTCTACCGCCAGCCTCTCCTTCCCCCTCCTAAACCCGCCGACCGCCCTCCTCCTCTTTCTTCCATTGTTGGGTTGCTTGTGTGATTGCTCGTCTTCAAATCCATGGTGGATGGCGATCAGCCGTTGATCACCGGCTCTTCTACGATATCTACGGAGATCTCCACGTCTTAAGATCTCCTTTCTTCACGTGGGATTCGGCTTGACAATATCGTCGAAGATTACTTGGATCGGATTTTGCCGACACTAGTGGACGCCTTCGACGACCAATTCTCCGACTACACGTGGATCATCGAAAGTCATCCGCCCGCTTCTCCAACTCCCGCTTCTTGCCCGGCGACGAGTCCTCTCGGCATCACATGTGTCTTAGTGGTATCGCTAAGTTTTCTTGCGACCCTCTTCCGCTAACCTCCATATCAAAGAGAGATTGACGGACCCCAAGGTGAATGGTCTAAATTTTAAATGTGTGGCTTTAGTAATAGCTATTTGCATTATTTAGTTATCTTTTGGTTATCTTTTGCAAGACTCTTGTAATCCTCAAGTGTAATCGATGCCTATCACTTAATCTATCACGAATTTTTTTTGAATCTTACTTGAGTAAGCTATATTTTATTGTTAAAGTTGCAAAGTTAAAGCTTTCACTAATCTCTAAAGTGCAATTCATGTTTTCCCATGTTTGTTTCACATCATACTTGGTATCAGGGCATGGTCACCATGCTTGACATGTTTAGAAAACATCCTAGGGTCTAGCTTCTCGTTGTAGTTCTAAACTTACATGCATATCATTGCGTAGATAGAAATTTTTCACTGTTTTCATTACTGTTTTTTTTCGCATTTACTGCAAGCATCTAGCTGAGTTCGTTCATTTTAGCTTGTGTATTTGTGTTGGTCTTTTGTTTGTAAGGTTCCTAAGTGTTAAGAGCAACTACACCTTGATTTAACACTGTTGTCCTCACTGTTCCTGCAGCTGTTAGAGGTTGTTTAAGGAATCTAAACACTTGTTTGGCTGCTGCCTTTTAATTCCTGCAGTGTTTAGAGGTCGTTGGGAGTCTCTGATTGAAGTCCTAATTGCTGTCCACACCTTAGAAGTCTCCCTACACACTTAGGTTATTATTCCTAGTGGTGTTAGATTGCTGTCCACTCAAAAACTGCACCATTTAGAGGCATTTAGAGCTTGTCCACAGCATTTAAGTGCTGTTTCCACCTCAGATCCTACCCTAATCACCCATGTGACTCCACCCCTTGCTGTAATTTGCTGTCCACTCAAAAACTGCACCGTTTAGGGGCGTTAGAAGATTGTTTTCTTCGAGTTTAGGTGCTGTCCTTAACTTTACAACCTTCCTAACTGCCTAGATTTCTTAAACCACCTTTGTAGCTTGCTGTCCGAACATTTTCTGCACCTTGTAGTGAGTCTAAGTGAGCCTAACTTAGTGTTTAAATGACGTCCCTTACACCCAATCGTCGTTGAGTGTCACTTGACGCTTCCCAATGGACCTGATAAGACTCCAAAAGAGTTTAGATGACATCATTAACCTAGTGGGCAATATGACTAGAATTATGACGGAGAAACCCGTTGACGATCCCCACTCTAATTGCATGCCCCACTCAGCTTATCACTCGAGACCTGAGCCTAGGCCTCCACGACCTCACTTAGAGTCACCTTATCGTCTGCTTACCTTTGATGGTTCTTTGGACGTTTACTGCTTTAGGGAATGGGTTAGATAACTAGATAACTATTTTGAATCATGTCATATCCCTGAGTCCCACCAGATTAACATCGCTAAGTCTCACCTTAAAGGTCGAGCTCTTCAATTTGGGCAAGATTGGAAGATCATAGAGAGTCTTGCGGTGAGTACCTTACTTGGAAAGACATGAGACGAGAAATTAATTTGAAATACCGACCCCCTACTAAAGACTGTCGTCTAGAGCATCACCCTACCTCTTTCGTTGGGACAAACCATGGACATCACTATAGTCGAAACCAACCTTCATTTAATAACATTAGGGTTGCTGCCCCACCCTGTAGGTCTTCACCTAACCTTAATGGCCGATCCTCTATTGGGTATTCTGATAGATCAACCTCTTTTGACTCCCCACTGAGACCCACTTCTAGCAATCTCAGTCAACCTTTAGCCTCCCCAGTCCCTGACCCTACGAGTGTAAGTTTAATAAAGAAAGGCATTAAGAAGAAGAGGTCCCCTGAACCTGAGACTGAGTGCATCCATTTCGTGGATGCTAATGATATCTTTAATAACGAAGAATTCTTTGAGGATGAAACTAAAGAGATTGAATCAGACTCCCTGAATGATTTAAACCCTGAGCTAGGAAAGCAAGAACCTTTAAATATCGAAACCTTAACCCACCCCGATCCTAGTCTCCTCGAGGATAAGCCTTTGGACAACGTATGCCTGGATGATAGTAATGTGATCTCAAAAGGAGCCAATTGGACTTCGAACACTTTGAATTTAAATTTGGAAGATCCTGATTTAGTTGTAACACCTACTGAGATGACTCCGGATAATTCTGATAATGCTGATTCAATTTTGGATAATTCTAATTTAGTTTTGGATAATTCTGATTTAATTCTGGATAATTCTGATGGCGACTTAGGTAATCTCTAGTTGGAAGTAAGTCAATCGAATTTATCACCTGATTTAAGTGAAAGATCCTGATTTAGTTGTAACACCTACTGAGATGACTCCGGATAATTCTGATAATGCTGATTCAATTTTGGATAATTCTAATTTAGTTTTGGATAATTCTGATTTAATTCTGGATAATTCTGATGGCGACTTAGGTAATCTCTAGTTGGAAGTAAGTCAATCGAATTTATCACCTGATTTAAGTGAAACGGAACCCATGGATCTTAGGGTTGCAACCAAACCTGAGTCTCTTTCGGAAGACAGTACTTTGACTCTGAAAGTTTTTTAGCCTGATTTGAACAATGAGAGCCCTCTTGTTTCATTAGAGTCTAACTTTAGAGCTGCTCATTTGGATTTATATTTGGCCGAGTGTGTCATTCCTAATTCATACATTTTGCCCGTTATAGCCTCGTCCTACCAGGATAAGGACCACTTCTATCCTAGTTGGATGAATTTGTTCGATTACACTACCCCCACTAGGAGACTGCTGTCGACACTAACTGAAACTACCTATAAAAGTGCCCTGGTAGCTAAGAGTGTTTTCATTTCTCCCCCGACACCAGTTCCCTTAGGCCGAACACTTTAAAACCCCTCTTTTTGTGACTCGTCCAC
>NW_021318595.1:6500106-6567716 GCF_001605985.2 Dendrobium catenatum
GGTCCCCACCTACTTAAATCTCCAATCTCTCCCCTCTCTACATGGTCGCCCCCCCTCTTTGTGCTTCCCATTAATTGCACAATTATTCCCCCTCCCTATTTTGAAATTTAAACTTTAATTTCAAAATAAATCCCTCCAATTTCACATTAAACTGAAAATTATTTCAGTTTTCACAAACCCTAGCCCACCTATGATGCCGCCGGCCCCTATTCTCCCTCTCTCATTGAATGAGCCATAATTCCCCTTTAATTTGAGAATTCAAAATTTAAATCTCAAATATTTTCCCTCTCTAATCCCTTAAACTGAAACTAATTTCAGTTTTTCTAATTAACCCTCACCCTCTCTCCCTATCTCTACCGCCGGCCTCTCCTTCCCCCTCCTAAACCCGCCGACCGCCCTCCTCCCTCTTTTCTTCCCATTGTTGGGTTGCTTGTGGTGATTGCTCGTCTTCAAATCCATGGTGGATGGCGGATCCAGCCGTTGATCACGGGCTCTTCTACGATATCTACGGAGATCTCCACGTCTTAAGATCTCCTTTCTTCGACATGGGATTTGGCTTCGACAATACCGTCGAAGATTACTTGGATCGGATTTTGCCGACACTAGTGGACGCCTTCGACAACCAATTCTCCGACTACACGTGGATCATCGAAATTCATCCGCCCGCTTCTCCAACTCCCGCTTCTTTCCTGGCGATGAGTCCTCTCGGCATCACATGTGTCTTAGTGGTATCGCTAAGTTTTCTTGCGACCCTCTTCCGCTAACCTCCACATCAAAGAGAGATTGACAGACCCCAAGGTGAATGGTCTAAATTTTAAATGTGTGGCTTTAGTAATAGCTTTTTGCATTATTTAGTTATCTTTTTGTTATCTTTTGCAAGACTCTTGTAATCCTCAAGTGTAATCGATGCCTATCGCTTAATCTATCACGAATTTTTCTTGAATCTTACTTGAGTAAGCTATATTTTATTGTTGAAGTTGCAAAGTTAAAGCTTTAACTAATCTCTAAAGTGCAATTCATGTTTCCCCATCAATTACATTAACAAAACAGATTGAGAACAACCGAAGATCTTCCATGACTACAAGCACAAGAGTTAACTAAGTTTCTCATACTAAATCAACATAACCAGAAAAATTAAATGAACAAAACAGATAGAGCAACTGCAAATATAAGAATGTAATTACAAGCAGGCAACACAGTCCCGGTAATAAACCAAGACTTTTTTAGCCCAATTAAATAACCAGCATCAGCGATATAAAAATTAGGTGTATATAAAAGAGACATTTAAGTTAGTACTGGAGTTTTTCTATTGCTCTTAATAGAGTATGGCAAACACATGCCCACAAAAAAACTGTCTTACTACCTTCCTCCAGATAGCATTGTCATAACTAATCAAAAGATAAATATGATCGTAGAGACTGTTAAGATCTGCCCAATTTCAATCACGATGGAACGGAAAAAAATGTACAATACATATAATGTGTCATTGTAGAGATCTATAAGTGTGGTATTTCAAATCTAAGATATAGCATTCTTATTGGTATTAAATTTATCTGAAATCAATTTGCACAATTTTTTTAAAACAAGCTTTGCTCTACACTTTTTTTTTCATAACCTTTCACATTAATTTGATGTTCAAGCCTTATTGGTTCATCTTCTAACCTCCACTTTAAATACCTTAATCAATAAAGTTTATCTTTAATTATTTATCCTGAATATGTGCTACTCAAATAATCCCTTTCATATAACCATTTACTGATCTATTATTCCTAATTTTGTCAAATATCTATCCTACATTACCATATCTACCACACTTAACTTGATTATTAGTAATTTCTTTATCACGGACACTAGGGTCTACAAAACATGGCTAGTTCAATTGCAACATTATAAGGTGTTGCATTATAATTGTTTTGGTTTTGGCTTTGAATAAAATCAAAACACAATAAATGAAACAATTGATATAAATAATTTCTGACTACCAGAAAATTAAAAATCAAAAAAGAAAATATAACAAATCATTTTAGGTATTATGATATATGTGAGATTTTTTTTTTTTTGGTTATCTAAAATATTAAAATAAATACAAAAATAATAATGAAAGTTCTATTCTAATTTTTGTATTTATTTGAATATAATAAATGATAAAATAAATTTTAAAAATATTATAATCTCACATACACCCTAATATCAAAAGTTACATCACATTTAACTGTTGAAGATAACTTTAATTGATACTTGTGGCCTTAGGACCAAATTGAGATTTTTTTTAATAGTTGATAGATTAAATTGGGGCATCATGAAAGTTTGGGGCTAAATTGGACATTTATTAATAGTCGGAGGACTATTTTGAGCTTTTACTACAACAGAGATATAAGAATACTCAACAACAAAGAAGAAGACAAAGGTTGAATGATAAAAATTACGAGTTATGGAAGAAAAATACCTATAATAGATCTTGAACTAGGTGAGTCATACATAAATGCTAGAATTAGGGAATAGGATAAGATTTTTACAGTAACTATAATCATTCATACATCGAAGCAAAGTGGTGTGCCATGAGAAGAAATTACAAGCATACTAATAAATATATTTCATTACAATGAAAGGAAATTTATAGAAGTGACTATGCACACACTCAAAATTATGATAATTTGCTTGCATGCCCATTACATTGGGAAATTACTTACCATTGTAAGAGTAATATCTCACTCTCTCATTCTTAAGACTGTTAACACTATAAAATGGGTTGACTATTAAAACATAATATCCTGCACAGGAGGGTGGACCAACGGACTTTTATTTAAAGATGGTTTATAGTGTTATCCCGGTTGTAGCCTGAAACAGATGATTAATTATGCCAACATGTAGATAGTGATGACTTTTTATCGATTTAATGAAGCCACATGTAATGATAATGGATTAATTGAATATGATAATTAATTAATTGAATAAATGATAATTCATATGATTGATGACCAACTGGAAATCAGTTTGGGTAAAAGATGATGAAAACACCACGTTAAATATGGATGTCCTGTTTTACTAAATCATACATTAATGCATGCATACAATGATAGCCCTGATAACATTGACAAATACATTAATATCATTAATAGTATTGAATGCATTGATAATACATAATAGATGATGCATATGAATAAATAAGATGGATTCTTTTAGTCATTTATGAATGATTTCTACATCATTATTTTTCTGATTTGTCGAATTTTATACCAGTTATTGATTCTTAGATTCATTGTGATGATTCTCTGCATTTATTATTGTTCATTTTGAGTTTTATTGACGATATTTGGTCATTAACTACATTGACTGCTAGTGATTATATTAGACTGAGCATTTCATATTGGTTCTTTAGTCCTTGCGTTGAAAGCCTTAGTGAGTTTTGGATTATTGTTGGGTTTTTAAGCTCATTTTAAGCTCATTATGTGAATCTTAATAATTTCAGGTCAATAAATGGACCAGGACCAGGTGGAGTAAGATTGTCAGGGATCCTCAGATTTTCTTTTAATTTTGTTTGTATTTTTTTATTCTTTAGTAGTCAAGTGCTTGTGATAGAAATAGTAATTGTACTGATCTCCTGGCTATTGTATACTGATTTGAGAGAATGAATATAGTGCAATATTTTGAGATATGCGATTGTTAGTTGCTTTCACTAGATATAGATTTATTATTTTGATGATTTATAGAAGTTTTGATTGATTGATTAAGAAGATAAAATAAATAATTTTACCAAATTTTATTCTGGGGCATCACAACTACCTTGCAAAATAGTCAACTTGAAATGAGACCCAACAAATTGAATTTTGGATAAATATAGAATAATAACACTGAGAAAACCTGAAAGTTGGATGCAACATGTTTTAATAAATATAGCGGTTGCAAATTCAAAACCTATAAACACAATTCGGATGATGAAGATATTTTCCATTCATGCATGTTGAGAGCATAAATGAACATAAAAGACAAAAAACAATCAATGGTGGTAAAAACAAGACATTAATGTTGGGAAAAAATAGTTTGTGAAATTTTATCTTAAGCACAAAATGAAATAAAAGAGAATCGATAACAGTTGCAATAATCAAAGAATTAAAAAAAATGGCAGTTCACATGTTAAATGTACCAAACAGGCAATGCATAAAAGATGACAAACATACCGATCTTTATTGGTATTCATAGCTAATAACTTTGGCTGAGCTGTTGGATCTGGCAACTCATTCCTAAACCTGCATTCAAGAAGAGATGACTTTCCATGGCATGCTTTGCAGAACTCCATAATAACAATTCTGTTAATAAAGTAACACATAATACTCAAAAAAGCTTCTCCACATTGTCAAGCATAATTTATTAGGGATATGCAGAAGTAAATAAGCCACGTAATCACTGCTTTGCTTCACCAGCCCACTGCTACAAAAGAGAAAAATAAAATTTCTTCCCATGTGTCTACCCACGATACAATACAATTCACGCATTACAGCACACTAAGCTCTCTCTCACTCTCTAGCACAGAACAGCACGCAACTCCCTGCCTATAATGAAAACCCTACAATGCATTTTTTTTAAAAAGACAAAAATAACAAAGAATAATTACTTTTTTTCCATCAAAAAGATTGTGTTGTCTTTGACGGAGCTATCTTTTAAGAAGTTGTTTAAGCAAATTTAAAATTATGCTTTATAAATTACAGTTCACATGGAAGTCTCATATGTACTTGACAACAATAATGATTATTTTTATATTTATAATTTATCAATATTTATCAATAGCCATGACCGTTAATGCATTGACTGACCAATTATGATGATAAGAAATTGATGTGGACTACATGAGAATGCGGAACATTCTACCACTAACACTCCTCTCCACTACTATTATAGCTTTATTCTGTTTCTGTTACAAAAGTGCATTTACCTTTTTTTGTGCTTTGCTTGATACTGCAATGCAGTATTGGTTAATATATATATATATATATGAACACAATTGCAATAGGAAGAAGACAGCTGGTAGAGAAATATATTGATACTTTGTATTGTTTTATTGCTCTTTCCAATCAGTTGTCATCTTCCCGTGAGTTTCTACACCATATTGGTATCAGACTAGTGTTCCACACGATGGTGGGGGAAAGTAAATATACTACTCCTGACAAAGATCACAATTTGGAAGCTTTGTGAGCCACTCAAACCAGCATCATGAAGCAGCACGATGAGCTCACTACGGCATTCTTTAGCTTCACGGTGAAGATGCGAAATGAAATACTTCACCTTTAAACAGTGGCGGCTGCTAACTCGGGGTTTGTCCACCTGTCCCAACAACCAAGCCACCGAGAGCACCAATTAGAGTTGAACGAATTCATTGGCAACCCCCAACCATTATTCCTGAATTATCTGACCCTGAGGGTGACTTTAACTATAACCAACGTCGAGAGGTTTCTGATTCTACAGATGAAGAACCATTTTGATATTGTGAAGTATGAAACCATGAGAAACCACGAAGCACAAAACCAAGGGCACAACGAGTCCCGCATGAAGCTAGACATCCCTTTCTTTGATGGCAAATTGTACATCGAAGATTGCTTGGATTGGGAGTGATCAATGGAAACATTTTTGGACAACATGGGAATCCAACAAATAGGTTTTTTTCTGAAAAATAGGTTAAATATGTAACTTGTCGTTTAAAATGGGTGCTAACGCATGGTGGCTACAACTTTTGCAAACTCATCAAAGGGAATGCAAGGGTTCAATGAGGAATTGGTACCGCATGAAACAATTGTTGTGTGGACATTTCACATTTCCTACCAACTGACTTCAAATGTATGTTATACCGACAATATTAGCAATGTTCACATGGATCTCAAACAATAAGTTAGCATACTAAAGAGTTCTACCACCTTTGTGCCTACAACAATCTCAACGAATCTAAGAATCAATTAGTCACGTGTTAATTTTGGCGGACTAAAAGATGTAATTCAAGATACATTATAGCTTAACTTAGTATGGTCATTGTACCAAACAATTAATTTTGCCTTGAAGGTTTCAATTCAATTGTAGCATCACTTATACAACTATTCGATGAGACGGAAAATTGGTGAAGTGGGTACTAATAATGTGAAATCTATTATACTACATTACCAAAACTGCAACAAACCCAAGCCCAACCACCTAATAGCTTACAAATGGATCAAAAGGGACAAAATAAATTAAAAGCCTCCGTGGGGAGAAACCATATATGTAAGGCCAATGACATTGAAGTATTTTCGATGTTTTCAGCCTGGCCACAAATCCGACGAGTGTACAAGTCGACAGCAGTTGCAATTGCTCAATACTAAACAAGCGAGGAACAAGTAGCTGCCAAAGCGGAAGTCGATATAGAAGTGGAAGTTACATGGTGATGATGACGGACCTATAATTTTTGTATTAGAAAATCAATTGTTTTCCCCTCTGCTTCCAGTCAATTGACAATGCAATGATTTATTATGAACTTGTTACACCCATATTGATAGCGGATGTACCGAAAGCATCATCACCCGTGTCGCAATTAATGGTCTACAACATAAGACCACTAAAACCCTCATCCCTATAAGATTAGTTCGGTTAAAAAGGGAATGGAAATTATGGTTGCTAAATGTGTCAAGTTATATTGACAAACATTATGTATGCTAAGTATTTTGTGATGTTTTAGGCATGGATGTGTGCCATTTAATTATGGGTCGACCATGGAAATTCGATAGTGGTGTTGTACATAGATCTAAATCAAACATTTATTCATTTGAATGGAAGAACAAAATAATTCGACTGCTTCCAAATACTCCCATCACCAATCAAAAGAATGACAGTGAAAAGACAACACTACAATAGTGTGCATTGTTTCAAGCGCCACTTTATGACAATCCAAATTGATCAAAACTGCTTTATTGGCTTTGGTAACAGAGGACAACACCGAGGTACCCACGCCTCATACTTTCCATTCTGAAATTCAAAAACTCCTATCAGGCCATTCAAATGTTGCCCTGTCAGACTTGTCACTTACCTTACCTCCGCTTTGTACTTCACAGTACGAAATTGAGTTCATTCCAGGCGCCACTTTACCCAATCTGCCCCACTAAGGCCACTATTTAATGAGTCCTAGAAAGCACTTCATTCTACAAAATATAGTTGATGAATTAATACAAAAACAACTCATCCATCTCAATTTGAATATGTGCACCATCCTGACACTCATTGCTTTAAAAAAAGATGGGCAATGGCAGATGAGTACATATAGCCGTGAGATTAACAAAATTACAGTGAAATATCACTTTTCAGTGCCAAGGTTAAATGATCTTTTAAATAAGCTTATAGCGCCACTATCTTTTCCAAACTAGACTTGAGGAGCAGCTATCATCAAATCCAAATCAAACCTGATAAAGAGCGAAAGAAGACTTTTAAAACTCGAGAAGACCTATATGAATTGAATGTAATGCCCTTTGGTTTATGCAACGCCCCCTACATATTTATGCGTCTTATGAATGAAGTTCTTAAATCCTTTCCTAACAAACTTTGTGCATTTATTTCGATGACATTCTTGTCTATAGTTCCTCTTTTATGGATCACCTTGAATACCTGGCATGTGTTTTTGAAAGCCTTCGTCCTAATAATTTGTTTTTCAATCTATCAAAATGTGGATTTGCTACAAACCTTGTATATTTTCTAGGCTTCCTTTTGTTGTCGGTCAGCATTCACATGGATACACGTAAAACAACAGACATTTGGATTGTCCCACACCGATTTTTATTCGATGTCTATTGTTTTATTGGATTAGTAAATTTATATCATCGATTCGTATTTCGTCAAAGGATTCAATGTATTAATGGCCCCACTTATGGACTATCTGAAGTCCTGCTCCTTCGAATGGACACCAACACAACTGTTCAGTTTTAAAACCATCAAAGATACTCTTATCTCAGCACCTATTCTAGCTCTACCTAACTTTGACAAACTGCTTCAAGTCAATACGGATGCCTCAGCTATAGGCGCTATTCTGGCCCAAAATGACCGACCCATTGAGTTTTTCGGTGAGAAAATGAGCTTGGTGTGAAAAAAATGATCAGCTTACAAACAAGAGTTATATGCGGTAATTAACGCACTTAAATAATGGGAGCACTACTTGCTTTACTAAGATTTTATATTATGTAGTGATAATCAAGCACTCTAATACATTAATAAGCAAAAAAACATCAACCGCATGCATGCAAGATGGATTATTTTCCTACAAAAAATCCAACTTTGTATTGAAACAAAAGGTAGGCAAGCAAAATTGCGCCACGGATGCCCTCAACCGGCGTGCAACAATGCTAACACAACTACAAAAAGAAATTACGTTCTTGCAAGACTTGCAAGAACTATATGCAATTGATCTTGATTATGCTGATTCTTGTGCTAACTGCACTGCAGGTAATCCCACCAACAATTTCAACCTAGAGCCTACGACATGGCTTCATGTTTAAAGGTAATAGCCTATGCATACCAAATTCCTCTTAGTGGTAACTAAACAGCAGTGATCATATAATCTAAAGAAATCATGTTAATACATCAGCAAAGTATGGGAAGATGGTTCAGAGCCCGAAACATGCTGAATTCCAAATGAAGCTATTTCAGAGTTCTTATCAAATAGCTACAAGAACAGATTGGAGCTTACTTCATCTTGCATATGAAAGTCGTCGGCTTTTTCAGCCTGTTCTCAACCCTATCTCCAGTCAGGAACGGAGTAGTCCTCCTATCACCCATCCTCGATCCCACCATTGACTCATGCGGCCTACCACTAGCTCGAGCACCACCGGTAGTAGCCGCCAATATTTGAGTCTTCTGCAATACCTTTGCCTGTGACTGCTTCAGCATCAGCTGCCTCCTCTCCTCCTGCCTCTGCTTCTCATACTCCCTCCTCTTCCTTGCGCTCCTCTCTTCCTCCGTCTCCACCCTTCCAGGCCCGGGTAAAAGAACCTTTCCTGGATGCGGTGGATGGGGCTTCTGATGTCTAAAAGAATTGTGGGCAGGAACAGGGGCAGTGGAGGGTACAGGGGCTGAGGACTTCCGAGGGAGCTCCGGATGGGTGGGAGGCGGTGGTGGAGGGGGAGGGGAGGCTGGCGGGGGAGGTGGAGGAGGAAAGGAGGAACTGTGGATTGGAGGAGACGAAGGTGGAGGAGGGGGAGGAGGAGGTGGTTGAGGGGGAGGATTATAGTAGGAGTACTGTGAAGAAGGGTAATACGGGGGATGAGGAAGTTGCCCAGGCTGTGGGAGCGGCGGAGGAGGGAAGGAGGAAGATGATAGAGACTGCCCTGTGATGGACGGCGGCTGAGGCGGAGGATAGGCATACTGCTGCTGGTTATGCTGCTGTCCGGCGGAAGGATTGCCGAATTGGTAAGGCGGAGCCGCTGCGCTGTAAACGGAGGCGGGGAATCCCCCATGCTGAGGGTACGGATGGCCAGCTCCAGAGACAACGGGAGGGTGGAGAGGGCGAGGAGGGATAGGGGCTTGGTTTGGAGCCGGAGGAGAGACGAAGGACGACGACGGAGGGGGATGTGGGAACGGTCGGAAGGACGCCATGGCCGGCGATCGAAACCAACCCACGCAGTCCGTAGCCTGATCAGGAGAGCAGGAGAAGCCTGCCGGGGACGGAGGATCGATCTAAACAGATGATCGGAGACGGGGAGATCAGGGTTAGGCGCGAGAGGAGGGACAATGTCGGGATTTTGAAGAGTATTTCTTTTACTTATTTAATATTTTTGTTATTACCATATATCATGAAGTCTTAGACAGTCTTAAATCATATAAGCTTAAATAAATACCGACTATACCGGCATCTATGTTACGTCTATTTCTATTGAAATTTTTATTTAACATTAAAAAACCATCTCACTGTAAATGATTCATAATTCACATATTTGAAAAAATATATATTCTCATCATATTTTTGTTGGGTTAAATCATTTTGAACGAAAATACTTCTAAACATGTCTTTTGAATCATAGAAAAACGTTTCTAGCTCCTTCATAAACATTCTTATATTTTCTCCTACAGCTATTATGATTTCTTAGTTTTTTCTCATAATATTTCTTAATTAGAATTCCATGATCATGGGCTTGTTGGATTTGTCTCGTCGAGCCGCTCGATTCTACCATAAACATGTCACGTTTGGAAACCGTTTATCCAAATTGTGGGTTAAACCTTCCTACAGCGCTTTGGGTCCTTGATTTGGACCCATTTGGGCTCGGATTGAGTCGAATTTGATGTTTCCGAGATGTTTTGTTTGACTATAAGTTTGCTAAAATCAGAGTTCAGATGGTCCCAATTTTAATTTTGAAAGTTTCCATCTTGATTTTGCCTCAAGATTTGTGTCCGATCAAGATATTTTTTTATGATGCATCAATAACATTACACATATGGATAAAAACTAATTTAATTTGAACTTTGAGATGTTGTATCATTTTGCTAAATCATAATTTGTTTAGACATTTGTATATATTTATGTGTTATTGGGTTATATTATATGCCCTTGATTTAAAGATATAAGTCCTTTCTTCTCTCTCTCCCTCTTTCCCTCCCTCTATCCTTATGTTGTGTATATATTTCTTTAAGTTTATAATCATCATGAAGAATCATTTTGCTGTAATCACTTAGTTTTATTTGGTATCAAAGCAAATTTCATTTCTTTCTGGATGATGGTTCATATGCCAATAAAAGTTTCAAAGCAAAAAAATTTTATGGCCATCTCCTTAAATATTTTCTTCATCATCTTATTAATTCTCCCCTTCAAATTTTAACCACCACCGCCACTTTTTTTTTTCTACAAATTGTTTTTTGTTATAAAATATTTAGTCTGAAATGTTTATATTTTCATTTCAAAACATTCAAATTTTCCAAAAAAATTAAAAACTTTGCACTTCTTACTTTATTAAAATTTTGGACGATTCTTGATTTGTTTAACTTCACTTTATCTACTAAGATTTTAAATTTTACAGTCAATTTTCTTTTTGTTTTATAATGCAATTTTACTGATATGTTAGTAAAATTATATGCATTAAATGCTAAAGCTTCACATATTGAATCACAAGACATCCTCATATTTAAACTCTATTAACTTGTAATGCTAAAGTTTCTCTCTCTCTTTCTCTCTCCTCTCTCTCTCTCTCTCCCCCCCCCCCCTACTAACAAAAGAAGCAATATGTAATGATTGAGTTCCTATATTAACTTTTGTTCAATCCTTCCAAAATTGCTTTAATTACATCTTTCTTTATTTTGAAAGTTTTACCTCCCTAGAGAGGAGCATCTGCTCCTCTTGCTTTTGCGAACCAAGAGCCGAGAGGCCAAGAGAAGGGCTCCGGCCTCTTGATCTCTGGAACGAACTTTAAGTATAGAGAGCGAGGGAGAGGGTCGGCCGCACGAGAGAAAAAGAGGAGAGTGGAGCCACTTGCGGCTAGGGCTTCCTCGGGCCAAAAAAGGGACCAGAGAGCTACCCCGGGAGGATATGTGAATGCCCCTAGCCTAAAACATGACTCGTGCAATTTGATTAAATAAAATGAAACCCCAAATTGAAATTGATTTAGGTCAAATTTGACTCGTCGCGGCCAACTGCGGAGCCGTTCGGGGTCCAGCAAAATCTTAAGTCGAGCGCGTCAAAAGCGTAGGTAAAGCGCAGGCAAAGCGCACCCAAAGTGCACCGCGGGCAAATGAGTCAAAATGCCTCATGCGAAGGCAAAGCGCACAGAAAGCGCATGGAAAGCGCACCAAAAGCGCACGGAAAGCGCATGAAAAGCGCACAGAGAGTGCACCATGGCTAATGTAACTCAATTCAGCTCAATTGAATGCATTCGAGGGCACTCGAACAAAAATCGAGGTCAACAGCTCGCTCGCTCAACTCTAACGCGATGCGCCTGCACTCAAACTGGGAATATCTAGGTTAGCGGGTCAGGTCGGGTCAACTCGGTAGCCCGACTGGTCTAAAGTTTCGAGCCGTTTATAAAACCGGGTTAGGTTAGGGTCAACCGGTTTAAATCCTGGTCAATCCAAGTTTGGCCCCAACTCGACCCACAAACCCCTAGTAAGAGGTGAGACAACGACGAGGAAGTTTCAAAGTAACGACGAAGAAGAACGGCGAGGAACTTTGGATGCGACAAGACGGAACATCGTTGAAGGAGGCAACATGAAGTAACATTGTCGAAGGTGGTAAGCAACTCGCACTGAGAGGGGAGATGGCGGATGCGAATACGAAGAATGGCGAGGAAGTGTGACTTCAGATGTGTGCAATAGGAAGGAACATCATCGAAGGAGGCGATGCCAAGGGAACTTCGTTAAAGGAGCCAAGAAATGTCATGGACGCGATCCAAAATAGAATGAGCGAATGAAAGAAAGGACCAGTAAGCCGATTTAGATAGGGTTGTTTGCGTCGGATTTGTGATGAATTTGATGCAGATTTCTTGAAGCAAATCTATCACAAAAAATTCTATGACCACTCCCTTCGCAATTTCAGAGGAAAAAATTCATCACAAAATCAGCCGCGAATTACTTACTTCTTTGTAGTGAGTGTTGTGTGCTCATAATCTATCCTAATTTGACTAGAAATTAGAATATCATGTGCCGGTTTAGATTGGGTTGTTTGCATCAGATTTGTGATGAATTTGCGGCGGATTTTCGATGGCAATTCCGTCACAAAAAATATTGACGCCAACTTCCATCGCAGAATCGTCGCAATTTTAGAGGAAAAAATATTCGTCGCATAATCCGTCGCAAATTGCTGACTTTTCCATAATGAGTTTTGGTCGTAATCTATCCTAATTTTTTATTTTTTTTTCTTCTCTTTTCGTATTTAGATTTGATGGTATATGCTCTTAAGATTGATCTTAGAGAACATTTCAGTGCTACTCACTCTAATATGTAATCCTATTAAGATTATTTTATTGATACACATAAAATTCACCTTAGGTGAATGTTGGGCATCAAAAATATTATTTAAAATACAAAATAAAAATGAAACATTAAACTCTTAAAAAGTGTAAATAAAAGTTATAAATAATTAAAGAATTAAACTGTAATCATCCATGGATTAAATTGAATAATATAAATTAAAAGTAAAATACAATGAATAAATTATAAAGTGACACCCTCATAGCTTAGCATACACCATGCTATTTTAGAGCACCAATCTTACCTTCTAGGGCAAACTGCTTCTTTCTTGCTTTTTATTTCGTGCATTCAAACTTTCTAACGGGTTGTTTGGTAGGGGAAATTATTCTGTGTGGTCATCGGACTGTCCGGAGGTGAATTAGAGCGCACCATGTCACCTGGTACATTACAGGTACACAACAAATGGGTGATGTGGCGCGCTCTGATTCGCCTGTGGACAGTGGCGGATCCAGCCCTTTTTTTTAGGATGGGCAAACTCGATATATATAAAAATATAAATACAAAAAATATAAATATATTTCACTAACAAAATTCAAAACAAAACATTATATTTCATCATAATTTTTGAAATTAAAAAGAAAATTACAGACTTTGCATTCTACTTTGCATTTTCTGATAATGTTGCATAATAACTTCATTCAGAACAGAATCAAATACTTCTTTTTCAATATATGACACTAGACAGTCATTAAGTCAGGCATCACCCATTTTGCTTTGAAGTCGATGCTTAATGATCTTTATTGCAGAAAATGCTCTCTCCACCGTAGCAGTAGCAACTGGTAACGTCAATACAAAAACAATAAATTTATAAACTAGTGGATACACAACATTTTTTTTATTCTTTACCATCTGTTTTACTAGAGCAGCAATGCTAGTTAAAGAAGTAAACTCCTCGCTAGTACGCATATCAACAATATAAGTTGGTAGTTGATGCTCAAGAGACACAAGATCAATCATAGAGAAATCTGTTGGATATAATTCTGCAAGACGAATTAATTTTCCCTTATCATAAGCAGAAAACATATTACTCGGATTTAGACATATCACACAAAGAAGTAACTCGGTGCTGCTTTCTGAGAATCGATTATTCAATTCCTGAAGTTGCATATCAATAACCGCGTAGAACAAATCTACTCGATAATGATGAAAGTTTGTAATTTCTTCACATTTTCTAACAGATCGTCCACGAGCCTTGAATTTAGAATCCATATTTGGAACTTCAATTTCAAAAACGTTGCAAAAGCGTGACACTTCTTCAAGCAAAGGCACCCATTCATTTTCCCTCATCATTTGCAATCGTTGTTTGGACACTTGTACCAATTTCATTGCATTTATAATATCTTGATCCTTTCTTTGTAATGCTTGAGATAATTCATTTGTAATCCCTAAAATGTTAATCATCAAATGCAATGTCAAGACAAAGTCAAAAGATTCCATGGCATTTATTAAAACACCAACTTCAACTGATTGTTGATTATGTATACCCTCTTCTTTCACAATTTCTAGTACTTCAAGTACAGAAGCATACATTTTTGTAAGACTGATTAATGTTTGAAAAATGCGAATTCCAGCGGGTGTCACCAGCACGATGCAAATTGGTTTCTTGGTTCAAACCTCTACCAGCATCTAACTCTCCACTGCTTAAATGAAAAAGTATTTTATCACGCTGAATACTTTTTAGTGTATCATTCCTCTTGCATGAAGCTCCAACAGTGTTTACAATTCTTGAAGTCATCTCAAATAAATGTTTTACTTCGTAGAACAAATCTACTCGATAATGATGATTTGCAAGAAACTGAAATAATTCTACATAATTCCCTTGATTATTGGAGCTAGAAGATTCATCATGTCCACGAAATGATAGGCCTTGGCGAATAAGAAATCGAACACAATCAACAGCTGCAGTTAGCATATTGCGATATTCTTTTTTTTTTTATTCTCTTCTTTGCACAACCATAAAGCGGGAATACTATGCTCTTGATGCTTCATTAAAGCCTCACATTTATGTCTTGCCTTGTTGTGTGCACTGTTGTGATCTCCAACATGACTTAAAAGCTTCTCTTTTCTCTTCCAATTCTTAAATCCCTCACCAACAAATGTATCTCCACCGCCTTTGCTAGTATTAACTTGCTCTTGAGGTTTAAACAAATAGCAATAAAGGCAAAATACTGCATCTTTCTGAATATTATATTCCATCCAATCAGGAAAGTCTTCAAACCATTTTGAATTAAATCTACGTGCAATGTTCCCTATTGTTGTTTGAGGGAATTGATGATTTTTGGGTTGATGCGGTCCCTTCAATAAATAAGTTCTTCGAACTCTATCACGATCATTTACAACATAACTCTAGATGGATGGTCGAAGACCAGGATCAGCAGGTAGCTTGTCAATATCAATCTCGACACGTTCTTTTCGCTTCAAGAATCTTTCCATTTCTCAAAAGGCTAACAATGAGCAATCCAAATTAGCTAACATTGTTACTCTAATAAAAAAAAAGACAATACAAAATTAATATAGAATTTGACAAATTTATTCACATTATAATTGAGACACAAACTCAAATCTTTCTCAATTTTATTTGTTTAATACCTAATTTTTCTATAGTTAAAGCTCAGAAATTGTTACATAAATTTCAATCTACTTAAGTTTCTCTATGTTTAAAACTACATAAATTTCAGAAATTCTCTATGCTTAAAGCTACAGAAATTTCAGAAATTGTCCATTGTAAAAGCTACAGAAATTGTTAACGAAACTCAAATCATAGTGTTTGGCTTTTTACTTGTTTGCTACAAAAATTATTAAAAGCTACAGAAATTTCAATCTACTCACTGCTCAGATCATAAACCTAGAAAAAGAATACTTAAGAAATGTCTTCAAACATTCAAACCTCAAGCAAAAAAAAAAAAAAAAAAGCTAATATTCCAAAACAAGCACAAATTGTGATCAGAGAATCCTTAAATTGTTGAATAAACAAGTCTAAACAAATCAAGGAAAAAAACGTGTTAAACTTTGAGCAGAAATTAACGAGCAGAAATTAAACTTACCTTCAGCGATTTGAGAACTCGGAACTGCCGAACTGGCCGGGAAGAGAGGCCAGCGGGCGGGCCAGCGGCTACGATGGCTTCGTGAGGACCTTGCGAACAGGGAACAGACGCAAAACAGGGCTCCGGCCGTCCGGCGTCCGGCGAACTCTTCAAGAAGGCAAGGCGGGCTGCGGTGCTTCGTGAGGTCCTTGCGAACAGCAGAACAGTGATTGGGCAAACATGTCCCGCTGTTTTAATTTAGGGCAAAAATAATTTTGTGAGGGGGGGGCAAAATACCGAAATAGCCCCTCCACTATAATATATATATATTTTTTTAGGGTGGAATGCCAACCCTTAGCATAACTGGGGTCCGCCCATGCCTGTGGACGGTGTTCGTATTCGCATAGAATAATTTTACGTTTGGTAGATAGTGTTTTGGATGCAAAACAAATATACGAGTTTTACAATTTAGATATTTACATGGTTGCATTCACATACAAAATAGAGTTTGAGTAAATTTAGAAGTCATCTGGTTAATTTTTTTATGTATTTGGATTTCATTAGATTTGAGTAAATTTTAAATGCATAGCTTGTGCAAAGTGAAACCAATCATTGCAGTCGTCCATCGTCCACCACTATTGTCACTCACCACCATCTCCTGAGGCCAACTATTATCAGCTAACTCGCCCACTGTCGCACCATCGATTACCATTGTCGGATGTCGCCTCCCACCTCAACTACCCACCGCTGGTCAGTGTTGACAACCATCAGCCACTATTGAAAACCTCTAAACTATTATTTTGAAGCCATTGCTATTTTATTTTGCATTTTCTTACTTCAAACCAAATAAAATTAATGAACAATTAATTTTATGCTTTGTATTTCAGTACATTAGAATGTGCTAAGTTAATAGTTTCAAAACTCGAACTATAGTAAAAAAAAAAAATCTTAATTATGAGATTTAAATTAAAACTAGACTTCAAACATAATTAGGTCAAAACTTGACAAAAACTCAAATTGATTGATGTTCAAAACTTCTCTGATTTACAACTCGTTTTACAACTGAAAATCAAAATAGCTGTGATACATAGAATATGTATGATTGATTCTACTAAAGCTTATTTTCTGAGTTAGATTGTTTAGAATCAAAACTCGTTTTATAAAATAGAAAATCCAATAAAATAAACTAGAAATAATATTAATTTAAATAAAATAAGAAAGGATAAAATAAAATAAAACTATGTATTAGCTAAAAACAAGTATAACCTTTCATGGTAAAAAAAAAAAAAAAGTCTAACCTTTCATAGTATGATTATTTAACTTCAGTGGCTAAATTGTAAGCCATAATTTCTTAAGTAATAACAAATTAATCTATCTTATAATGCATATAGACTTTGATTATTATTTTGAAGTGATTTGATGGATTAGCTTGTAGTCATTCTCAAACACGACTGTAAGTACAAAAGAGCCATGCTTTTTTTAAGTTCTTAGCTCTTAGTGGGGTGAAGGTTGTAAAACTGGTTGCTTTTCTTACATTTCAATTTAAGTAATTACTTAGTAATGTTCAATTTAGTTTTATGATTTGAGGCAACTGTTTTCTCATTTGCTATGTTGTAGGTCCTCACTTCAGAGAAATTATTCTGCGTGGACTCCGAACGCAGAAGACCGTTCGAATTTCCTGCGCTTTTTTAGATATGAAGTAAATACTCAACAAATCCTCAGTTGTGAGTATTTGATGAATATTTAGTGAGTTCTTATTGAGTATTTGTTGAATTTTGCTGCAAATACGCAGCAATCCGGGTGGTACTCTGTGTTCAGAGTCCGCACAGAATAATTTCCCCCTCGCTTCATGAATTTTTTTCTTAATTTTGTGTTGAAAATTTTTAAATTTCAAATTTTAATGAAATAAATAATTTAAACATTGAAGTCAAATTTAAAAAAAAATTGAAAGTCCAATATATAATAAATTTGAGTACTTTTGAATTAATTAGCATCTATTGCTCCCTTCTTTTTATCCTTATGTTCTTAAAAAGATCTGTTTTTAGTTGAAAATTTTTCCTTAAACTTTGAAATTGATTTTATCTTCACACATAATGCATGTACATCTTATTATTATTATTTTTTTTTTTGGGAAAATTTGGGCTTAGCCCGTATATTGAATTAACTCAAAAATACATGTGTGATCAAAATGTCCCAGTACAAAATTAAGGGGGGGGATTGCTCAACCAGAGCACAAAAATTAGCTAAAAAAAAGACGAAGCCGAGCAGCAAAAGAAGAAAAATGAATACGAAAAAGCTCCAATACTTCAATAAGCCTGGACTCAGGGAAATAAGATAATAATCATCGTGAAACTCCGACCCTTGGTTGCCCAAAGGCCGTCCAGAAGGGGAGCCTGCTTGGAGCCTCATCATCGTCCAAGGCGTAGTAAAAAGCAGGCAAATCCGACAAATATCGAGAGGAGCATAGCAGTCAATCTGTATTCTAAGGGACAGAGCGGGAAACGTAGCTGGGAAGCAGCTAACCAAAAACAAAAATAGATATACTCCTGCAAACACGCCAACTAAAGCAGATTCAAGTATTTGGATGGATTTTGCCACTTCATAACTTTCTCAAAGACAGCTTTTTTAATAATATGAGAAGTGGTAATGCTGCAGTTGTAATTTCTCCCAAATCTTCTATTATTCTTCTCTTTTCAGATATAGTATATGCACCAGCAAGCGAGAAGAGAAAATAACTTTTTGACCGACTGATTGTTGCTATTATCGACCTCAATCCATTCAAGAAGCTGCAATATATTAGGCCTTAGGAGGAGGTGTTTTGATTTGGGCATGAGATTGAGAAGGATATCATATGAATAAGAACACTCAAAAAATAAATGCGTAACATTTTCATGATTCACATGACAAAGACTATAAGTAGAAGAACAGAAATGTTCCTTTTAAGTAGAGCTTCCGCAGTTTTCAAGCATAATGTTTTGTCCATTATAATATTTAATTTTTAAATATTGTTGAATAAATTATTAATATTTAATCTTAAACCTAGCTTTCCAGTATACTCTCTGCCCTGGGCGGGAGAGAACTTCGAGTTCTAGAGAATGCGATGCGAGAAGGATGATGAGCTTGAAATACCCAAATCTAGCAGGCCTTGGCGATTCACTTGGGAAAGCCTAGCTCACATCCCCATACTCCGCCTCTATCTCTTCAGCCCGGATGTCGGCGATATCTCAGCCCTGTGCCGCTTTGTCGAGGCCTCGCTCAGACTCGATCGCTCCCTCCTCCTTGTCTCTTGGCATATCGGCGACGAAGGAGCCGTAAGCAACGGGAGATCATTCATTTGGATTCCGGTTCCTAGAGTTCTCATTAATCCGGAATGCTCCGTCGACGTCAAGGCGATGGCGGACCACATCGAGGTAAAGCTTGTTCTCCTTCTTCCAGTGGATCATCCCGTGGAGTCAGAGATATGGGGCTCTCCTGGGATGGACCCAGATAGGTGCCTACCTCTTTCTCTTGGTTCTGGTGAGGTGGCTTCTTTTGATTTTGCTGCTTATTTGCTTTGCCTGCGATCTTATTCAGCTGATAATACAGTTGCAGTTTTTACTGATTTGTTTGGGGCGGCTGCAGCCGTCTATAAAGTTGATTATAAAACTGTTATTGTAAAATATATTGTTTTAATTGAATATGTGTTCTCTTTAAGGTAAAGACAATAGCATTATAAAATTTCGGTTAAAGAAATCATTGACCTCAATTGCATCGCTAGAGCACACAATGATGAGCTTGGTTACATAAAACTGTTATAAAAACAAAATTTTGAAACACAATAAACAAGTGTTGTTCAAATGCTACCGTGGTTGTAGTTTGAAAAGCAAGGCTAACAACCACGCAGATTCAAAGCTTGTTTAGCATGATTGTCATTTGAGTTTTTGTGAGTACAATTTTTTTCTTACATGTTGTAACACCTTTGTTAGGATGAGAGGCTATGAAATTAGAAGTTGTATTCTTTTACATGTACATATGGTGCTTTCATAGGCATCTAACAAGTTCAGACTAAAGAACCTGAACTTAGCAAGTCCTAGCAATAAGAGCTCGACAAAAAATGATCACCTTCTCTTCTACTGGCACTCGCTAGCCAAGGGATGTGTGACTCATCAGGGTCAGACAAGTCAAAGAGTGGTCACCAGTAGGATCTGTAACAAACTTGTACATACCCATTCAAACTCTTAAAAGCTTTTCTCTTCAATGTGAGACATCCCCCCTAAAGGTATTGTCCCTCTCTCAAATTGACAAGTCACTATCAACATTTCAACACAACCACAGGGAAGGAGTATCTCATGAGGTCAATGATCCGATCCTTCATGATCTGAAGGAAATTGCCCTTCATATTTAATGGATTGATAATTGTGCATATAAATTCATTGGCATGCCCGGAGGATGTAACATGCCAACTCACCAATTTGCTTAGAAGACTCACCTTACTTACTTGCCTTGAGATCGAGGATTGAGTCGAGGAAGAAGAGCCATATAGGTGCTTATCAGGCCATGATATGTGTCAAGCATTGTCCACAATGCGCTATAATTAATGATGTATTTTTTTTTAATAAAATTTTTGATGTAGTTTTCTCTGTAGCCCTTGGATTCCTATAATTAAAGGCCGAAAGAGACACATTTTGGATCTATTTAGAACATTATTGATCTATTAGAGTAATTTTGAATTTTTTTAGTCTTTTCCTAGATTTTCTGAATCATTTACCTTTTTTTTTTTCACAATCACTCTACGTTATTAGGTTATTGCTCTTGTGTTACTTGCTATTAAGGTCGGGTGTCATATACATACATATTTGGATCCAACATCCTAAAAGGTCTAGTAAGTGTGGATTGATGCTAGTCATAGTTTAAAATTGCACCATAAGTGGTTCCTTTTCTTACCTTCCCCCACGACAGTAGTGGGCTCAACCATCAATGGCGCTGCAACAACCATAGTGGATGCCATCTCCTTAACGATAATTGTCTCTGTTGGGCGCGCAACAAAAGATCACTTAGCCAACCTAGCGATCAATGGAACATCATCAGAGCTTGAGGAGAGCACCACCCTCCTCGGATCTTTAGGAGCTGGTACTTTAGTAGCCGCTTCCTTCATGGTCGCCGTTTCAATTGCAGGTGCAAAAGTCGGCGAAGCCACGCCACACTTCACTTTTAGCACCTTCATGGGGGTAGGAAAAACCAACTCTGATTGCCTCAGAACCATGACAAGACTCACCTCAATGATCCCCACTTTACTCAGTGTGGACTTCGAGCATTTTCTGCTTCTTCATGCTCCTTGAACTTGCAAATGGTTGCCCTCCTCACTCGCATAAAAGTGGACATCGCTAACTTGATGGGGTTCATCTCCACTTTTTGAAACAAGTTCAAAATTCATAAAGGGTAGAGAACTCTCATTTCTCAAGCTGGTGCTCATAGAAGGGAGAAGTGAGTACCATCACATGATAATCATGATGATGGATCTATACGACTCTCGAGACTACAGTAACGACAGGGCAATCACTTGTACTTATTTTTCTTTTTACTCTTTGATAGTTATAATAAGCGCTATCATTGCCAGGTCCAAAGCTCTGGATGAGAAAAGTGGAGGGTTGTGTTAGGTGGTCGTCATCTAGTGTATAACTTGTCGAATAATCATGACATATTGTTGTTGTTTGGTAGTCATAAAAAAAGCTTTTCATTAGTTCTCTTTTCTTTTTCTCAACTCACCCTTCAAAGGGACAAGTGAATTGAGAAACTAATATATACTCCTACATGTCCCTATGGGGGTGTTTTAGGCGCTCAAGGGTTGATCCTTTGGACTTTTCCAATTCTCACCTCGTCATTATTAGATTCGAAGGAATTCGCTCTTTGAATTTAACGGCAGGGAATTGTACATATAGACCTACCGACATGCTAGAAGACTTACCATACCAACTCACTAGCTCACCCAAAAGATTTGCCTTGAGATCGAGTACTGAGCTGAAGACAAAGAGCTCCATGGGCGCCTTTCAAGCCATGATATATGTCATATATGGTCCATAAATAATGTGCTTATTTACCTTTGTTTTATGTAGCTTTCCCAGTTTCCCTGTATTTCTAAGATAGCCCTATAAATAAAAGGTGAAGAGGCTCATCTTGGATTGTTTTGGGAACATTATTGATCTCTTAAAGCATTTTTATAATCTCCTTAGTTTTTTTCTTAGATTCTCTGAATACTCTGCTTTCTAAACCCTAAACACTCTAAGTTTGCAGGTTCTTGTCCTTTGAAACATTTGTATTCAACAGAAGTTATGATTTTTAAAATATTTTGGGTCTACTTTATTGACTATATAAACTTATTGAAACCTTTTTGCCTTGAGGAAATGATCTGTTCTATGATAGACTGCGTGAGGCATTTGTTTAATTAAAGAGGTTGGAAATAGAAGAGACAATTAATAATTTTATTGCATATGCAGATGTTTATCGGATAAAATTGGAAACTCTGGATAATATTTTTTTTTGTGTATTCACAGAGGGAGTAGTATAAAAAATTTCGTAAAATCGACATTTATAAAAAACTGTTTAGCTGCTGTGTTGATGTCCAAGACAAGCGATCTTTCATCATTCATGGTTTCCTTATGCTTCGCTGTTTGCATACCTTTCATTGCCGTGCTTGTAGTTGATTATGTGAAGGTACGTTACATTGCATCATTTGTTACTGTGGATGATCTTACAATCAACTATAACAATTAAAAATAATTGGTGTCCAAGTTAGAATCTAAATGCGAATCATTGAGAAGAATTGTTGATTAAGAACTCTCAAAGGATCTATCTCGAAATAGCTATGTTGAATTTGAGGTCTTTTTACTAATATTGTGACGTTATTTGATATTAAGAGAGATTTTTAAGAATGGCTACTAAAATTGTTTAACAGATAATTAACTGCGGTTATATACTTAAGTAGTCATGATTGTAATTCTGGCTTCTAGAAGTGTATTTTTCTAATTGAATGCAATAAGTTCACCACTTTTGCATGCATAATCTGAAATAAATTTACATGTTCCAAGATCATGCTTTTAATTGACTACATCAGTTATTGATTTAATATTCTATCACTTTTCTTAGGTTTGAGATATTTCTTTTTTTTAACTATACAGTTTATTACCAGTAGTTGTGGTAAGTGAATAACTTTCTAAATATCTTGAATGGCTTGACAACTAGGAATTTACGAGTTGTAGACATTCAACTTATATTCCATAATCTTAGCAAAAGTTGACTGACATGTTAAGCAGAACATTTCTTATTGCATTATTTATGAAAACTTTTAAATGGAAACCGCCAAGGCACTCATTTGGTTAGATAAAACTGAAAAATTGAAGACATTACTCAGCCATTTGGTTTTGGTTCTTATATTGCTAGTTCATCTAGCAGGTTTTGTTTTTCCACTATTCGATTTTATTTTATTTTTTTTAGCTTGGTTCATGTTTTGTTACAATTTAGTTCATGGGTTGAATGGATATTAAAATATTTTTTATTATTCTATAATATAATTATACAATTAATTCATTGACTTAATTACATCCAAGTTACACTTTTTAAAATGGTATATCATGGAGAGAGTTCGACAATACCAAGTTCACAAACCCAAGATTCATGCCACAAGTCAATGCAGCAATTACCATATATGATATGATTTCTTCAATTAAACAATTTTTTTTTCTAAATAAAAAAAGAATGAGTTACTAATGCCTATATATGGGATCATTTTTTTAAATTTGTCATTTTTTCTAATTTCTAAAATAATGATGATGAAAAAAAGAACAATTGAGTGTCAGAAGGAGATAAATCATAATAATCCCTAGATAAACGGTACTAGTAAATCACCTACTCATCTCTATTTGTCAAAAGAATCCTTATAAGACTGATTGCCAAGCTCAATAGCGTAGCCCAAACTCTATTTAAAACCAAATTTGGATACATGCATATCATGCATGCACGGTATAAGATAAGGTTGTAGTATAGATATATATTCTATAGTTGAACATGGTGAAGTTGATGTTCGTATTCTATGTATCAAGGAATCTTAAAAATGGCCCCTAAAACTCTTTAAAAAAAAGTATCAAGGAATCTTATATTTGCATTTGTGGAAAAGATCATATAGCATTGGTTTAAATATGTTAATTATTGAAACTTCCATCTTGAAAGGCTTAAGCATTTAAAATCAGCAAAGTAAGATTCTAATCAACCATTTGTCAACTCGTGTGATATTTAAGTGTTAAAACTAGGAATTTGAGAAGAAAAGTCTTACTTTATTGCATAAATTCTTCCCTATATATAGATCTATACAAGATATTTAATAAGGAAACAAATAACTACATAATAATGAAATATAACTCTTCCAAAAATCGGCTGCCCATCTATGGAAGGTGTTTCAACTTGATTCATGAGAGCTTCCCACGGATTGCTCTTTGTGACCGTCGGATCCTTTGCACGAGGAACGGCTATATTCTAACACTCCTCCTCAAGCTAGTAATACAAATATGTCATTCCCAGCTTAGTAATTAATCACACAAAGTAGAGTTATCAAGTTCCTTGGTGCACCATAGAGTCCTCTATTTTGGTCAAAACTTTGGGGTAAATTAGCTTTAGATATTGTGACAGCGGCAAATGATAGCGATGAAAGCTATATCAAGCAGGGCAATAATGAAGGCTGCATTGGTTATAGATAGGATAGCAACCACAAGAGAAAGACAGCAATGAATGCGGTTGAAGGGAACCTAACCTCAAAGTTCCGACAATGAAGGTCGGTGGTGAGAATTTGTATTCCCCAGGTTTCCAGCGATGAAGGATGTATTGTGATATAGTAGCAATAAAGGCTGATTTGATCATGTCAGCAATAAAGGCTGATTTGCTTGTATCAACAATAAAGGCTGATTTGGTTATATCAACAATAAAGGCTGATAGTGGGAACTTTGTACAGTTCTTCCAGGTGGTCCAGCTATCTCCTTAGCACGTCCAATCATCTTCCCCAATTTCTGGTCCTGTGATTGCAAGTGAAGAGGATGCATTTGATTTTTCAAGAGATATCAGGAGTCGTCTCAATTTATCAATATCTTCTTTATTAAATTCTCCAAGACTGGATTGTGCTTCTGGGTTGGGCTGACTTGTTTCAGCTCTTTGATTCCACTCCTTATTGGGGGGTTTTCCATGTATCTTCCAGCAATTTTCCTTTGTGTGTCTTAATTTCTTGCAATAACTGCACCAAAGTGAGTCTTTGTCTTTGAATTTTGAGAAATCTTTACCTTTCTCCTTCCACGATTCTTTGCTCATCACCATTGCTGAACTTTTAACGACCTTTGGTTCTAACATCACTCCTCGTCGGCTTTCTTCCGCGTGGATGAGAGAAATGGTTTCATTGAGTGATGGCGTCTCCTCTTTGCCAATGATCTTAACTCTAACTTGGTCAAATTTTGCATTTAGTCATGCAAGAAAATCATAAACTCTATCTTTTTCAATAAAGTTCTTTAGGATTGCGGCATCTTCTGGAAATCTGGTTTCTATGCTTCTATAGTGATCAAGTTCTTACCACTGATTTTGTAGAATGGTGGCATACTCCGTCACGGTCTTACTCCATTGCTTTGTGCTTCCAACTTTGACTTTAATTTCAAAGATTTGAGCCGCATCTCGAGCTTTGGAGAAGGTCTGTCTAGCATCATCCCATATATCCTTTGCAGCGGAAAGGAACATAAATGTATCGCTAATTTTTGGAGTCATGGAATTTCACAACCATGACATAATTATGGAGTCTGCTTCATCCCATGCCCCAAAAGTAGGATCTCCTTGTTTTAGTCATCCTCCAATAAGATGGTGTATTTTTCCTTTCCCCTTTAAATAGGTCTTCACAAATTGAGACAACTTTAGGTAGTTCTTCCCATTTAGACGATAGGAAGGTTGCATGTTTTGGAGATCACCTCGTCCTTGGTGCGCTAGCGACTCCTCATTTTGGTCAATGCTCTGAGCGGAGTTAATTTCTGACATTGGATAGCAATGAAGGCTTCCTAGAATTTTCTTGTTCGACAATAAAGGTCGAGATAAAAGGATATATTTTTTTTTTCATTTTTTTCTCCGGTTTTAGTAAACCGAACTGAATTTTAAAGGCTCGAATCGAGCAGCACGGTGTGGGCTTTTTCCGCACGCGTCAATCGCTCCCCTTATGGCAGCGTCTAGAGTCGGCGTCGGCAAGGCAAGGCACGGATCGAGTCACGGCTAGGGTACGGTCTTCCGCAAGGGTTCATCTTCGGCACAACTTCGTTCGTCCGGCGTATCCGAGCGAGACTGGAGAAGGAGCGTCCGAGCCCCGTCTTCAAGCAGTTTCTTCTTGTCTTTCGACGTCTGAGAGACCGTATTCTCCCGAGTGGCTTCTACCTGAGCTCGACCGAGAGATACAACTAGTGTGGCTGAGAGTCGAGCGGCCCCTCTTGCGTCGAGGCTTCGGGTTCGTCTTCCGCTAGGCTCCGGTAAGACCTCTTCCCGCAAGCGGCTTCTGATTTACTTCTTCATCTTCTTTTTTCTCCTTCGGCGATCTTTCTTCCACGACAATGAAGGCCGTTGGCTCTGATACCATGTTAAAACTAGGAATTTGAGAAGAAAAGTCTTACTTTATTGCATAAATTCTTCCCTATATATAGATATATACAAGATATCTAATAAGGAAGCAAATAACTACATAATAATGAAATATAACTCTTCCAAAAATCGGCTGCCCATCCATGGATGGTGTTTCAACTTGATTCATGAGAGCTTCCCACGGATTGCTCTTTATGACTGTCGGATCCTTTGCGAGGAACGGCTGGATTCTAACAAAAAGTATTCATTCAAGTCTATATTCTTGAAGTGTTTCTTTGTTGAAATTCTTTCATAAATCCATCCTAGATCATCAATCAAATAGTAAGTTTTTATCATGCTTCCATCAATTAGCTCTATTTTTGCTGTTCAAAATATTTTTGTAAGTAATGTGCAATACTTAGATACCTTAGTTTAGGTGCTTGTGAACTACTGTAGCTTTTTCATATTAAAATCAAATTAGTGTAATTGGTGATACATATTAGAAGTATCTGAACACGAAAGACAGGAATTTGCTGCAAAACGTAGAAAGGAAAAACAGTTTTATAAGATTAACCCCTCTACTGGTAGCATGCAAGATCCGATAGTGATGTTTTGATAATTCTAATGTTTTGATTGCTTTGGCAATAGATCAATGACAGCATTCACTCAGAAAGTTTGATACTGTTAGGTGAGCTCACTACTTAAAAATTGTTCAAAATCCAAACTGAAGTGTTCAGCTGTAATCTGATTCGTGATGCTTTATGTCCACAAATGACAAATGAGTTCACCAGTTGACTTGTCTGCATTCAGCGTTGGCTTTTCAAATTATTTGCTTTTCTTCTCTACCTCTAATTTTATTTTAGTGATTCAGATATAGAGAAATTTTCTTCCGAAGGGGTGAATATTTTCTGCAAGTCCTGCTCAGCCAAGTTAACTAGGCAACCTCTCAGGTAATAATAGTATTGTGTAATGAAGAAAGCCTGCAATTAGGAAATTAATTATCAGGGAAAATCATTCAATTACCACGAAATTCTCTTGTAATCCAGTAACGTAATTATTTAGCCAAGGAATTTATATCATATTGAAAACGTTTAACCATGAATCTCTAATTATCAGTATTCAATTTTTTTTTTCTAATCGGCTACCCATCAAACTTGGTTCTTGTTTTGCAATGCAAAATGGTTCCTCAGTTCCTTGACTCTTTATTAAGAACCAAAACAGTCCTATGTGATACTAGTTTGGTTTTTCTTTAAAGAGCTGAGGGGGCAAAATGGTCCTTTAATATAGTTGGAGACTATTTTGGTCTTTCATAAATAGTAAAGAGATCATTTTAATCCTTTTCTCTTTTGCAGTGTGTTTAGCATTCTTTATTTGTTGAATTTGTGACATTTAGATGCTCTCAGCCCATTTTGGAAGTTGTTTGTATTTAGATAGCTGAATGCTTACTCTCTTTTTAACCATGCAATCTTTATCTTTGAAGAAAATTTGTAGAAATACCATCAATGAATTGGCAAGAGATAGCTGATAATTGGTTTGGGGGATGTTGTTCATTTGGAAGTGTAAGTGAAAAGTTGGTGTCTAAATACTTGGATACTTTTGATTGTAAAGAGGGAACGTGTCTGTTAGATAGAGCTTCAGTTGCTGTCTGCGAGCATGATCTTGAAGGTATTCATTTAATCCTTTGATGGAAATTCATGTATCTTCTAATAGGATATATGATTTTATGTTAATTGATGAACTTTGCTAATGAAAACCATTACCAGAATGCTGGTAATGGGATGATTAACTGATTACTTTATAACACCAATTTGCATAGGTGCCGTTTTGGAAAGAACAGTTTCAGATTTTGGAATGAAATCTTCTGAATCTAATGATACTAGTTCTATGCGTTGTGATTTGGTTTCATCACGAGCATGGTCAGACACTAGTGCACATGAAGTGGATTCATCTTCTAATAGTAATCAGCTTGGTTTGGTTGGAACACAAAATGATATCAACATGGATTGTCTGAAGGCTAATCTTAATAATTTCTCACTAAATAATGAGAAATCACTGTCAGAGTCTATAGTTGAAAGGACTTCAAAATGTGACTTCCATTGTTGCATCGCTGAGAAAGTACAACATGCTGGTGGAACTGAATATGAAGCTTCAATAGCGGCATGCAATGCCCAACAATCTTTAAAAGTTTATGGAAGTGGTTTTATGGTTACCTCTGCCAATCTTTCAAATGATGTAGAATGCGTAGAATTTTCTTGCAGAAATTGTTCATCTCCCCTTGGTTCATATTCATGTGTACAGGGTACAACTGCGCCAGTAGTTGGTGGAGTCCGATTATTTAAGTGTTACATATCCACTTCTGTTTCTACTGGTGCTCCTGATGATGCATTCAAGTAAGTCTGGATACAACTGAAACGAACTACTTTCATTTATTCACTAAACTTATATGCAACTTTTTATAACAGTGCCTTTGAATGTCTTCCTCTATCTAATAATGACCTTTGATTTTATTTCCCATGTTATTACAACATTATTCAGTTAAAGGTGTTATAATTAGTCCTCGTGGCTTTCTCATGTAGACATGGTTTAAAATTGCGCAATATGAGGCTCTCCTTGAGGCCCGCCTTTGCGCAATTCCAGTAAAAAACGCCTCGATGCTTACGCCTCGAGTTTTTTTATGAGGCTTGCGCCTCAACTTGGTTGAGGCCCGCCTTGAGGCCCGCCTCGCCTCACGCTATATATATTAAAACTTGCATAAATCTTGAAGTAAATGCCCGACATTGAACTCTATAGGAGAGGAGGAAGGGGAGAGAGCAGTTCATCATAATGATGATTCAAATGAAGAACCCCTTAGTGATGACAGTGCTGATGACATATGAGTTCTTATGTGATATGTCATTGCTATTTATTTTTGGAAATTGAAATTATATGTTAATGAAAAGAATACTGGGATTTGGGAAAGATAGAATTTTGAGTTGAACTATATTTCATGTTGTCTTATTATTGGGATATTTTGATTTCACTTCATATCTTATGCTTTTTTATGTTTTATTTTATTCACTCATTAGCATATAAAAAATGAAAAATTTTATCATTTTATGTTTATGCAATCTTTTGATTTTGAGGCTTACGCCTCAAAACGCCTTGAGGCTTACGCCTCGCCTCACAAATGAAAAACGTCTTAATACCCGAATACGCAATTTTAAACATTGATGTAGAGACTACTCTATCAAATGTGATAACTGATAAACCTTATTGAGAAGAAAAGATTATTCTTATACTTGTTATGTGGCAACTCATTCTAATTTTGTAGCCTTTTTTCTCAAAAATTGATATATTTTTGTATTGGTGTGAATTTATTATATCTTAACTATGCTTCGTGTTTTATGAGAATACCCATGCTCCATGACTCAAGTCTATTTGGTCTGAAAATTGAAGGGCTTCTGCTATCACATGATATAGATGTCTTTGGTTCTTGGGTGCTGAAGGCCTTGATAATAACATATATAATTTTCTCTTCCTACTCTAGACACAAAACTACTAGCAATTTGAGTTAAAGAAGTCTTCATCATCCGCATCATTGCAGTTGATTCAAATAACTAGAGATGTCGGTCAAATGCAATATTAATTTATGAATATCACTGGGCACGTGGCCTAGTGGTATGGCTCATACCTTTAAAGTCCTCCAAAGAAAAAAGGTCAATCTATTTTAGTATTTTATATCTTTGTATGTTCTAACCAAATTTATTTCTATTTTTCTATAAATTTATTTGCTCAGAATCTCAGATTTCAATCAATTTAATTGAATTTTTGTTATTTGTACATCCTTTACTTTGTAGGGTTAGTCTACTTTCTTTCTTATGGTCTCACTGCTTTTATTGTTGTTCTATCACATTGATGGTACTGGTTGTAAAATGCCAGTATTCTGCACACGCAAACCGGCATGTTTTGTTTGTTGTCGATGGCTGATGGATCCATTTCATTAAAATTGAAATGTGGTTCACCACAAAGCGCACCTTTACATAAAATTTAACTGGATCAATACTTATTTGTACTGTTAAGTGCTTGAATTAACATCTCTTTTAAAACATGATGCATCGTTCCTATTGGGTGGAGTATTAGGTCTGATGAGACTAGAGTTTTTGTTTTTGAGTAGGACTTATACACTGGAAAGTATCTTTACAAATCTGCTAATTGAGGGAGCGCAAGAAGAACTATCATTCCGTACAATGGTATGTGATCTGAGGACAAGGTTCCCCATGCTACAAATTGTCCTCTTAAATTCAAGAGCCTGGTGTTGCTCTGGCCATTGCTACGAAAATGCTGCAACAAGAGGACTTCCTGCGATACACATGCAACCTGTGGTTAAGGTTCTTTTTTCAGATTGTAGTGCTTCCACAGACGCCAATTCAGTGTAAGTTTGACGTTCCTCTCTTATAATCTAAATTCAATTTAATATTGAACTTTATCATAATGCATCTTCTACCTAAGTTATCGGATACATTGATTCGAGGCTATAAAAGGAAGCAAGACATCATAGTATTAAATTTTCCTATTTCTGCGTCTATGTAGCCAAAAATTACAGCAACATTAAACTCAACGTCCAAGTGAAATCGCTCTGAAGCATTATCATTTAGGCCACAACTTCTTTTCTCATTCATATGAATGGCTTCATGTACCTATTTGTAGATTATTTACTGTTGGTGTGCCTATTTGTTTTACACATTTATTTTTGTTTACAGAGTTGCTAAGGATAGGTCAGTCCGGAATGGTACTGAAGAAGTGTACATGATGAATCGTGAAATAGAAGGACTTACAAGATCATTAAAATCATCAATTGCTAAACTGCCGCATTCATGCTCTTCATTGCAAGGAATGTCTCTGTCATTCCTAGGAAGGTAAGAAAAAATTATCGTCTGCCTACATGTTATGTAAATCGTAGGGCTGGCAGAATTTATTTGTTACCATTTTAAATGATTCGATGCACTTCATCTGTCATTATTTTTTTGACAAAGAACTCCTTGGTCAAGCATTTGTTATATATATATATATATATATATATATATATATATAAAGATGTAGATGCTTACTAGAAGGACTAATTATGCTAAGCAAAGGAAGCCAACTAATAATGTTTATTAGTAGACTTAAATGGATTCGTAACTTTTAGTTGAGGTTGATCGAATTCACTAACATTTATTAATATTATTTGTTAGAATTCAAATATTTATATAAATTAATGATTGATATTTTCATCATATTTATACTTCTAATAATATACAGAGTTTTTAAAATTAAAAAATAGAAGAACCCGAGCCAAAAAGATAATAAGAAGTTATCAAATAAACAAGTTAATGACTTTTGAATGAGCATTTTATCAAAATTTAATGAGTTATTGTTAAAAAATAAATATTTTTGTTCATGAATATTGAATCTAATGTTGTTAGTGGTGTTCCACTAATATCTTACTGTAGATCATGTAATTCGTAATTGTCTTGAATGCATTTTGAAGCAAAAGTTCTAGAATTATTTTTCAGGCGAATGTGTAGAAATCTTTAGTGCATCTCAAGCATTAACCCTAGAGTTTATTTTAGGAACCAACGCCGGCATAAACAACAGTCCCAATGATCGTCTTAGGTGAACTTCAGGCAAAGCTTAATCAATTGACGTTAATGTGAAATGACTAGGGTTATGCTTTAGTTATTAAGGACTGTTAAGATCAATTAGGAATGCATAAGTAAAACATGATCACTTGGAGCAGCTAGGGTCAAATTTGGTCATGGGTGGGGTCAATTATGACCATATTGCCTTAATTATAGCAAAGATAAACCTATGATTATTATAATTAAATTAGTCAGGTTCCACTTGGATTGATTGGGCAAAGCAAGCAAGGGCTGGCTTTGCTTGTACAGGTTTTTAAGGGACAAATTATCTTTCAGGATTTCTAGGGATAAATGAATATCATCAAAAAAATAGGATATCCAAATAAGTTTCCTGTAAGTGGGAGAGGGAGAGCCAAAGAGCAAGAGTAATGGCGGAGTGAAGTTTTTAGAGTTCCTTGCGACTATAATTTTAGTTGGCACTTATTTAGGCATCATATATGTTATCCTTATCAAGGGTTTTGGTGGCACATAATTTTATAGTAAAATTATGCTTACTGTAATGGACATGGTACACTGATCGAATTTTAAAATGATTAAGAAAACTTGAATTGTCCAGAAGGGTTTCTAAATAGAAAGAAGCTGACTGTTGGTATTTGAATGAGGAAGGAAATTGGAAGGCAGAGTTTCTTTTGGAGTTATAGAGCTGTCTCTTTCTGCTTGGGAAAGGAACATAATTTCAACAAAATTCTTAAAATGGTTGAAAGTGGGGTTATTTAGGCATAAGCTAGAAAGTGTTTGATGTTTAATCTAATATACATAATTGTGATCAAATCAATATTGAATCTTCACATGAATCTAGCAGGTCTTTAAGGGAACTTGGAACGAATGTTCACATTTCTCAAGAGGAGCAATTTCCAAGAAGAAAAAAAGTTGACCAACAAGTTGTTCGACAACATCTCTCAGAAATTTAGTCACTCTCCTTGCAAGGCCACCATAGTTGAACTCGCCTAAATAGAATCATTTCTAGAAATCGCATGTCCAACTAATCTTCCAAAGAGACTGGTCTAGATAAATTTGAGCCATAGATGTCACTTGTCCCAATAGCAGTCGTTCATCAGCGGACACTCTCTATTATCAAAGTTACTCGACAGCCATTGATATCATCTTCCCAACCATAGGAAATCCACACACCACAAAAGCTACAATTACAATTTGTGAAACCCAACTTTGATCATGTATGTCACATTTGACTCAATTTAAAATACACAATCTCAACTTATACGAAATTTAACAAATTGTCATTATTGAGTTTTACTCGTCAAATGGAGCATTTTGATATATATAAATGTGAAGTATTTGAGAGTTAGAGAATTTAATCTAAATTATATTTTTCCCTAAATTAAGAAATTGGATTATTGTTTAAAAATTAAAAGCACTGTAGCAAGGGTAAAAAATTTTAACAGGTGGCTTACATTAAGAAATTTTATTAGGTGCGGAGTGCGGACGGGGTGAGAACCATCCGCACAGACACAGGGTACCAAGCGGTACCCAGTGGTACCGAGTGGTACCGAACAATACCGAGCGCGATTTTATACTAGTGTGCTAATAATTTCTCGTTTGGGAAGGGGGTGTTCGAATTAGAAAAAAAAAAAAAACGTCGATAAAGAACCAAACCATGATCTTGGACACGTTCTCTTCACGTTATAGTTGAACTGCTCTCTGAGTCGTTTAAATGAACATGAAAATAGATGAAGGAAGGTTATGCTCTCTTACGCAGTTCAGTTGAGAACCTCGTTTGTTTCGGAGCCCTCATCAATCTGTTGCAATTCTCTACCTCCTGTTCTCACATGCGAGCTGAGTTCTACCCCGACACTTGCACCCACCCGACCCCACACCACTTGAAAGTTCGTTAGGGATGTTAAGCCCTATAGAACTGGCCCAAACTAACCAAGAGAGAGGTGAATTGGAAAACTATAAAATTAAAGATAAAATTCCAACCAAAATTACCACAAACAAAGTGCAGAAATTAAATAAATACGGAAGCGATAATTAGAAAAGAACACCCCGAATTTATAGTGGTTCGATCAAACTTTGACCTACATCCACTCCTTAGAGGCACCCTCATTTCATCCATGATATACATATAGAACATGTCTTCATGTTAATGTACACATATACATAAACCAACCCCCATTTCATCCATGATTGGATGTCATAGAACCCAAAAAGAAATTCGAGAGATAATAACAATCTGCTGCCAAAACAGCCTCAGCATATGGCAAAGAATCAAATATTTGGCTTCGTTTGGAATAGCTTTGTTCGTGCTTCTTAAAGCAACTTTTTAGTAAAAAAATTAAAACTTTTGTACTATTAAGTACTTTTTAGTAAAAAAATTAAAACTTTTGTACTATAAAACTACTTTAAGAAGTAATAAGAAAACCATCCCAAATGAAACCTTAGTACTAGTGTCACCTCCCTCTATGATCAATTCAAGGAAAATGAAAAATATTACTTAAATAAATAAAAAATAAAATTAAAAAAAAAAAACTAAGGTGACATCGCTAGAAGCAGAAACAGCTGCTTGCTTAAGCAGTATGTCTTGTATATTATCTCTATTATAACCTACATGAGTTTGATCCAGACTTCCATTCTTCCAGCAGCCGCTTCATCAAAACCTCAAATTTCTCTGCATGTGGTCCGGGCCTGACCGAATTTACATTCTTCCATTGTGAGCAAGGATCAGAAAACCAACTCCTCTTTCCAGAGCACCAGGCACCTGGAGTTACCCAATGGTATTTTCGATGGAGAATTTGTTCGTCGATACTATCAAGCACCGCATCATCTCCCCGAAACTTCCTTGAAAATGGCACTCCACTGGCACACATTTTTTCAAAATGGGAATGGTTTAGAAACAGAGGCTCCATCTGAGGAGGATTATCCCATTCCATATACCTAAGGTCATTGTTCACTGTCTTATTGTGGAACTCCACGGAGTTGCAGACAACCGACTGAAAATAGGCTTCTTGGGACAATATTACATTTGTGAAGTACAAAAGGAGCATTCTAGGAAGATTGTCCCAACCTAAAATACAGTACTCTAAGAAGGATCGGCTAAGAATAACCCATGGGGAACCTGTAAGATCCAAGACATCGTAGGATGAAACCAAGAAATAACAACAGACTAGATTAATACAGGAACTACGAGCGTCCAAGGCTTGCCTGTGAAGAATTTGAAAGAATCTGGGGTCTTGCGCTTCTCGGAAGCCTGGAAGTATTGAGATCTTTTTGATAAGTAGATGCCTGCATCAACTATTATTGGTTGCACCCTCTGAGACCTGCATGAATTCAATTGCATTAGGTTCACATCGAAACTAAGGGCGAAATTTTCTTGAGAAGACTAATATACCAAATTGAAAGCATCAGATAAAAAATGAAATGTTTACATACTCTTTCCAACCGAGGTCACTTGTGTGATCAATGAAGTTAAGATCTCGTGGCATGGAGGAGAAGACATGGATCAGATCTGGAAAGAAAAAAGAAGCTGTTTACTCAGATGAAATTCTTTTTTTTGAAACTAGGTTAGATGAAATTCATTAAATATAAAAAAAATGTGTATATATCCTCCTTTTTTTTCAAACGGATTAGACTATGTAAATATTTTCACATTTGTTAAAATATATATATCCTCACCATCAATCCTAGTTAAAAAGCTAGAAGACAATGTTATGCAAATATGTGGCAGATAATGCACAGATAATGCTAACAGCTAAACAAAGGCAGAGGAAGCAAAGCATCACGTTCCAATAAATATTTTGAGCTGATAGACAAATGCTAGTCCTGCACAAAATAAAAGGAAATCCCAAACAGCTGTGACGAGATTGACTGTCCAGTGATAATACTGATGAGAACAAGATACATAACAATCTGGGCGGCATCATCATCTTCATTTCATATTTCTGAACGCTCCATAAAAAGGTGACATTTGAAATTCCATAGCATTCCTCGGTAAAGAATCCCTTTCAAGTTTTTGAGGCTTTCTGTATTTAGGGTTATCTTGTAGCTAATTTCTTTTGCTTGAATATTAGGGTTATCTTTATTCTAAATTAAGATATATCCAAATTTGGATTAGAATTGAGTTCAATTTGTATCTTGTAGCTAATTTCTATAAATAGATTTTATGACTAATAAATAATCATTGAAAAATTAATTAAAATCTGACGATTATCCCTTTTTATCTTGCTCCTAACTGGGCTCCCCCCACCCACGCTCTCTGTCCCTCCCTCCCATTAAGTCCTCTCTTGATATTCTACTCCCAATCATAACTTCTCTTACTCCTGCCCTACTATCGATCACAAGATCAACATCACAGCCTTGATCCTCATTTCCTTTCGGATGAAGGTTCACTACTTACTGTAGACACATCCAAGATCCCGGCTCCCCATTGTTTCCTTCCTCTTCCTCTGGGACATCTACCTCCAAGCAAAAACAGCCGCCTAAATGCAATCCTAACAGCCGTCAAAATCACTTATTCTCACCATGTTGTCCACCATCTTGAATCAGAGTATTCTTCTTCATAAATCAGTAAGTCTTCAAGCATGATCATCCAAACCAGTTCAAGTGGCACCTCAAACATTCAGCTGTACGATCTCATAGCCAGCCATAAAAAGTTGCTTATGCAAGTATAGCACCGATTGTTGTGTAAATACCACCAGAATGTCACTGTTGGGAAGAATGGGTTACCAAGGGGTTGTTAGCATATTTTAAAGCATCGTAGCAATACTAACTATTTATAAATTGCATTGAAGACCTACTTATTATAAGGGAGACAGTTCAACCTAGAAATAAAATTATTTAATAATTTACTGAGGAATGCTGGAATATGGAAGCCTTCTTCCATTTCTTGACAGTCAAATAAAACAACTATAGTTAAAATTTGAACATCACACCAGCCTGTGCAGTAGCTCTGTTGTTAAATATGTCACCGTACTTATAAGAAACACGACTATTAGTAAGCTTACTATAAAAAGACTGGCGCCAAGTAGCTCGGCTAAGATTATGCAAGTTCCTCCAACCTAATTAGGGCAATTATAGGCTCCTGAAAACTCATTCAAGATTAATCGAAGAAAAAAAAAAAACAATATAAAAAAATAATAAGCATAATGCCAGGTTCTAGAAATAAGGTAATAATCTTTGCTTATAAATTAATTGAAGTGCATAAACAAAAAAATAGAAGAAAATCTCTAACTCAAAGGTCATTGGCATTCATAAAGAGTCTCATAAAAACAATAATCCAGTATCACTGATAAAATTATTTGAAAGGCAACCCTCAACATTTAGCCAGACTGCAAAAATATTCTAGTAAAACCACTAAAAATATCGTGTCTCCTCTTAATTGACTGAAAGAAGCCTTGTTGTGTCCATTAAACTAACTCCGGCATAAGCATTTAAAAGAAATTTTAGTTGATTAGAAGAAAACTTTTGAGTAGCAGTTTAAGGCCACGAATGTGCTGTTTTTGTATAAATATTTCAAATCCTATGAAATGCTTAGTCTTGGCATCTTTGTTCATAACGAAAAACCTTCATAATGTTTAGTAACTTGTTGCAGAACTATTTGGCAAGAGCCAAAGTTATACAATATCACAGATTTTATAATGAAAAAAAGATTATGTAAACCCAACCGCATTTATCTGTCCATTTTTTATTTTTAACTGATTTCTTGTCTTCTGTTAATATATGAGAACCTATATGTACTTTGGCATTGACCAAAATGACATACCAAACTTTAAAATGTAAAAGGTGATTGTTAAAGAACAGATTATGCAAGACAAAAAATAATCCAGAATTTTCAAGTATTTTAAAACTAGTTTTAGGATTTTATTTCAGTTTTTATTGTATTTAATTGGTCTATTTTTATTTTGAATTAGATGATAGAATTTTTAGGATTTATATCCCTCTCTCTCTCTCTCTCTCTCTCTCGTGAAGATTTTTTTTCTCATGGGAATTTTGATTCCTGTGACTTTTCACAGCCCCTCTCCTCACAATGGCACAAAAGCAAAGAAAAGAGCATTATCAGTTTACTCAATCTCTTTTGGCATGAATCCAAAAGCTTCCTCACAGTTTCTTATCTTAGTCTATATTATATCCTACCTATATTATTTCAACAAAAACTTTATTCTGTCTCATCTAATGGCAAATCCAAGGGAGAATAAAGTAATTCCAAGGAAATTTAGAGAGAAGAGGATGGTCAATGATGAGTTTATCCACATGAGTTAATCCATCAAATCAAATATTTTTTTACTGATATCAAAGTCAAATTTCTTGAAGGTAATTGTATCTAAACCCAACCAGATATTCATTCCTTACTATTACCCATTACAGAACACGGCCAAATTCTGCAAAAACAGGAGTGAAAAGAAAAACAGCCAAAAACCTTAATCCTAGTCGTAAGTTTTATAAATTTTTTGTACAAAATGCATTAATTATGCCCTCTAAGATACATCTTAAACATAAAAGCACTTGGGTGGACCTAAAAAATTCTTCATACCCACAGTTGAAATCAATGCTATGAATTTATTGTCATGTTTCATCAAGCTCATAGACATGTAAGTTTACAACATTATTTCAAATATGGTTCGTACATGTGTGAAATATATGCTATATAATACATCATATATCAGGCCAATTAGTATCAGAGAAGTTATGTCCTATAATGAATGGTTGAAATATTGTATGATGCTATTAGATGATGCAGAAGTATAGAATAAAACTCTAATGATTGCACATAAGATCATAATTCTTATTCTTCAATATGATAATATAATGAGCAACAGTACAATAGATCTTATGTTTACAAGAAGTCATATTGCAATTGTGATTCTCAAAACACGCCCTTAAGATTGAAGTGGGCATTGCCAGAAGTCCACAGACAATTAAATTGTCAATCAGACAACTAGGGGTCACGATTAGAAGGTAGAAAATCTAAATCATTGGATGTTGATAAGGATAGTATGTTAAGCATTTCCGACCGAGCTTAAATGGCCAACCATCTAAAATTAAGGATGAATTTTAAATTCAAATTTGTTTAATATAAAAATTGTTTTTTATTTAACTTGTAAGTTCAAGATAGAGTTTCTTTTTTTTTTTTTTTTTTGGGGGGGGGGGGGAGGGGGGGGAGAGATAAGTATATCTTCCAATTTATTTTACTAGTGCAAGTTTCGCTATAAAAACCGCAAATTCCTATAATATAAGTCAAATCTCATAAAATCATTTATATATTTCTATTACATAGCCTTTCTAAACCATTGGATTGTGATGAGGACAGCAGGGTAAGCATGACCGACTGAGCTTAAATGACCAAACAACTAAAAATAAGGATGAATTTTAAATTTCAAAACTGCTTAATATAAATTCATTTTTTTTTTTTAATTTTAAGTTCAAGATAGTGTTTCCTTAAATTGTGGGCTTTTTTTTTTTGGGGTAGTTCAGGAAGAGAAAAATATAGCTTGAATTATTTAACTACTAATATTTCCTATAAAACTACAATTTCTTATAATATAATTCATTCAACTCCCCTAAAATCCTTTCTATATTTTAGTCACCACTCCTAAGGGTTTAGTTTAGGATGAGATAAATATAACTTGAATTATTTAACTACTATAATTTCCTATAAAAACTGCAAATTCCTATAATATAATTCAGTCAACTTCATAAAATCCTTTCTATAATTTAGTCACCACTCCAACAGCACATCCGCCCCCTCTTTTTTTTTTTTTTCTCAATCCATCCAGCAGCTTCTCAGCATTGCTTCTATCGCCGTCAACCCCTGCTGCTGCCAGGCCAGCCGATGTCCAGACACCTCCAGAGTATAGATCATGCCAATGGTTGCTGCTGCTGCTCTCAGAAGCTTCCCAGGCACTACCTGGACCCTGCAGGAAGGAGAAACTATCTCCAAACTGCTCTTTACAGCAATTCTGAAGAAGAAAAACCAGTTGCTGTTGCTGTCCTATGGAGAAAGAGTCAAATTCAGGGAGCAGACTTTCTGAAAGCATAAGAAAACAGGCAAAAATCAGAGAGTGGGAAGCACCAACGGGCACACAAACAATGCTTGAGGTACATTTAATTGGTCCATAGATAATTAAAGAATCTCCATAAAAATTCCTAAAATTCGAATCATTCTAACCTCTTAATGGGGACTTGCATCATAATGTCAAGAGGCTAGCTACGGATCATAATGTCTCACAACATACTATTATGCATAAAGGCATCAACTCTTTTCACATCACTACTGTTATCTCACTTACACTTACTAATGTATGTTGCATGCTATATTTAATTGTAAATGCCATCATTGTCATTCTTAGGAATCTTTCTCGCCCTAAAAAATCCAAAATTTACTTAACTATTCAATGCCATCTTTTAGCCACATCATTGAACACACTAATTACTAAGCATGATTTGCTTATGCATTCTATGCCTGTTGACAACATCTCTAAGCATGATTTTCAAATTTTATGATTACATGCTCGTCAAGTGGCCCCAAATGTTTAGGAAGTGAATGATAAAGAAAGAAGAAAAAAAGGAGGAAGATGCTCTACCACCTAAGAAAGCTAAGAAAGGGAAGAAATCTTAGCATCCTAGCCAACTACAACAACAGATGTCATCACCTTAGCTAGTACGATATTATGGCATTACTGTCATGTTTCAAAAACTTAGTGACAATCAATAACATATTTTAGCAACTTCAGTCAAATTAGGATAGAGAACTTTGTTTTCTTGAAAGAATCAATAGAAGGAAGCATGGGGAGCCATTGACTAGTCCATATCAATCTCTTGCTAATGATATTAATGATGACAAAGTATCTCCTATTTTTTTAATAATATTTGGATCTCTTTTTCAGAGGGAGTAGGATATTTTAAATTGAAGATGCTAAAAGGAGGAGTAGGATATTTTTAAATTGAAGATGCTAAAAGGAGGAGTAGGATATTTTGAGATGCTATAGCTTTGATAATTTTGTTCCCAACAAAAATTATTTTAACTTTTCTTTACATATATGTAATCATTCAGGGGAGTTTTTTGTGAATACTTCTTATCATTTCACCAACATATGTGTGGTATCAAAAAAAATGGGGAGTTTCTTGAATTCCATGAGACAGCCTGGTTCATGAGCCCATTTTAATAATAATAAATATATGCATAGAGGTTGCTAATGTTTTGAAAAAATATATAGCTCATTTGGGACATGTAAATTGATTAAAGCATCTAGTGAGAAAAATAAGAGTGTTGTTAAATGCCCTATTTCTAAGTTTAGTTTGAATTTGAATATGATGTAATACAAGTTTTATTACAAAACTTGGATAAAAAACTTTGAGAATGATGAACACCATAAAATGAACAAAATTAAATCTGGCTTTATAAATATATTTTAAAATATTTATTTACTCTTAGTGTTACCATACACTTATATAGAATATCATAAAATTAACATTTCCTTGTTGTGCAAAATATAAAGTTGACGAAACCATATGAAGGCACACAAGACAGGATCTTGTGAAGTCTAGGAGTTTTGATCTTGGAAAGAGATCATACCTCCTAGGGCACATAAAGGGATTGCATGACACCTACAATTTTGAAAGGCAACAATTAATTTCAAGGTAATGGCTCAATGGTTTAACTAGGTATTTGAGGATCCAAGGAATGATGGGGGTAGGGAACGAAAACATGCTTAGTTCCTTGATCCAGTCTATAAATGCCAATTAAAGTGCACATATTAAAACCTAATCTAATGTACTCAAAAGCTACACACTTTTAAAATAAATCCAGGTATACAAATCAAGAGTGTTCTTGAAGCTTGAGATGATGGAATTGAAGCGCTGAACATTTCTTAGTTCTACTTTTACTTCGGAATTTGGATATGATGTAACAGAAGTTTTATTATAAACTTTGATCAAAAGCTAAAAAATGATCAACTCATGCAATGCACTCGAAGAGGAGAAAATATATGCAAGGAGTTTAGTTTTCTGTTTTTATATTTCTATAGTACTTTGTTCTTCTATTTTGTTACCTTCTTGGAGAGAGAGCTTCGTTATAAGAAGGTGATGTCTACTTGCCCTAACTGAGAGGGTAGGTCGTGCAATATTTTTCCACTAGTTGTAGAAGCAAGGGAAGGGTATGGTGGAAGAATCTAAAGCAAAGATGCTTACCTGTGTACATATATGTATACATAGACAATTGGATTGAACCATGTAAAAACCTTTGTTTTTTCTTTCATTAATTTCATACTTCATTTTATTTGTGACATCTTCGCTCACGCTATGATCTTTTTCTACTCACTCGTGAGTTGACCACTGTTTGTAGAAATTTGAAAATTTCGAAAACACCCAATTGACCCCCTGTGAATGACATACCATGAAAAGCAATTATCTTATAATTTTTAATACAAATATTTTATGATTTGATCAAAATGTAAACCTATTTTGTGCATGTGCCTAACACTCCTGCTGTATTTTGCACCATGAGCTCCTGATTCAATTATTTTCTTTTTTCATTTCAATTGATTCTCAACATATTAAGCTGCTATGAATTTAATAGACAATTTTCACTAATCCAAAGTTTAGACAACCATTGCAATCATTGACACGCTTCAACCATTCCACCAAATCAATCAGAAAAACCTTTTTTTCTTTCCTTCAAACAATTAATCACTTACCATCCTGCGTGACGAGCGGATAATCTTCAGCAGTAAGTGTCACGAACCAATCCCACCCTTTATCCAACCGCAGAAGAACTGCAGCGGCATTCAGTGTCGCCGCAAGCCCGGAAGGCCCCATGTACGTCATCGCGCCCGCTTTCCCCACTACGTCGACGTTCCCGAACGCCCTAATCGCCGGCACCGCCAGCTTAGTCGCCGATGCCAGCGCGGCACGCTCTGATTCAGGCGCATCATGCGAGAGGTGGAGAAGGTATCGATTCCTCGGGTGGTAGACGGCGAGTAGTAGCCGGAGCATTCGGCGGCCATCTCCCCGGGCGCCAGATATGTAGTAGGCGAACGATGGCGGGTGGCGCCGCCCTTGGAGGACATAGGCAGGGTCTGGCAGGCGGGAAAAAAAGGCGGACGAGGCGGTGAAGCCGGAGATGGCGGAAAGAAAGAGTAGAACAGTAACGAATGAGACGGAAATAATGGGGAAAAGCCACTTCTCTGCCGCCATGCCGCAAGCGAATGCAGGTATTAGGGCTAAAGAAGTTCAGAATCAGTAAGGATCGCGGCGTGCGGAGTTTGAGGCTTGGCCTATAAAAGTTAGGGCTCTCCTGGATCTCGTCGCCATGGCTTTTTCGTGTAGTAGGTTCAATGGTTGGAGACGATCGGATTTTGAGATCTATTGTCTGCGAATTCCACTCGTCTCTCTCTCTCTCTCTCTCTCCCCACCACCTTCGCTTCCCGTGCAGGCTGCAGTCTCTGTTTAAAAAATTGAACAGTTTCGCAGCTGGGTTAATTTTATCACAAGTTTAGGATGTTATGCTATCACCCAATCCAAATAAACAATATTTAATAGTTAATACACTGTCAATAAAATCGATAGATAAAGATACGTACAAAAATAATACTTTCTAAGCCATTATTTATTTCAAATTCTGTTCAAGATAATTTGATTGTTTGACATATAATTATATATATATTTTAAAATTACGGATTTTTAATTTTAATTTAGGGTTTGGTTTTTAATTTTAATTATTTATTTGGATACAATAGGAAAATAGCATGAATTTTTATTGCTACAAAATAATTCAACATTTATAAGAAAAAAAAAAAACTTCACACTCAAAATAAAATATTTTTATTTTCTAAACAGATTTTTCATTTTTAATTAAACAAACCAACATCTCAAATAGTTTGCAATTTCCCTAATTATTTTATATTGATTAAGCATTTCAACAAAGAAAATAATTAATATCTAATTTATTTAAAATTCGATGAAATCCTTTATTATTATGAAAATTATTGTGTGCATTCTATAAATAACATGCCCTATTGGTAGAGTAGTGATGAGCAACCAAAGTGCTCGAAAGACTGAAAAGAAAGTGTTTGGTTGGAGCCTGAGATATGATAAATGAACAAATGTCGAATACATAAAATATCAAAATTGCTCAATAGAGAGGCCCACACATTATGAGATCAAGCCATGATTAATTTTTTTATTAAATTTATGAAGAATTATAATAGCTATCCTAATAAACCAAAAGAAATAAACAACTACAATAATAACTAAAGAGGTAGGGAAGATATAGGAAAAAATGATGAGACTTGAAGCCTATTGGAGTGCCTTTAAGAATGGAGTTTCTTTATTTCTTATAAGCACTGAAAATAAAATACTCTAAAATTCCTAATAGAAAAAAGCTTGTATGAATTCACCAAACCATCTCAAATAATAAAAAAAACTCTTTTCAAGTTAGGAGTTGTGCTAGTCAGAGTGGGAATGCTAGGTGCAAAGGATGAAACTTCATGATGAGATGTGGCAAGCACATGCATATAAGGATTAAAGTATTAAAGGAGATATGCTGAAAACATTTCTTGAAAAAGAAAGACCATCGATGGTTGCACAGAATAATACCTAGGTGGCAATGTTATTGAGGTACCTAAAAATATTTTTATTTCTTAGAGTCATTATGTGAGTTTTTTAGTGGACTGATTGACCCTACAAACAAATGGTAAATCCAAGAGCCTAAGAATGTGTTTCTGCCATTACAAAAGAGAATTTTGAGAAATGAACTCAGGAAAATTGGCCTCACCAAGTGGATTATGAGAGGAGATTCACATGAAGGACTTGGAGAGCCTTCAAAGAAAATTTGCTTTACACTAAAAAGTTTATGACGAACCCAAAAGTATTCACCAAGTTATTTGAATTATTCAAAATTGGCGTATGCATTGTTATGATTTTATAGATAATATTTTAGTTTGATCAATAATTTCTCTCTTGATGAATATTAAAAATTCATCTCAATCTGGGTGATAGAAATCTCATTTTCGGGTGTTTTAAAAATAAGAAAATTAGTATAAATTGTTTCTTGATTTACTCGATGATTTAGCTAAAACAATAAGTTTAATGAAAATAAAAATTCATATATAATGCACACCGAGATAAAGATTAAAATGTCATTAGCCAAATGGAACTACATCTAGTATAGATGGATAAAAGGTTTCTTAACAATATAAAAGAAGACTAATATAAAAATATCTCAAACCATTTTAATCTTTCAATAAATAAAAATAGCTCTCAATATATCTCTAAACCATAGCTCAATTGAAGATAAATTGCAAGTATGTAATACAGAAGGCCCTATAAAATTCTTTTATCTTTCAACACAAGTATAGAAATAGATCTCAATGTGCCTAAATTACAGCTCAATTGTAGATTGTAAATAGATCGTGAGCAATAGAAAATGTCTCGAGAAATGTTAACAACAATACTTACAATAAACTCATCCCTAGAGATAAATCGTCATTCATTAATAGTTTACATGTAGATTTATTATCATGCCATTATCAAGATGAGCATAATCATCATAATCTCTTCATTACTTTTAGTAATTATGGTTTTAACGCATTTGAAGTTCATGAACCTCTTATATGTCTTCCTAAATATATAATTTGTGATGTATTTTATAATTAATTATATTAATAATGATAATTGAGATACTCTTGAGATGAATTGTGATAATTGGGACGCTTTCTTGATAAAATCATGTATCTTAAGATTTTCCACCACATCGAAAAAATGAATGTCATTGTTATGTCTTAAAATGTCTTGGCTATGTCTCATTCTTTTTTTTTTTTTCTCTTTCAATGCTTTATGATGGTGTTACACACATGTATGGTTAATATGTTATTTGTCAACTTAATAAATTCAATACATATACATGTTATGATCCAACCCAACACAATCTAAGTATTATAATATACAATCATCATGATTCCTCAATATATTCAATAAAATACATATCTCATGATTACAGAATAATCATTTATAACACTTAAAAGTATACCTTCTAATAACAAAACATCAACCTTACTCCATATGAGCCTTACTCTTCCCTGAATCATGTAAATATAATAAATGACGAGAAATCCAATAAATTACATGAAATCTATAACTTCATTCAATGCTAGGAAAAAATATAATGTACAATTCATTGACTAGAAAAAGTAATATATGCCGAGTAAGTAAATCTCTATGTTATTCATGTATAGGTATCATATATAGTGCTATCATAATTAAGATTAGCATTTTAAAATCATATATCTTACATTTCATGTCAGAACTAGTTTGAGCAATTTATGTCATTATGTATATTAATATATCATCGTATCATATATTTTAAGCAAGTTTATTTTTCTAGCTAATCATATCATATCATATTGTGTTTTCTATGTACTAATCATAGTAGTTAGTTATAGTATCATATTATGTCACATAAGTAAGAATAGTTAAGTGACATGGTACTTGGGAGTTGTGAATCGCAACCCGTTGGCACTCATATTTATATTAAATTCCTCTTATATCTCCCATCCTGTATTTGGTTCACACCATTAAATCATATGTTCGTAATGGAGAACCCTTCAACTCTGTCTTTTGGGTAGGGTTCATATCTATGCTATCCTGAATCATACAGTATAGTATATACAAGGCTAAGGTTAACATTTCTCACATACATTCATTTCATAGCATGTATAGTAAGTAAAAAAGACATGTAAATAAAAACTAGTGATATTTATAAGATTAATTCAAAATGCTCATTTTATAGGTATAACTACAGCATATGAACTATAATAGATAAGCATGCAATCTTTTTGTGTAAACTTGATGTGACAAATATTTTTCGTTTATTTGAATTTATTTGCATTACTCAAATTAAGACATATGCCTCAAAATACAGAAATACATGATAAAAATTCAATATGATCGAGTTAATAGGTGCAAAATCATTAGAATAATAACATACTAAAAGTTATGTAAAGAAAGTTTGATAAATATTGAGATATCATAATATTTGTAAGTTTTGATCGAATTAAAATTTAGAAAACACAAAATAAGTAAAATAATTGAAATTAGAAGAAGGGTAATGGTAGTCTACATATAGCGGAATAATTTTTCTAACTAGTTTGTCTAATGAAAAAACTCTAAGACTTTCAAACCCTAACTTTCTCTCTCATCCCCTCTCTTTTTTTTTTTCTTCTATTTTCCCTTTTCTTCTTCACAATTTAGAAGAATTGCAAAATAAAATGGGATTTAAGAAGTTCTCCAATTTTTGCTAATGAACTTCTTAACATGACAAAAATGTAGTGAGTTTGATGGTAATGTGTTGCTTTTTATGGGTTAAGGAGAATACGTGATGAAGGAGGCAATTTTTGAAGCAAAAAAAGGAAAAAAAAAAAAAAAAAAAAAAGATGAGCTAGGTTTCCCTAAATAACACATACATAGTTGTTAATAAAACTTGGGCTTTATCAAAATATGAGGAGACCCTCATCAATGAAATGATAGTTCCATTTGGATATAATTGGTGGGCTACATTTAAAACGAGTTCTCTTAGAGCAACGACATAAAAGGTTGTCATAAAAAGTGCATTCATTTTTATTGATGAAACTAGGTTTTCATATAAATATGATTATGTCCTTATCAATGAGACTATAGTTCCATCTAAAAGTAATTTGAAAGTTTTTACTACTAAAAATTTCTAGTTTTGCATCCTTATTTATGAACATGAATATGGTAATTGATCATTTTTTAGTAAAACTAAATGATGATTAAAAAGAAGAGGGTGAAGAGTATGTTGTTATTGATCAACCTAATGGCCTTGTATATTTTTTATGAGATAAATTGAAATTCTTGCATCAATTGGCCACTTGAAAAAAATTATTGTAAAAAAAATGCCTCTAAACTACTTAGTTTTTCATTTGAAGTATGATGTGGAAAATGGTGTGACAGTGTAAGAAAAAATGGACCAACCACTAGAGCCTAAAACATGAAGGAAACTGAGAGGATTTAAGGGACAATGACAAGGAGCAAAATGAAAGCTTTCAATTAGAATTTCTACTTTATGTGCGTGATAAATATTGTAAAAAAATTTTGTATTTATGATTTACTTGGTATAGAAATTATTAATAAAAATATAAAATTTAATTTCTAAAATCTTGAGTTTAAAAAATTCAAGATATCTGAAATTTAAAATTTAGATTTTCAAGTCTTGAGAAAATGTGAATTATTTTTAAGTACAAATATTTTATTTGAATTAAATAATTTAAATAAATATGGCCCAAGTATGGCTCGCCAAATGAAGGAATAAGGAGGGGGTAGTTATTTTAGTAGTTACTTTGCACTCTCTCATGGCCAATTTATACTCATTTTCTTTCTCTTTGTGCAATTCAAATATGATAGCATAAATCTATTTATATCTAATTAATGGAATGAAAAATATGTAAGTTTTGGTTATGTTGTAAAAGTTGGAGTTTATTCCAAGAAGTGAGGGCTTGATTGTCAGTCTTACCATTGAGAAAATTTCTTGATTCCTTCAAACCTCATTATTTTGATTAGTGGTAAGCACTCTATCTCCTTAAAAATTATATATTATTTGTTGTAGAATTCTTTTGCACACACCCCCATATTAATTTTTCATCTACTTCTCTACAAAAATTCACTTAAAAAGCCAATAAGGTCCCTCGGCTAAAGTTTTGTTAAATCTATTATATTTTGGTTCCATAACTCTTTTGACTTATCCAAACTACTTAAAAAGTAAACTTTTTATAATTGAACTAGACACACTCCTCTTCTATTTACAAGAGTTACCAAATCTTTGACTTTCCACATTTTGAAACCTTAAATTCTTAAATTTAATGTAGGAAAGTTTGGCAAGATTCCATTCTCGCTTATATAATTAACTTCCTTTATATGGAAATTTAATACCACTAATCTTAATACTTTTGAAAGGTTTGTACATTATCCCTAACATCTTTTAGCAGTCGCTTAATCCTAAATCAAGTACCATTTAATGAATCAACCCCAGGTCTTACCACAATGTTTATTGGATTTTTAGGATTTAGGGTTTAAGATTATTGGATTTCAAGAAATCCATAACTTTCCTTTTTTTATCTCTTGAACAAATAGAATGATATCACAATAATAAAATTCTCTTGTAACAGAGTTAGCAAGTCATTCTTCCCTTGTTATGGACCATGATAAATTCACTAATTAGATTGCTCATATAAATAGAAATTTGGATGTTAAAGACTTGTTATAACAATACAAGTTTGAAAAAGTTGAATTACCTAAAGAGCACTACAAATATCCATATAAATTAGTTGAACTTCATCGAAAATAAGTTGGGCCATAAAATATTAAGCAAGAAGACTTTTGTGATGAAGATTGAGCTTATAAAATTAATATTTTGTTCATTATATGACCTGGGATAGCTCTCATCTTGTAATAGTGTCAAAATTTAATTTCCCTGAAATTTTGGTTGGGAGCTCCGCGACGCTATGCTGCGAAGCACTGCGACGCCAAGCTCTTAGGTTTATTTTACTTGGGTTTGAGTGAGTGCTGAGGTGTTGAGGATTTCAGTGTTGAGGTGCTAGAATGAAAAAAAAAAACATTTTTAATAAAATATCATATTCCATTTTAATAAAAAATCTCACCCAAGCCATTCCCTCCCCATTTCCCTTTGCACACTGGATGAGAGAGGAGAGGAGGCAAGAAAGGTAAAGAGAGAGGAGAGAGGAGAGAAAAAGTTGGGCTCTGACCAATATTTTTTGTCATTTCAATTACAAAAAATGCTCTGATCGTATGAAACCTTAATCTTTTCTATTTTCAATAATTTTGAGTTGTATTTATTTTCTGTCTTAAATTTAATAAAAAAGTGTGAACTTGCAACATATAAGATATGTGGTATATATCAACATTCTGAATGTTTTAACAGGTTCATGTTGAGATTAAACCAATTAGTTTTGCATTTATATTATTTTTATTAAAATGAGTAGAGTAATAATGCCAAGTACGAAATGTTCAGGGGCAAGTATACTAAATTTGGACATAAAATATATGATATGTATACATTTACTATTCATTTTATCTAACATACATTTTAGCATCATATATACATACATACTAATGAGTACACCTGTTAGATTTATATGCTATGATAAGATGTGTACATGATGTATACTATTATGATATATATGATATAAAATATATGTAAAAGAAAAAAAGATTGGTTAAAAATAACTATATGATTTAGGTTGGTTGGAGAGATGTTATTCTATACAGGAGTGTGCTAATCACTATAGGAAAATCATCTATTACCGGCAAAATTTTCCAGTGGTTTTTGATTTTTCCGACAGTTTTCCTGCAGAAAAAATTCCGCCGGTAAAACCCGCGTAGGAAAATTGAAAAAGCCGTCAGAAAATCCGCCGAAAAATTCCATGGAAAAGAAACCGTTAGAAAATTTCATTGGCAAATTTGTCTCATTGTTTTCTGCAGGAAAGCCGTCGAAAAATTAACCGCCGGTAATGTCACGACCCAACCCGATCGGGACGGATCCCGTTCGCATCGGGCCGTGACACAGCCAACAAATCCAGGATCTGGCTTTGAAATTTGCTTCAGAACTTTCTTCCAAATATAACATAGACAGAAAGACATAGAGCTACTATAAACATCCAAATATAGCGCAGTTCATATATCTTTTCTTTCATCAAAATAATCATATACAGATACAATGCATGGCTTCAGACAGAAAGAACATAACAGAACAGAAAGCCATGACTGTACAAAAAATCAAAAGTATCAAGTACCTAATCACAGATCAGACTCAGAACGTCTAGTCCAAGACCTCCTTCCCTTTCCCAGAACCTGAAAACCACGCAGAAAACAAGGATGAGCTAACAGCTCAACAAGACATCAATCACCAATCCAAATCATCAGAAACTCACATCAGAAATCACATCAGAAAAGTATCAGTACAGAAATCGAACAATCGTACAGAAATCATATAACAGATAGGACAGATAATAGCTCAATCAGAAATCAAACATCAGATACGAAAGACTGAAGTCATATTAAATAGGATATCATAAAGCTTTCATGTCACAGAGCAGATAGAATCATACGGAATAATCAGAGTCGTACAAAAATCAGAAATAAGATAAAATCACATTACAGCTTTACAGAACATATAATTTCAACATAACTTCCTTCCAGATGTCAGAACTTCCCCTCTTCCCTTTATGGCTCCCTTTTTGTGCTTATAGCACCAGAACTTCCCCTTATAGCTCCCTTATATACTTATAGCACCAGAACAGAACATATATACAGAATTTTAGATTTTAGAACTTCCCCTTATGTCTCTCTTCTCGGACCCAGACAACGGAATCACAAAGGATTCTGGCCCCTTATAATTCCCTTCTGATAGCATACAAATAATCAATTCATTCAAAAGCTTTCATTTCAGAATTTCAGAAATCGTATGAAAATTCAGCGGCATAACGACAGTATACGGAATTTACACAAAATTTACAGATCCAGAAATTTACCAAATTACCACAGAACATTCACAACAACATTATAATACTTTCATTGTACTGACAAAATATTTTTCAACATCCTGATAATTTGCAGTTCAATCAAAACACCGCAAAATCCAAAATATCAGATAAAAATCTTTCAGAAAATACTCAAAACGTGCATAATTAACATCTCAAAGACATACCAAAATTTACGCGGTAAAACCTTTAGCAGTGCAAAATAAAATCAATTATTCGCTAACGGAAACAAATTTCGGAACAGAAAACGCGTCAAAAATCTCGTTTCTGAAAATTGAGAAAGGCGGAATGTGCTTTACCTCGAGTCGGTCAACTTCTCTAACAACCACAACGGACGAAAATAGACCGGAGTCGCTCGAAAATCCTCTTTTTCATCTTTTCCTTCATTTTTTTCTCTCGTGGACGTCCTTTCTTTTCCAAAAATATCTCATTTCTATATATATCAAAACTGATCGTCCCGGACGATCGCAACTTCGTCCCGGGATGATTTGGCTCTGGACGAATTTCGTCCAAACGAAATTAATTATCGTCACGGACGACTTGGGCTCTGGACAGATTTCGTCCAGATGAAATTAATTATCGTCCCGTACGATCTGCTCTCGGGACGATTTTCGTCTAGACGATCCGACTTTCGTCCAGACGAACCATGCAGCCAAACATGCTTTCTTCACAACCTGTACCGATCGTCCCGGACGATCGAACTTCGTCCGGACGAACCTGGGAGCAAAATGGTCTTTACAGGTAAGCTGCCGGAAAATTCCATCAGAAATGAGTGATTAGATTTACCGTGTAATTCTAAGCATAAATTTGAAAACCAAATCGTACTGATTGGTTCGAGCAGTTCAATCTGGAACCAATCATATGGTCGGTTCGGTCCGCCTTAAAAACATGCTCAACATCAAATTGGTGTGAGCTGCCAGTTCAACTAACAAACCATTAAACTAATCCCTATGTTTAAGAACTAGCAAGTTCAATTGATGTCCTATTTAAATAAATAAATAAATAAATTTAATGTAAAATATTTAATTAAATATTAACTAATAAACTAATTTAAATGTAATATAATTTAATTTTACAAAAAGCTTAAATTTATATAATACTTGTTTTGTCCTAGAATATTCGCGGAAGTAGAAAAATATAAAGTTTAACATCTGAGCTTTGTACTAAGATTCAGCACACAATCATATAAGAGAGAGGGTGTAGTATTCATAAAAGACACTAAGATTTTTACGTGCAAATCCTGAAAAAGAGAAAACCATGGGGCCTGGCTCAGCATGAATGAATAAGCTATTATTTGCAGTTGATTACAAATGAGACCCTTCCTTGGGGGAAGGCCTTGGCTTGATGTAATAAATAAACATCATATAAAATGCATTACATGATCGATGAGACTTGAAAGAATCACTATTGATATGCTTGTTTGGTTGGTAGAACCATAGTCGGCGGGCGACAGAGTTTTAAAAGACTGTAATCGACGTGCGGCATTGGTCAGAAAAGACCATTGTCTGGCGACGGAGGTCGAAAGGATCTCAATCTGGCTATGGAGGACGGAAGGATCATAGTCGGCGGGCGACAATGCTTAGAAAGACCGTTGTCTGTCAGAAGGACCATAGTCGGCGGGCGACAGTGGCCAGAAAGATTGTTATCTAACGACGGAGGTTTGAAGGATCGTAGTTGGCGTGTGACAGTGGTCAGAAGGACTGTTTTCAGGTGAAGGAGGTCGGATGGTCCGTAATCGACTGGTGACGGAGGTCAAAGTCCGGCGATGGGAAGAAATTCGAAATCATATAGAAGTTCAATGATGGATGGAAGTCCGGTGGTGGGCAGAAGTTTGTTGTGAAAAAAATGAGGAGCAAACATATTTTGATGATCAAGGTGGAAGCACATGACCTCTAAAGAGGCTACTTGAGAGAAGAAATCTAAAACGATACAACTATATCCAGGTTTATTTTGATTTAATTTGATTTGAAATTATCGAGGATGATATTTTTCAATGTTAGTGGTTTGTTATAACAAAAAAAAATATTTATAATAATAAAAAATTTATTTCGGAAGTCATTAAAAATTCAAATTACAAATCAACTTCGTCATAACATATATATTATTATTCTCTAATTATAATAAATTTTCTTAATTTTTGAGTAGTGGTGTAATTTCTTTAAAAAATAACATGTTGGTACAAGTAGATTTTTGAGACCATTAGGTGTTTGTTTTGCAAATCAATTTCAAAAGAATCTTCTAGACATGCTTGGCTAGTGTATGAATATTTTTCTATGAATTTCGAATCTCCAAATTTTAATATATAAAAGAATTTTATGCTAAAAACTGAATAATTATTTAATTACATTTATGTTCTTTGATTAGTTATTTATAAAAAGATAATAATAAATAAAAATCTCATTCCACTCCATAATTTCCCCCATTTAGCTAACATAGAACTAAAAATCAGAATTGAGAAGAAAACAAGAGAAAAGAAAAAAAGAGACAAAATCAAGCTAAGGTTTGGCGATCATAGAGTAGTTTTTGTCCATTAGTCCAGCTGAAAATTTTGTTCATTTTGAGATATGTCACGATTTATTTATTTCAATTTTCAATAATTTAATATTTGCAATTTTTTTTTATCAAATTTATATTTATATTATTAAAAATTGAGGATAACTTTATTTTAGTAAAACTTTTAAAGTGCAAGTTTTTATATATTATAGAAATTGAGATTATGAATATTTTAAAATATTCTGAAAATTTTTGTTGAGGATTTTAAAAAAATTGTGATTTTTTACAAATTCAAAAATTTATTTTGATATCTAAAAATATTGTTTTAATTCAATTAAAACTTAAATATTATATTTTACACCATCTCTGATAATTTAGTTGTGTTTTAAAACAGTAAATTTTTGCTCAATAGTATTTTTGTTGACAAACGTTGGGGCATTTTAGTAATTTTTTATTTTAATCTAATTATGCTTTATTGAAATGCATAAAAATATAAAATAAATGTGATGTGATGTTATGCTAGTGCCAGTGGATGACTAAGGTAGGATTCTGCTATATCGATGTCAATGCACTACCGAGGTGAGATTCTTTTATGCGAAGCTTGTGGGCTAATGAGGTGGTATTCTAATATAACATGTGATATTATGCCGGAGTTAGTGGGTTACCGAGTTGAGATTCGAATATGAGATGTATTATGATGTTGGAGCCTAAGAGCTATTCTGAAAATTGATTTAAGACATTTACATTTCAGTTTTAGTACAATTCATTGGTTAATTAAATACATTCAGTATTATTATATATTTCATTTTTTAACTTTTTATACACTACTTCAATTTATTATTACAACACAATATTTTCAGTTCTTTTGATTTTCATTATTGATTTTTATTTTATTATGTTATCTATTGCCAAGTGTTGTTATAGATTTCTCAGATTGCATATGTATTTTTGGATAATAAATATATAATTATTTTGAGATTCATTAATCTTTGCTTTATTTGTATTAAGTGATGGCTTTGCAGTGTGTTTAAATTAGAAGTTTTGCTTCAGTATTTCTCCAATTGGATATTGGGGTTTGAGTCATACCACAATAGGACACAATATGATATGCACAGTTTCAGGTCATATCTGGTTGGGTTGTGACACTGAACTCGGTTGCCTGACAATGGTTCATCTGACCTCTATCACCTAACAATGATCCCTACGGCCTTAGTCAATCTACTACGATATGTCAGACCTTAGTCACCCGACTATGGTCCCTACGACTTCTATCACTCGACTATGGTTCCTCCAATCATATTCGCTCGCGGGCTACAATCCATCCAACCATTATCGCATGATAACGATCTTTTCCAACCTTTGTAGCTCACTGAATTTGATCCCTCCGACTTCCTTCACACATTGACTACGGTCTCACCAATCTTACCCGATAATAGTCCATACCTGAGAACGATCCTTGACGTTTGTCGCCCAACTATAGTCCATTTAACCCCAATCGTCAGACTATTGTCCATCCGACCTTCATCGCACGACTACGGTCAGACTGTCTAAACAAACAAGCCAACATTCTCTTGAAAACAACTCTCATATATATTTGCTACATTAAGCCAATGACTTCACCGCTGAAGGGCATCCGTTGTAATTAGTAACACACACTATTGGAATCATTTCAATTGGGCCATGCCTCGTGGTTTTTCCTTTTTTTGAGGATTTTCATATAAAAAATTTGGCATCTTTTATGACTCTTGCACCCCCTCTTTCTTATATTTGTGTGTGTTGCATCTTCGTACAAAGCTAGGGTGTTATACTCTATATTTATCTACAACCGTAAATGTTCTAACATGCAATTTGACACTTTCTGTGGGGGTAAAATGATTTATTTGTGAATGATGAACTTGCGAGAACTTCGTATTAACATTAATTTTTTGCATAAAAACATAATAGGTGTTTTCTTGAGAAATGTTTCCTGTTACCTATAGTAACATCAAGTGGTATAGCAATCCAAATGACTACCCTTAGGATTGATTGATATGGTGGTTGCTTCAATCCATCTGTGAAGTAATCTGTGACTGCTAGCAAAAATCTTATTTGTTGAGAAATCAAGGAAAAAGGACTCGTAAAATTCCTTTCCCGCATGGAAGATGATCAAGGAGAAACTTAGGAGGTATGGTAAGTTGTTGACTTGTTTGTTGACTAAACCCTAAATGATATGATATTGGTAACATGTACATTTTCAGTGTTTTGGATACTCAATATGTCGATTGTAAAATATATACAATTCACTTGGTGTGTAATATCTCTTTTTAATGTATTTGTCTTAAATACCATTTAAGTTAATGTTTTGGATTATTACAATAATAATAGTAGCTATGGACTGTTACCTAAGAGGTTCTATTGTGACTCCCCAGAAGAAACTAATGAAATACTATCGAGAGGCATTAAAATGTCTCAACATAACTTATTTTGAAACTTTATTATCTATTCATATGGTGAGCATAATTTTTGAGACTTCATGAATTTTTGAGGATTACATCTATGTGTCATGAAAAAAGTTTAAAGGTTTATACGTATAGTCATAGTGTAATTGAGAGTAATTGAGAGGGTCAACATAGCCCACTATGATGGCTTAGAAAGCTATGTAGAAAACTATGCAGGTGAGCTCTAGCGAGGACAAATAATCTAAAGAGTGTTTCGTAGAAGAATAAATAATTACTTACAAGAGTTGACTAACATGGAAAGAAGATAATTATTATGTTGAAGGATTTGGATAGATGTGTATCGTAGGGACTGAGACTTAGTTTTCGAATGGGAAGTTTGGGCGGATGTTACAATGTTCTCTTCGCATCGCTGATCTTCTTTAGGTAAGAAAACTATCTTTCTTTGTTAAATTTTAATCGTAATTCTTAATTCACTCATGATTGCACCAAAAAAAAAAAAGGTTGGCCACTATTTTATAATACAAATGTTAATGTCTATTCAGCAATTCTGGAAGCTCAATCTCCTTTATGATTTTGATGATCTCCCTGGCAATTAGAAAAAAGGGCTGCATCTCATAATAAAATTTATAATAATGAAAGTATTTTTTACTTTTTTAATTATCATACAGGAAAATTATTTTAGTTCATTTAATTGATTGTATACGAAATAAAAAAGAAGATTGATTAATTCTACTCTCCCAACCAAATTTCCTGCACGCAAACACAATCAAACAACACTGATACAATTATTAAGAGCGCATTTGTAGTAACAGTGAATCAAATGGGCATTCGTTAAATCAAACAAATATAGAAAAACTAAACCACCTGCAGGCAGTCGGCGTAACTTTCTTCTGTTGTGGAGCTTCATTTCTGTTTCATCCTGTCTATTTTGCAGAGGATAGCAACATATTAAACAAAAGAATTCTCTTTCCTGATTGCCAAAAGCCGGAGAACCAATCCAAATCTTCCTTCCTTTCCTTTCTTCTCAGACCTGCTGTTTTCTTTCCTAGAGGACGCCACGTATCTCACCGCCGACCAACTCGATGGCATGCGTCACCGGCTTCCTTCTCTTCTTCTTCTTCATTACGCCGGCGTTTACCGCTAACAAACTCCGCAACCACTTCTATAAATCCTCTTGCCCCGCCGCCGAAGAGCTGGTCCGACAGACTGTCCAAGACTATTACCTCGCCGATCATGACATTGCCGCCGGTGTCATCCGCCTCTTCTTTCATGATTGCTTCGTCCGGGTATATACGTAGGATGTTCGATAAAAAATATATAGGAATGGATGAATATCAATTAATTTTTAGATATATTGTAATTATTATCAAATAAAATTAAAAATATTTAACTAACCTAATGCTACAATGCAACCATATCTTCCGAATATGGCAGGGCTGTGATGGCTCCATATTGCTAGACATGTCGCCCTACTCCGACAAAGCAGCGGAAAAATCCTCGCCGGCTAATATTGGCCTTTACGGAGAGGATGTGATCGATGCAGCTAAGTTCCAGCTAGAGAACATTTGCCCTGAAACTGTCTCCTGCGCTGACATCGTCGCCTTCGCTGCTCGCGATGCCGCCGTAATCGCCGGCATACCTTTTTACTCTGTCCCCTCCGGCCGGCGTGACGGCATCGTTTCCCTTGCGGAAGAAGTCCGCTGGAACCTCCCCGCCCCTTTCTTCGACGCCGCAAAGCAGACCAAATATTTCAAGAACAAAGGGTTCTCGCAGGAGGAGATGGTAGTCCTCGTCGGCGCCCACTCCCTCGGCGGCGCCCATTGCTCATCATTCGCTTACCGGCTTTACAATTTTTCCGACGGCCGGATACAGGATCCTTCCATTGAGCCCTCCTACGCCCAATTTTTGAAGCTGAGATGCCCGGCGCCAAAAGGGATATGGCTGGAGCTTTATATCCGAACAAGAAAGTCAATTTCGGCGGGGAATCGGCCATGAAGCTGGATGGTTCCTACTACTCTTTTCTGAAGCAGGGTATGGGGTTGTTGGAGTCAGACCAGTCGTTGATGAAGGATACGAAGACAAGAAGGCTAGTTAGGGAAATGAATAAACATCCTCGCCGGTGGGCGGAGAAGTTTGCTGTGGCTATGATCAAGCTCGGAAAGCTTGACGTGCTTACAGGCGACCAAGGCGAGGTGAGGAAGACCTGCAGAATAATTAACAAAAGAGGAGATTAAGAGGAGACGGCTACGAGGTTGGCTATTTAATTATTTTGCTAATCCTAATGGCATTACGCGCGCATAAATGTATAAATGATTTATATGTATATCAGAATTCTTGAATTTGTTATTATGTTAATTTGAGCGAGTTTCTTTTATAAGAAGGGCATCAAGGAGATATTTCTAATTATAGGTGAGCTAATTAGCTCAATAACTTTTATTATGTCTTCATGGGCTCACTAAATGACGATTATAGTAAGATGTGCTTACCGACATTATTGTGACACGTGGAAGTTCAGGAGGAAACCATTCTCTACACAACTGTGTACTCAAATGCCTCAAAAGATGGAGATTATAACATTGATAGATTGTTCTCAAATTTGTTGATTGAAACAAAGATATACTACCGCAATATGTAGTATTAATAGCAACAATAGATAACGTAGAGAGGAGGCTGATCAGAGAATTAGCAGGAGGCTCCCATCCATTCTCAGTAAGTATAGCAGAAATTCTAGCATTATCCTAAAAACGGTTAAGTAATACTTGCATGTTAAGTGTCTCTCTAAGAAGCATACCATTTACCCAGTGATCCCAATAAAGAGAGATGGGAGCCTTATAAGAAACCATGAGTCTGTAATTACTCTTAGCCATATCAGCATTTCTACAAAAAATTTTCCAAAAGGAAGAAGCCTTAGAGGCAAGGGGCTTCCAAGGATAAACATCATGGTGTAAGATCTAGGATGCTAATAGGCTGCTTCCATTATAAATTCTCCTAATAAGAGCACAGGCATAGCTAAATTGCACATAATATATAGATGGGATCCTCAAACCACCAAAAACTCTCGGCTTACATGTGTATTTCCAAGAGATAAAATGTAATTTATGAGCCACTGTATCCCCAAAATATAGAAATTTGGCACAAATCTTCTCTATTTGTTTAATAATGATTTTTGGTATAATGGAGCCACGTATCCAATAAGCTATAGAATTCAATATTGTAAATCTCGGAAATTGTAATATACGAGCAAAAGGTAAAGCCTTGGCTTTCCAACAAGCAAGTTTATGATTCACCGCCTCCATAACTTTGGAGAAGTCAGAGATTTTTGGATTGTAAGGGGATAAGGGGATTCCAAGGTAAGTAATGCAAGAGGTGTGAGGTATATTAAGAATGGAGATGATATTGTCAGCATATTGACAATTGGCTGGTAGAATGATAGCACTTTTCTCAAAATTGACTTCAAGACTAGAGGTAGTAGAAAAACCATCCAACAGGTTACAAATAATAGCACTATTATGAGGGTCATCCCTCCAAAATAGGAGAAGATCTCAACATACATAAGGTGAGAGATCCTGATCCCAACAAACTGTGGAGCCTCAAAGGATCACCATTAGTTGTATTGTCTAATAGACAAGATAAGACATCCATGACTATACAAAAAAGGTAGGGGCTTAAAGGGCAGCCTTGCCTAAGCCCAACAGTAGATGAAAAGAAGCCTTTAAGAGCCCCATCAATGCATAAGGAAAACCAAACATCCTTGATGCAAGCATTGACCCATTTAATGAACAGATTAGGGAAGCCTTTTTGGACTAATCTAGAAAGGAGAAACTCTCTGGAAACACTGTCAAAAACTTTTTTAATATCCAATTTGTCACACATAAGTTTAAGTTTTGTAGAATTTCTAAAATGAAAGAGAATTTCCCAGGTAAGGATGACATTATCAGTGGATATTCTTTTATGTATGAAACCATATTGATTACTTTGTATGATAAGAGGAATAATGGGTTTCATTCTTGCTGCCAGAATTTTTGCAATGATTTTGTATATAGTATTGCATAGAGCAATAGGTTTAAAATTTGAGATAGCCACAGCATGACTAGTTTTGGGAATTAGAGTAATAGCATTAAATTTAGCAGCACGGGGAAGGTATACATTATGATAAAAAGATTGGACTGCTTTGCATACCAAAGGCCCCATCACCAACCAAGTAGTTTTAAGGAATTCAAAGTTGAATCCATCAGGGCCCAGTGTGGAGTAGGAAGCTCCAGAGAAAACAGCTTTTTTAATTTCTGCCTCTGTAAAAGGAATGATTAGAAAAAGAAGATATTCATGAGGAATATAATTACCCACCGAAAATTGGTTGATGTCAAAGGATGGCCAAATAGAAGGATTGAAAATCCCTTGAAAATGAGAGATGGGATCCTTGATCGCTTCAGTGTAGGAGGTAGAGGTATTAGCCATTGAAAGAGAGATAGCAATGCTTCTATAGTTCCTTCTCATATGAATCTTCGAATATAAAAATTTAAGATCATCTTCCCCGTTTGAAATCCATTTGATTTTTGCTCTTTGAGAAACCCAAGAGAGCCAATGAGATGAGACAGTTTCCACTTGATGATTTATGATTTTAAGAGTCAAAGAGACCTCATCAATGTTGTAATCCAAGCTCAATTGATTGATACATGTTTCTTGCTTTTCATATAGGGAGTTTAGGTGTTCAGCCATCAAATTAGATTTTGTCCACTCTTTCCCTTTCATGGAAATTTTGAGCTACTTGAGCAAGGAGCAAAGAGAAACAAATGGCTAGCCACTAACTTTACCAGTGAAGGTAGATAGTAATAAGAACCAAAATTCTTTCAACTTAGATCAATAGTTCCTAAATAGAAATTTATGATGAGTGATTTCACTATGCCCTGGCAAATGGACAATGGAGCAATGATCGGAGCATGTGGGAAGTTTTACCACATAGTGAGAGTTGGGATAGGACTCCATCCATTCATCATTAACTAGCATTCTATCAATCTTAATATGAATGAGATTAACAATCCTTTGATTATACCAAGTATAGGTGGCCCCAACAGATGTCAACTCTTTAAGATTAGCATAAAAAATGAGACTATTGAAATCACTAAGTTGATTTTGATGAAGAGCATTACCTCCCAGCTTGTCAGAAGGGTATCAACAATTAAAGTCTCCAATGATGATCCAAGTGATTCTTTTAGAAGGTGTAAGAGTTCTTATATCCTCCCATGGAGTTTTCCTCTCTTCTTGATTATTGGATGCATAAATGACTGATAGCAGAAACGATTTAGAAGAGCCATAAGAAATATTCCCAGTGATCATTTGAGAAGCGATGAAAGAGCGTTGAAAAGAGAGCTTATCGAGCGATCATTTTATCCAGATCCTGCTAGGATCAGAACAATGAAAATTGTTGCAGCTATCCTCCAAATCAAACACCCTATGTTGATTGAAAAATGAGTGCTCAAGAGAAGAATTATGAATTATATTTTCCATGATGCATATCATGTCTAGTCGGAGAGATTGTATCAAACTTTTTCAGAGGAATTGAATCCTCTGATATTCCAAGCTGCTACAGAGGGATTAATCATTTAGTTTTGGAGGTGGGCGTAGGAGGCTTTTTGGATCTTTACCTATAGTATTTTTGGACATAGTGGTGTTGGGGATTTTTGGGTTAGAATTTTGTGAGGATTTAGTTTGAAGGTTCTCAGCAGATTCCACTTGAATATGAGATTGCTCTTCACTGTTTTGGAGAGCAGAAAAATGATTTTTTGTTAGGACCGCAGAAGATGGCACTATGATACTCAGTTCTACTTCAAGGTTTTCAATATAGTCATCAATAGGCGAATTGAGGTTAGGAATGGTAATGGTTAAGGTGGTTGGAGGCACAATGACAAACAGAGTTTGTTTAAAAATAATGCTATTTAAAGGATTGACATTCTTATTGTCAAGAGACTCAACAAGAGCCATATCCTTATCAGGAATAGGCGTGTTGTTTTGGATACTAACTTGGGGTGGTACAAAAATTAGAGAGGAGCTGGATGGGATCTCGGTGATAGAGGGTAAGATAGATGTGGTTTGCTCAGTTTGATGTGAGACTGGTATAGTAGAGGCGGTATTTTCCTGGGAAGGAGGAGGTCGGGTGTATTGCTTTCTACAGGGTTGCCGAGAGGTGCTATGACCTCTGTTGGAGGGTTGCTGTTAATGTTGAGTTTGTGGGTTTGAGGGACATAAAGTCGAAGAATGAGCTAGGGAGTTGCAGGTGGAGCAAGGTGAAGGTTTCCATTCGTAGTGCACTTTAAGCTTAAAAATTTCATCTTCAATGGAGATAGACACAGTTTTCAGAAAGGAAGAAGTAGTGGAGACTTAGATACATATTCTAGCATAGGTAAGCCTGGTTTTGATAGCAGTTAGAGCATCAACAACTAAGGGTATCCTAAGTTTAGAGACTATTTTGGAAATTCCTTCAAAATTCCAACATACCAAAGGTAAGTCATGTATTTTAACCCAAATAGGAACTGAAGTGAAATTTTCTCTGGTTGGATGAAAATTTTTGGTCCATTTTTTGAAAATGAAGGGATTGCCATGAAAAAATCATGCTCCTTTTGACCATACCATATCATAATCCTCTCCATTGGAAAACTTGAGAAGAAAGAATCCATCACTAAGGGCAATAAGATGAAAATTACCTTTGAGTTTCCAAACCCTCTTAACAGTAGAGAGAAGAGATTCGTAGTATAGGCGTTTACCGACAGAGTAGCCAACCAGTGAAAGATTCCATTCCGCAGCTGCTAAATCAGTGAAATATTTGTTGAAAGGTACTATTTCTTCCGGCGTTTCAATGAGGGAGACCAGAATAGTGGCAGCAGAGACTTCTGGAGTAGCGATGATGTTAGACCAGAGACAGTCCAAGGCGAGTGGAGCTACGGGGGTTGCGGAGGTGGAGGAGCCAAGCCGGGGGAAATGGAGAGTAGAGGTGGTATCCATGAAGAGAAGAGTGTGCGATGCCACCGGCGGAGGCCGGTGGCAGGCCTGAAAATGGCGGCTAGGGCAAAAAGAAAAGGAAGCGGCTAGGGAAAAATGCGGACTCCCCTCTTCGAGGTCAATTAAAACATTTTAGGGGGAAAGGGGGAAGTTAGACACAGTGACTACATTAAATTCCTTTACAGAAATGACACTATGGTTACTTGGCACCAATTTGTATGGCATAAACGCTTCTCTATTAGATATTCTACTTTTTGTTGGATGGCCTTGTTAGGTGGTCTAAAAACTGCTGATGCATTGAACTTAAGGGGAATCTTGGTGGAACTAGGCAGCTGTTTTTGTCATTTTGATATTGAAAATATTACACTTTTTTTTTTTGAATGCCCCTACTCCTTTACTGTGCTATCTCAACTCATACCTGGATGAAGAAAAACCTTTTAAGGCCCAATATTCTTCAAGCTTTTGAATGCACTTGTAAGGCTAATCATTGGACTACGACTTTTTACCACCTTATCATATGCTGCTCGGTTTACCACATTTGGAGGGAAAGAAATGATAGGAAGTTTGGCAACACTTATGCTTCTTCCACTACTTTAAGCATCAAAATCAAAAGTTCTGTTTTTGCTAAGGTTTTGAAATGGAAACGAGGTTGCTTTCTTTTGGATATGCTATAATATATAATAGGTGGTTTTTTTTTTCAAATGCTGTATATTGCTGCTGCTATGGGCTATTCGATTATTCGGTATTATATGGACAATGATGATTGGATTGCCTTGTTTCTCCCTTGGATGGCAGTATGGGGGTCTACTGCAACCAGGTTGTTAGAGCTCCGGTAATCCCTGAGCTCGCATGAGAGGTAATATCTTTTTGTATGTGTTCCTGGATTTTTGGAGGCTGGTTCTCTTAAGCATTTTTTGTGGTTGCAATTTTTTTTGTAGGGGTTTTGACTAGTTTTTTTGGCAGTCATTTTACTCATTGTAGGTTTTTTGTAGCCTTTTTGCATGGTGCTATAGCACCTCTTTTTGGTTCTTTTACAGTTTACACTTGTTTTTTTTATTTCATATCAATGAAAATGGGCTAAGCCATCAATTTTCCAAAAAAAAAAAAACAAAAAAAAAAGATATAAATAAAACAAATAAAATGTTAAGGCATTGTCAACATTTATTTTCTTGCATGAAAAAATAACAAATGGAAAATTTTTTAGTTAAACCTAAGAGAGTACATAGTCTAAATAACTTGAAGCCAAAACAAATAAGTCAAGATGGAATAATTATAAGAGATTTGATGACCATGGGTTGGCATATGTTACTATAGGTTTTGAAAAAGCCTCAAGATGCCAAGAGAAATTTAAATCGGCTCAGCAAAATGAGAATTGAACATTATTACATTCTCACATTCACAAGATAAATGGAAGACAAACATAATATATTTCCTAGAGATTTCTCATCAATACAAGTCCTCAAAATTAATTAATTACATCTTGAATGAGAAACCCAAGAAAATTCCCAAGTAATATTTTTATAGTTAATTGTTTCAAGAATACTAAGAATAATTGACTAACATTCTAGTGATGGTTACAAAGTAAGGTTCATTATGATATGGGGGTTCTTCCTTTATGTTAGATGCCTTAAAAATTAAAAATCATGATATTTTTTATATACTTTGAAGGATGTATTCTACTGCTCTTCTTTGAAATCTTTGTTATTAACATCACTAATTGGTGTACTGCATCATTTTGAAATAATCCTTTTAGAGTTATTGAGAATCTGTAAATATTTTTCATTTGATATAATCCTTTTGCAATCACCATACATAACTTTTCAATAATTAGATGGCGTTAGATATTGATCAGATTAAGGATATCCAACACACAAAAAAATGGACAGGACACTCACTTTTTTCTTTATGATGGCTTTGCAGCTTTTCCATAGTGAAATGCATATCCCATACTTTTCACCGTAAAAAATTTAAACAAAATTTAATTCAATAATTAAACGCGATTTTTTATTCAAATGCAAAAAGTATTAGATATAATCAAATATGAATTTATGATGACATAACATATTATAATTATATTAGAGAGAGAGAGAGAGAGAGAGAAGACATTTGAAAAAATAGATATGGTTTAAACATAATAAATTTAGAAAAATCTGAAATTTCATAATAATTCATCTGAATTGTTATTTAATAGGAAGCTATTTGGATTGCCCTAAGAAATAATGAAACCCATACTACACTATCAAAATGAAATCTTAATTTAAATATAAAAGATTCAAAACATTTAAAATTCAGCCCCTCTTTTTTTGCAGAACAAAAATTGCAGAAATATAGACAATCATGACCATAAAACTAGCACAACCCTTGATTACCCACGAGCACAAAGACCGATGCATTTTCTCAAAAATTACAATAAGAAACAACATAAAAAATGGCACAAACAAGTTAAGCAAATGCTATTTTTCAAACAACAAATAAACGAAATAAATAAATATTCTGCATCACTTGTGCAGCAATGTCCAAACACGCACGCACGCATCCTCACCTGCACTGACAAAGCTATTTTCGTCAGTGAAAGCCAATCCATAGACCCCTCCCATGTGTGCTCCCTTAATTGTAATTCGACTTGATGCAGGTTTGTCCACGTCATAAACAATAACACAAGTATCAAGAGAGCCAGTCGCAACCAGGCGGTTGTCAGGAGACCAAGCAAGACAATTGATTCGAGCAGAGTGGTAGAGCATGTTCTTCAGCTTCACCTGTTCATAAGAGGGTTCAGCACAATCATCTGTAGACAAGAGAATGCCTACCAATAGTTCTTTTTTTTTGAATATACCAATAGTTCAACAAAAACATAAGCGATGAAGCTAGAGAAAGGTTGAAAAATTCATCCTAAAAATTAAGAAGAACAAGATTTCACTAGAAAAAAAAGGTAAAGTTCTTAATCATTATCAAGATTTCACTAGAAGAAGATTTCACTAGCCTTATCCAAAGGATTTGAAGCTAACAAGTCAAAAAGGGAAGGAGAAAGTCATGTATTCTAAGTTTCTAACCATGTAGTTCATGCCTTTTAGGAACACTTCGAAACATTAATTTCTTTCTAACAAAAGTTGTTACGTAGCATGTTTTTGACGCAGATGAAATAAACGCATGCATTTCTCAACTACATAAATCAAGCCTTTTATGAACACATCTAACAAAAATAGTTAATGTAGCATGTTTTTGATGTGGATGAAATAAACAGCTGAATCTCTTAAAGCGTGCAATATAAAAACTAGCTGCTGCACACAACTCATAATAAAAAAAAAGTAATATATTTTCTAATGAATAAACTAAGGTGCAAGTCCACATATGCTCATATACGTAATCCACAGATATCAAACAGGTTCATGCGCAAGGGCCATCGCCAGGATTGCTTATCCAAAGCAAAACTTGCCTTGTTGGGTAGTTGTTAGAAATAGGCTATGGACAAGCATGCATTCACCCTTCTTGAGCTCGCAACATATGAGGTCACCCCTCAAGGACTAGATTGAGGATGTGCCTATTTTCGACAAGTTTGACCGGAGGACTCACCACAACAAGCTTTCACTCAAAGGGGCACTCACCTTTTGGAGAACTCGGCTTCTGTTACGCCGGCCCAGGAGGGGCCGGCTGGACCGGTCCAGCCCGGACCGGTCCACTGTTACTCCAGGCGGAAAAAAAACAGGGGGGGAGCGAGATTTAGAGGAGGGCCACGTTGGCTTGGGTGATCTTAGGAGGGAAAAATTTGAATGTTGGGGGCTGTTTTAGGAAGTTTATTATTGTCCTTTGTGTTTATTTAGGGGATTGGGGGGGAATTGATTGATCATCTTGAATTTGAATTTGTAATTTGAGATCTAGGTTTTGTTTTGGGCTCTTGGCATCGCCGGAGATTGTGGAGAGTACGTTCTT
>NW_021318595.1:6569593-6609654 GCF_001605985.2 Dendrobium catenatum
GTAGTCTGCTTGCTTGCAAACTAGTTGTTATGAACACTACGAAATCCATATTCTTGGTCATAGGTGAATTGTAGCATAAATTATAGAGCACACTACAAATTCTCTAACTCCCATTTACAGGTAAATTGTAGTGTATATCGTTCAGTTCTTATAAAGACCTTGAATGATGCTAAGTCTTGATACATACCGATCTCCACATAGCAAAGGGTTTCAAAAGAGCTCGAGTCCTTTTCAAGTTCAAGTGTAAGTCTCGTTCGAGTTTGAGTTTGAGTTCAAATCCAACATTATTTGATCAAATTTAATTTAAAATTGATTTTACATTTGAATTGAATTTAAATCAATTTTTTATTTTAAGTCCAAGTCCTCTGTTGTCCACTGAAAATTTCGGCAGCCTCCCGGCGTCTCCTCCCCACCGAGGGAGAAATCGGGATGGCACTGCCGTAGTTCTTCCTACCCGGACCTAAGGTCGACGGCGGAGGGTCTTTTATTTTTATCTTTCTTTCATTCGCTTTTTATTATTTATATATATATATATATATATATATATATATATTAGTTATAAGATATTATTTTATAATATATATAATACATATATTATTATATAATATATATAATACATATATTATAAAGAGAGTGAGGGAGAAAGAATCGGGAAGAGCAAAGCCCGATCAGGCTAGGTCGGAGACAGGGAGGGATCACGCACGGCGGGATTCGGATGCTAGTCGGCGACGGAGGCGGCGGAGGCGGCAGGTCGGCGACGGGTCCTTGATCGGCGAAGGTTCGATTAGGGCAGATGGATGCAAGAGTCGGACTCCGCCCGTGTCGGGCACGGCGATGGAAGTCACGCACAGAGGCGGCTTGGTCGACGGGTTCGGCGTCGGCAGGCGGCGGTGGGTTCGGCTGCGTCGGCTCAGGCGGTAGGACGGCGGGATGATGGGGTTGGAAGGAGTCGGAGCAAGAGGTAAGTGGCTTTTCCTTGCTTGCGATTTTTCTTCCCATTCTGTGAGCGTATGTGTGCGTGTGTCAGAGCCGAATGAGAGGAAGATTTCATTTTTATTTCGTGAGTGAGGCGATGGGTAAGTCGGTGGGCGAATGGTCGTGTCCGATCGGGGCTTCAGTCGGTGGGGAGCGAGAGTTACAGTCAACAAACAGTTCCTGTTCTAGCTCTTCCAGAATTTGGTCAGGTCTTTGTAGTGGAGACGGATGCATCAGGATATGGGCTAGGTGCAGTGTTGATGCAGAATCACAGGCCAGTTGCATACTTCAGTCAAGTGCTTTCAGCCAGGGCTAGATTGAAGTCAGTGTATGAAAGAGAGCTGATGGCCATTGTCTTGGCTATTCAAAAGTGGCGGCCGTATCTCTTGGGAAGGCACTTTATCGTGCGGACTGATCAGAGGAGCTTGAAGTATTTGCTAGAGCAAAGGATGGTGATTGAAGAGCATCAAAGGTGGTTATCCAAACTACTAGGATATGACTTTGAGATCCAGTATAAGCATGGTTTGGAGAACAAGGCAGCTGACGCTCTATCCAGATGTGTGGGGGAACTCTAGAAGTTAGCTCTGTCTGTACCCTTGATGGTCGACTGGGGAGCCATCAAGGAAGAAAGCATGTTAGATGATGAATTGGGAAAGATCAGGGAGGATCTAAGGAAGGATAAGAGTAGCCATCCGGGATACTGCCTTGAGGGGGAGAGACTATTGAATCAGGGGAGGTTTGTCCTGCCACGAACCTCCATTCACATCCCCAACTTATTGCAGGAGTTCCACAGTAGCGCAATTGGAGGCCATTCAAGAGTTCAGAAGACATACACGAGGCTAGCAGCAGAACTCTATTGGAAAGGGATGCAGAAAGATGTGGAGGAGCTGGTGGCGAGGTGTGAAGTGTGCCAGAGGAATAAATACCTGGCCATGGTGCCAGGAGGGCTGTTACAACCATTGACACTTCCAAACAAAGTCTGGGAGGAAGTGTCCATGAACTTCATCGACGGATTACCACGGTCAGAAGGATACACTGTCATCATGGTGGTGGTGGACAAAATTAGTAAGTATGCACATTTCATCCTCTTACAACATCCCTACACCGCAGTGTCAGTGGCAGCAATATTTATCAGGGAGGTTGTTAGACTAAATGCGGTTCCTGAATCGATAGTGACGGATCGAGACAAGGTATTCCTTAGTCAGTTTTGGAAGGAGTTGTTCCGATTGTAGGGAACGATCCTCAAGAGAAGCACCGCTTATCATCCACAAACAGACGGTCAGACGGAGATGGTGAACCGAAGTGTGGAGACCTATTTGAGGTATTTTGTGTCAGAGATCCCGCGAATGTGGGCAAAGTGGCTGCCTTGGGCTGAATACTGGTACAATACCTCGTACCATTCGGCCTCCCAGATGACCCCCTTCAAAGTGCTGTATGGAAGGGACCCTCCACACCTAGTGTATTGCGAGAAAGGTAGTACACCCATGTCGTCAGTGGAGCAATATTTGGAAGAAAGAGACAAGGTACTAGAAGAATTGAAGAAACACTTGATGAGAGCCCACCAGATTATGAAAAAGCAGGCAGACTCACACAGGAGGGACATGCAATTTGAAGTGGGGGAGAAGGTATTCCTAAAACTACGACCCTACATGCAGAGGACAGTAGCGAGAAGAAGAAATGAGAAGTTGGCACCGAGGTACTTCGGCCCCTACCAAGTGTTGAACAAGATCGGCGCAATGGCGTATCGATTGAAATTGCCCCCATCAGTCACCATACATCCAGTTTTTCATGTATCCCAGTTGAGGAGAGCGATTGGAGAGCATGCAGTTAGTACAGAGTTACCAGTGACATTGACTGAGGAATTAGAAGTGATATTAGAGCTGCTGGAGCTTGCATGAGTAAGATCAGATAAAGATGGCAACAAAGAAGTGCTGATTAAGTGGAGGGGTCTGCCCGATTTTGATGCTACATGGGAGCCATTTGAAAGAGTGAAGGAGTAATTTCCCTCTTTTCACCTTGAGGACAAGGTGAGTTTTTGGGAGGGGAGTAATATTACGCTGGCCCAGGAAGGGCCGGCTAGACCGGTCCAGCCCGGACCGGTCCACTGTTACTCCAGGCGGAAAAAAAACCGGGGGGAGAGGGATTTAGTGGAGGGCCAAGTTGGCTTGGGTGATCTTAGGAGGGAAAAATTGAATGTTGGGGGTTGTTTTAGGAAGTTTATTATTGTTCTTTGCGTTTATTTAGGGGATTGGGGGGAATTGATTGATCATCTTGAATTTGAATTTGTAATTTGAGATCTAGGTTTTGTTTTTGGCTCTTGGCATCGCCGGAGATTGTGGAGAGTACGTTCTTCCTCTCGAATCGAAGAACAATTGTATCTTGTTTATTTTGCTTTGAGTTCTAGTGAAATACAAGCCTCTACTTGTGTTTTTCTCTCCGATTTCTCTATTTCCAGCTGTTTTACTGCTGTGGACAGCAGTTGGCTGCTGTATTTTTACTGGTTTGGGTTAGGAAACTTGTGAATATAAGTATTTCCTATCAGCTTCCTTAGCAGTTCTCCTCAGCTAAAGCAGTCCACCTTCCACGGATATCCTAGTCATACTAAGCACATGGATTTGGCTTCACCTAACATAATTTGTCCACTACTCACTGTCATACTCACCTAGGAGAATCATCACTTGAAAATAGAGGGACTCACTGCTCATATAGGGGACTTGCTCATAGAGAATCACCCATGTTACTAGCCCCCATAACTCGCCTAGGGAACTTGTCTTGGGCATCCCGAACCAAGTTAGAGAAAGAGGGTAAATGTGTATCGCTCAGCTTAGACTATGTGTCTGTGTCTGTCTATATTTATCATATCATGTATTATTTCTCAATTTTTTTTAGGTATAGCCTTTCTTGTAGCACTCTTCCAATAAATAAGAGGTCAAAATATACATTTTGAACTTTACACTATTTTTACTATTAACAAAAATCTCTTAGTCTCTCATCTACTCTCCACGCTCGTCAATTCTCTCATTCTACTCTCTTGTTCTAGGAAATTAAAATTTTTAACAAATTTAGGTGTCACTCACAAACACATTTAGATCCAACGTCTTCTAAAGTGTGGCATGTGAGGATTAATTCAAGTGACCAAAAGACAAACATTATACGAAGAGCAACAAAATTAGGTCTCATCACTGAACATGAAGAATTAGAACTTCAAAACCCAAAGTGAATTGATTCAGATGGGTAAGAGAATCACAAAGATGATTCATGAAGCATTGGAACGATTTCAAAGGGATGTCTCGAGAGAGATTGCCCCTGATGAATCCTCTAACTCAGCGGCTAGCATAAGGCGATTCGAGCATTAACTTCAATACCTCCTGTTGATCACAACCAATCACACTAGTGTTGAATAATATGCACCTCCACCTTAGCAAGAAGGGAGCTAGCGTTGACCAATATATTTTCTAAGGAGTTTGCAAAGGCAAAGTCACTAGCCAAATTCATGATGTACCACTTAGAGTCATACTGAGGAAGGTTCAACCATGTCGATCACATTGAATTCTTCGATTGGTGGTTTCATTGATGGATGCTAATTATGCACTAGCATCAACTCTTCATCACTACCTTCAAGGAATCTTCCCTTCAGTGGTTTTTTTGCCTACCAATGGGCATTCCATGTTGCAGCGATATGAATACAGGACACGTCAATTATTAAAAGTACATAACACGGGTACAACACGGACACGACATTATAATTTATAAATCATGCATTAAAATTAAGAATGCAATCAAAGCATAATATTTAAAATGACAAAAAAATATTAAAGCAACATCATAATTAATCTTATAGCTTATAATATCAAAATAAAAGTAAGCATAACATGTCTAGTACAATATAAAAAACATAAACATAAACTGTCTAATACATGAAGTTTCAACTATTAAGTGGAAGGAATGTAGGATTAGCTTTTATCTTTGGACTTTTATGCTGTCTTCAATAAATATCATTACTTCCAATTCGGGCTCAACTAAAAGATTAGCAATCTTCAATATTCTTATATCATCAAGGGACTCAAATCCATCTCCAACAATATCCCACATCTTGTTATCTCCTTCTGTATAAATTGGAGTCTTTTTTGATATAAGCTAAAGCTTTGTATGCACAAAAACTAAATCTTCAGCCCATTGTGGAGTAATTTTGTTCATCTTCATTAATTGGATGGAGTATGTGCTCAAATTTCTCTCACAATAAGAGAATGATGAAACCTGACCAAGAAGTTTTATGACGATTGTTTGAAATAGAGGTGTTGAAGCTCCATAAATCAACCACCACATTTTTGGATCAATTCTCCACCTATCACACAAAGACTCTTGGTCACCAAAGTCTTCTAAATAACAAAAAAATTTAGCAAGCTCTATATTAACCATTCTTCTCTCCTCATTTAAAAAATAACGCTTCAAACATGTCAAACTCATATTTAAAATTTCTAAATCTTTATGTGGAGAAACTCGTTAAGGATCCTCTTGAAATCGTTCTTTACTTGAACATCTTCAAATAATAATAAAATAAAGTAGAATATATAATTATTATTAAAAATTTTGAGAATTAATAATAAAAAAAATATTAAATTTTACCTTGGATTTGGTGAGTGAGCCAAGTAATATAGAAGTGTGTTACTTTTGCTCCACATATCTTCAAGAATAGTATAGATAATACCTCAAACTTGAGTATTCATCAAGTGTCTTTCTCTCAAGTCTATATATTATTTCTTTCATCTAGGCTAACCTAGAATCTCACATCTCATAAATGAGATGTAAAAAAGACTTATGTGTATCTATCACTATTAACATCTCATAAATTGGATCAGTGAAATTTGAGATTTACTCAATATAATCTTATCATAAATCATCTAAAATCTTCTCTTTTATATACCTTGCATTTCCAATATCATCTTCTCGATAATAATATCATTTCTTACCGATCATCATAAATTGAAGGACATTTTAATTTTTTTAATCTTCTCAACATGACAATAACTAAGGTAAACTAAGTTCAGCAACTATAAACATTTTTAAATTAGAAAAATAATTGAATATAGAGTCTCCTGTAGTGATTCATACTAAATTTTTTGATTACAACTGTATCTCCTTCAATCCTTATGATCCAATGATATTCATTGTAAGTGATTTCATTTGTCTTATTATTTTTATCTGCACAAATATTTTTGCAAGCAAGATTAAATATATGCACAATACATGGTGTCAAAAAAATGTGAGAATATGCTTGCTCCATAAGTAGGCATGCAACTCTACAAACTGGTGCATTATTAGTAATGACTTGGATAATATTTGAAGGCCCAACCATCATGATTGCTTCTTTGATCAAATTAGAAATGAAGAACTTTAATCTTTTTATTATCCGTCACAGTTTAGAGCTTTAATGAACATATGATAGTTCTATGTTACAACTATGAAGTTGATAAGTGATTTTTTTAATGAATCTGTCCACCCCATCACAAACTAAACTAACTCCTTTCTTCCAAACTCTTTTAGTTGGTTCAAACAACTTCTCAATCTTAGCCCACTCTTTTTACAATAACTTTGTTCTAATGACAATGTATGTTGGTAGCATGTAACTTGCCAGGTTGTTATTGCAAGTAAAAGCAAATACATTCTTGTAAGGTAGATTCCTTGTTAGGTTGAAATGAAGGCCAACTGAATATACCATTCTTGCTATTTCCCCATCTAATTGTTCTTTCATTTGCAAATTAAATATTTTCTCTAAGGAACTATCTGCAACAACTTTTCTTCTTTTAGGTTCATATCTTTCCATTCTAAATGGCCTCTTTCCATTATAAATGGCCATTTGTTCACAGTAATATCATCGATTGGAATTGAAGCATGAGTACTTAAAAGCAGAAGCTCTTTTGGAAGTTCTCTTCTACTCCTCTGCTCAACTTTACTAATTTTCTTTTGTAATTCAACCACTAATGACGAACTTATTTTTGGGCAAACTTTAAACCCATGACCAATAATCTTCAACAAATGAACTTTTACTTTATAGTATGATCCTTTATATGTGACATTGCCGTATGATCATTTGAATGCAACATTGCCACCACCTTCAGAAGTTTCTCCTAATTTTGTCAAATAATTCCACAAAGGTTTGTTATTTTCAATGTCAGGCTCTGATGAACCATAACCATTTCCAATTCCATTGCCACTAGAGCTCATTATCCTAAGAAAAAATCGAAGTACTGACACAAATTGTAAGTTAAAATGTTAGAACTCCAAATACAATATTCAAATGTTAGATAATCAATAGCTTCAGGGAATAGTGAAATTAGATTTTTAACAATAATAACATAAACAAATATTATGAATCACAAAAAAAAATTCATTGCCAATGAACCTTTAAGCTTAAATAAGAACTGGTTGTTTTCCCTCGTCCACTACTACTAAGTTATTACTAATGTTCCCTCATTCACTAAATAAGAACTAGTTGTTCTCCCTCATCCACTAAGTTATGATTTGTAGTCTATTTATTTTATAAAAACTAGCTAAAGATTATTAAACAAAAGAACTGATTATTTTTGTGTACATTAATAATACAAAGAAATTCATGATGTGTCTTTAAAAAATCTGTATATCTTTGAAGGCAAACTATATAGAAATTTGCATATTTAAAATTATAGAACTATAAGCTTCCATTCTTATTGTTTTGCCAGCATGAGGTAATATACGGTTTTGGTATTTCAATTTTTTGGGCTTTGTTTGGATTTTTTAATTTAGATTTGGGTGGTTTGTACACAATTCTTTCTGCAAACAAAGGCATACATACCTATTATTACTGTGATTTAAATCAAAATCTTTTCAAATTAATTAAATATATGATTCACAGATGACAGGCTACCAATTATAAATTTCTTTCAATAAAAACATAAAATAGTACTACTCAAATCAATTCATACTGAAATGATTGTAAATATATGAAAATTTCAATAGGAACTTTTTGCAAATAAAATTAAAGAGCAAATAAATATAATTTCAGAAATTCAATTTTTTGTCATTTCACTCTTAACCAAAATCAACAGCAGAATTAGTCAATTAACAAATTATGTAGTCAAATTAAATCCTAAACGATAGCAGAATACCTTTTGAGTTTATCTTGATGTAACTCTGAACTATAACCCTCAAGATAGATGAACCCATGAACCGTAACCCTCCTCTTATTCAAAAACTGCAAGGAAGATAAACCCTTAACACACGAAATGAAAACAGATTGATGTTCGTAGTCCTCGTCTGCCCGAGAAAATGAAGAAGGCACGAACATGAACATTCAACGCTAGTTCGCCTCCCCTGCCATCGAAAATAAACTCCTTCAACGAAGACGCAAGCTCCTTCGACCTCGCCTACTCGCATATGTATGCTTTTTCCATCTCGCCTGCTCGCATGTTACTCATGAAGACAAAGCAAACGACGAAGACAAAGCAGACTATGGAAGACGCACGCTCCTTCGGCATCACCTGCTCGCTTAAAAGAAAATGCTTTGCATAAACAAAAATACAGAAAGCCCTAGCTCCCTACTCGCGGAAATGAAATACTCGAATATTAAAAATATCCCAATTCACTATTCCATTCATTTGAAGATCGTGGCGGCCGAAGTAAAGAGAGGAGAGGGATTTTGAGAGGGAAGAAAGATTTTTGGGCCATTTCGGGTCATTTTTAGCTGTAGGACTAGTTTTGAAAGTTGTTTTATGAAAGTTGTTCGGATTGAGGTAAATCACACTATGCCTATTTCAGTTTTCAAAATTTTAAAAATTTCTCAAATTTTCTAGTTAAATTTATATTTTTGTTAACAAAAAATAATAATAAATTTGCATGGATAAAGCTTTTACCGCATAACTTTTTATATGTTATAGATATTGAGATTCAAAACTTTTTAAATATTTTTTGTAGAAGGGGTTTGGAATTTATGCAATCTTTATTGAATAGAAAATAATTCGAACTCTGAAAATAATGTTGTAGTATAATTAAAGGCTTAAAATGATATTTTACACAATCTCTGATAATTTGGTTATATTTTGAGACTGTAAATTTTTACTTCGTAGGAATTTCTGTTGTTCACCGTTATAGAAAACTGTGCAATGCTGATATGAGCTCAATTATAATTTAATTGCTACATTATGATGAATATGTGTTTATGTGATGGAATTATATGCTTTATTGGTTGAATTGAGAAGTTCTAAGAAATGTTATTATAAAAGAAGCAATATATTATGGTGCATATACAACAATATTCTAGTTGCTAAAAAGCCATGCTCTTGGGCTTATGGACATGTTCTTGTAGCAAAATATCATGTTCTGATGCCTACAAACATGTTTTGGTACTATAAGCACATTAGGACTCATAAGGAATCAAAATACTTAAATATTTTGCTTGAGATCAGAGAACTTTATTTTGTTCTATTATGCAATATGAATTTTAGTTTATTTGACAACTCATTATTATTATTTGAATCTTTGGATAATTGATCTGCTCTTATTATTTTGCTCAGCACAATGATTTATTATATTGCATTTAAATATTCTTAAAAATATTAATACAAATATTTAAAATTTTAGATTGGTGTTTATGGTTTGCTTAACTATTTTAGCTCGTTATAATTTTACATTTTGTTTTTAGGGTCAGGTAAAGAGGATCCTGTTGATTAGCCATTCAGGATCTAGTTTGAGTCCATAGCTACTTCTGTTAATATTTGCACAATCATAGCTAGTTTTATTATTCAGTTCTTTAACTTTTGTTCATAGTCATGCATCGTGACTGTATATACATTTTGATGATGAAATGAAAGAAATTTTATGGATGAGTTTATTTCAACACTTTGAATATTTTTAGTAGCTATGTATTTATTTATTTTTAGCAAGGCTTTAAAAATCGGACTGGACCAGCCGGTTCAACCAGTTGAACCAGAAACCGGCTAGCTGGTCGGTTACTGTTTGCTCCAAAACCGATTTCGCAGAGAACCGTTGCCGACCCGTTCAAACTGACAGTTCAACCGTCAAACCGCTAAACCGATTCTAGTTTTGAAAATCGGGCAATTATTTTAAGGATGTTTTGAACTGTTGAGATTAAATCAGATGGCTTAAAGTAAAATAAAATAAAGCTTATACTCTTTAAAATTATAATAACTATCTTAAATTTATTTTATTTTCAGAGCTTCACCAATTACAGGTATAAACTATAAGATCTCAAGATAAATTTTAATTTCATCTCTCAAGTTATGACTACAAAGAGGTCAGTTGCTCAAAATAATAATGTATTTAATTTTAAACTTACAGAATTTATTTTTTATGCTTTTTAATTGCTTCATATTATGATTTTGTTCTTTTTTTGTTATATATTTACAAATGATTTTGTCACTTTTATAATATTTAAATATAATAAGTATTTATTACACCATCCAATTCGACCCTGATCGAACCATCGAACCGCTAACCTCTCCTTTCGATTTGTTATCCGGTCCAATTTTCAAAGCCTTGATTTTTAAAACTTTAAATTAGAAGATGAAATCTGAAAAATTTTCAAAATTAGATCTTGAGATTAGCCTATCACAACTCAATACAATATGACCCGTCCCATAAGTAGGTCTTGTCGGGTTGGGTTGTGAAAGCTTTTATGGTATTAGAAATGTAGTTTTCAATATCGATCATAACACAAAGCAATAGGAAATTGATTTGTAAGTCAAGTGGGATAATTTTGAGTCTTTCTGGGTGTTCTTTTTATTTGTTTTCATGTGCATACGTGTTCAATTATATATTCAGTGTGATTATGGATCCGTCAGACCCAGATATGATATATGAACAAAGTGCCAGTCAGGTAGCACCTATACATAGTACAACTCCAACAATTAGTTCTGATACAATTTCCCAGTTTGCTAGTGTGATAGCTCAGATGATGGGCTAAGCACAGAGTAGTCCCTGCCGTTCGATCTGATGATACAAATAGACATCTGCATATATTTTTGAGATTTAAGCCTCCAAGGTCTAAGGGTGTTGTTAAGCTGAGGGCTTGTGACAATGTTTGCAACACAATTTGCGAGTGCAAAAAAATCTAATAAGTATATTGTTATACATATAATGTGACTTTTGCTGATGATTCTAGAAATGTGCATTATTTAAATACTGCATTAATATCATAAATTAGTTACTCTTGTATTCATGATTGTATGGCATAGCATTAGAAAGGTTTTGATATGTCGAAAAGAGCACTCTTTGATATGTTATAAGATCCTTATATGCTCTATTATGGATCCATCTGTCTAGTATGGATGTGAGAGAAATTTTGGCCGAACTTCTTGAAAGCATGTGTGAGAGATTATGTGGTAAGATTCTATTTTGATTTTTATCCCACTTGCTATTGGCAGGTGTGGGGGTTAAAAGGAGACACAAGTGAAAGTGGAGTTATAAACAAATATCAAGACATATGCATTATATTCATTGCATTACATATAATAGTTTTAATAAATTAAGCACAAATAATGCTTTGAACCGATATTAGAAATTTCTAAATTTTTGTATAACTTTGAGGAAATAAACAAGTTAAGGGTAGCTGAAAGACGAGTGTTTTGTAATGTATCTATGAACTCAAATATAAGTAGTAACCCTAAAATTAAGTATACAATGAAACTATAGCAATTCATATTTTGTTTACACTTTAATTATTTTTTGCAAGTCTAGAAGCTCCAAAATTCACACCCAAAATATGAGACATTGCTAGGTTGCTATCCAAAGAATTTTAGCAAGAAGAATTGCTGTCTTGCCCTCCGGAAATCAACTCCTTGTTGCCCGAGTGTTCCCGATCCCTCCTAGTAGTTGTCCACTCATGTATGGCAGATCCAGAATGTGACCACAGGTTTGTTTACAACGATCAACGTCAAGTTGATATCCTCAAATCACCATTCTTCGACCTCAACTTAGAAATTGATCAAATCGTAGAAGAGTACATTGAGAGGATCGTCTTTACCCTCACCGCCGCTATCGACGAAGAACTCTCTTCCGTCCAGTGGCAGATCGTTTCTAAATCTTGATCAAGTTGAATTTCTTCTCATTAATTTGTGGTGTCATAAAGGGTTGTGCAACCTATCTCCGTCTAGCCAATATCAAGAGTGCAAGTGAGTAGGATCCAAGTAGTGCTTAATCTTATTGTTAATTCAGGGATTTCCTTTGAAAATCCCTCATGTTATGCTAATCTTTATTAGGATTGATTATTCATGATTCTAACGTTTACATGTAGTTTGGTCTAAGCTTTAATCATCTCTCTATTATTTTAATACTTGTTTAAATCATTAGAAGCTAACATAATTATTATTGCTCTAATTCAAAAGACGTGTAATTTTAACATTACATAATTTTTCATGCATTCTAGTTCTACATCACTTGCGACATACCGAAGTCAACCAAATCTCGCCTTACATAACTCAATATACACCACCTTACTCATATCAACTATTATCACCTTCTTTTTGACCTTGCTAAATTTCCACACATAGGCCTCCACTATTTCTCATTAGCAGAGAAGAGCCTTCCATAACTTTTGACTATCCACATTAGCATGCTTTGCAGGGCTTGACTCGGTCATCTCTCATATGAGAAAGTGTGACCTTATTAATGCCCATCATTGCTATTTATAGCCAAAGATGGCACAAAGGTCAAATAAATTTCATTATGAGAATATTGTACAAAGATGCTCTTCTTGAGGCAATAGTAGAAACATGATAGTAATTTTTATTTACTTTCTTTGTCATTTTGTGGGGATAGTAGCACTTTCTTATTCCCTTATCCTTCTTTAGCTCTTCAAAAGAGCAAGTGAATGAAGAATAGTAAAAAGTATATGCCCATGTAGGTAACTTGCTAGTACCACATATGTGCACACCCGAGAGGCCTGACCAGGAGATACATTTTCCCAAAGCAAGCATTTCCCTAAGGGGTGTCGCCAAAACAAGGCTACGGACAAGCAGAGATTTACCCTAGTGGAGCTCGCAACATATGGGCTCACCCCTAGAGGATCAAATCAATGATGCACCTATGCCCGATGGATTTGATTAAATGAATTGTCTCAACAAGCTTTCACCCGAAAGAGCACTCCCTTAAAAGACCAGGCTTCCTCAATAATCCTCCTAAGTTAAAGTTGTCTAACTTATGCAGATATCTTAGTCCTACCTACAGGAGACACACACCTACCAAACCCACCGATATGGATTTGTCAAACATGATTCGTCCCCTACTCACTGCCACACTCATCTAGGAGAGTCATTGCTCATTCTGAGGGACTTATCGGTCATCCAGGAGGCTTGCCCCCTCAAACTTTCCCAAGGAACTTGCCCCTGAGAACTCGCCATGGAACTCGTCATGGGCATCTCAAGCCACATCAAAGGCAAAGGGCCGCATGCGTACCTCTCAGCCCATACCACGTTTGTCTCAGTCAATAGGAAGATTTTATTTGGAAAAAAAATAGGAAAATCATACATGATATATTAAATAAAGGGTTAATAGGTATATTTTGGACTTCATGTCATCTTTGTTGTTCAAAGAAATCACTTATTCTCTCATCTACACTCTATACTTGCTGATTCCCTCATCCTATTCTCTTCCTCTAACTATCTAAAATTTTTAGTAAGGTCAGGTGTTGCCCATGAACAAATTTGGATCCAACACAAGGCTATGATAGAATCAAATTAGTTAAAAAGAACACATTCGTGAGGGTTTTTCTCACATTGGAAAGAAAGCCGAATAATCACCTTTTCAATATTTTTTTTAGATAGGAAGATTTTTTTTGGAAAATATGTGCCTAAATTCTGTCAATGGTCCTCTGGTTGCCGACATTACTTGAAACTTCTCTAGCTGGTAGAATGGGCAACATTATTTGAAAAAGAATTACCATGCAACACATACGGGAGTCAATAATAAAGTTCATGAAATCAAAAATGCATGTATGCACGAAAACAAATACGGGGAGTCAATAATTAAGACTGCAGCAGTTTCTATTTTAATATAACTACCTTGATGAATCAAATATAGAAAACAAATAAAACTCAAATATAACAATGAAAAAAAAATGCAAATTATTAGTTAATGAATCAAAAGGCTCATACTTTACCTCTCGCAATGCACGATCCCATACTACAGCTTCACGATTGGCATCGGAAGAGGCAAACATGGAAGCATCAGGTGAATACTGGATGAAAGTAATAGCTCCTCGGTGTTTTTCTAGGACTGTTTCTTCCTTGAACATGTCCCTTTCAATGGCATATATGCGAAGCTTTCCATCTTGGCTACCAACAATGGCCTCAGACCCATCAGGTGAAACTGCTGATGCTGTGGCAGCATAACCAAGATTTACCGTTGATGCCACTGCTGTGCCCCGTAACAGGACAAGCCCAGAATCGGTAGAAACAAAAGCAAGGTCAGGGCACTTCAAAATGAAGCGTAAATTGTTTGGTTGAAATCCAACATCAATAGGTTCTGCCTGTCCACACTGACTTTCATTTAAAGGAAGTCTATGTACCTGATAAAATAATAAAAAATATTAAAAAAATGAAGAGAAAACTTTGAAATACATATTCATACAAAAGCTAGTGTCTTCACATTGACTGAGCATAAAATTGCAAAGACAAAAAAACATCAAAAAGCTAGGCAGTCCTTTATGAAATCTATGGTTGAAAGTGTTGAATGCATGACAAATTAAGTAACACAGTTTGTCTCCCAGATGGATTAAGAAATGTGGATGGTGGGGAGCATAAGATTCTTACAAGAAATCACCCAACTGTATCGTTTGTGCCCCAACAAAAAAGTTTCACGTTGAAATAACTTAAACATTTCTAGGCCCAATGCTGCTCATATAGGCTGATAAATAACTGAAGTTTCACATGAAAGGAAATTAAATGAACACATATGATACTGGAGGTTGGTGAACTAAATGTCCGCAGAAGAATTGGATGGCTTACAAAATTAATTGCTGAAGTCAGATAAAGTTAATTGGACGGCAGAAAATGTAGGACTCCTTTGACTTTGACAGAGGTGGGAGATAGGCAGGTGATAGGTTCAGCCTTTGTGGATGATACTATTACAAAGATCAATTTGATTAGAGAAATGTTGAAATCTGCACAAGATAGACATAAGAAGTATTACAATTAGAAGCACATGTTGGTTGAGTTTCAGATTTGTGACATGATTTATGTCAAAGTCAACCCTATGAAAGGTGTCAATAGATTTGGGACAATTAGCAAGCTTACTCAAGGTAAATTGGACCTTTTGAGATCATTGAGAGGATTGATAATTCTGCTTACAGGTTATTATTACCTGATCATATGTCCGATATTGTTAACCTCAATATCATAGCCAGAAGACATAAAAAGATGTGGCTTAAAGCGTACCTAAAATCCGACCGAATTCGTGCAGAAATCCCGCAAAATTGCTGTAGCACGGCGCCGTTCGAATGACCTGCGGAAATCCTGTTCAAATCCTGCGATTCGTAGCCACTCTCGTCGTTAAATAGAGAGCGAACGAAGCTTCAGGAGTTCTTGGCTGATTCGCTCCTCCCACGCGATCGAGCTCCCATCACTGCTTCAATCTCCCTCACACACACGCGCAAGCTCCCATCCGATCCTCCCTCATCTCTGATCACAAACCCGCAAGATCCCTGCATCCCGCCGATTTCCACCTACCCAGCCGAAGCTTCATCTGGCTGATCCTCTTCCTCCTTCTAGTCTAGCCGAAGCTTCATCTGGCCGATCCTCTTCCTCCTTGGAGCATACCATTGCAGCTGGTGAAGAAAAAGATGTGAGAGAAATAGGGGCTCTATGTCATCTTCTCCTTAGTGAGGCATGAATGACAGGGGAGAGATTCAAGCAAGGTTTTCAGCAAGAAGCTGCAGTGCTTTGGCAACATCCTTGAAAGGGCGCTTTTTGAATGTTTAAATACCGGCAGTAGTTTTTTTTTTTTTTTTAATACCGGCAGTAGTTCACAGCGAGATTTGCAAAAGCTAGGGCAATATTTTTTTCTTTTTGGAACAAAACTGATGATGTATCAGTGAAACCTGCCACACCATGGTAGCAGGGGGGCACCCATACAGAACCCTAGAGCTACAAACGAATCTCATCTATCTTTTCCATGGGTAAATAAAGAAATTGATCATTATTGTTTTCATAGAGGGCAGGTAAGTAACCAAATTCCTTTAAATATTTAGTTGTTTACGTTTTCTGGTGTCTACTTTCTTCAAACATCGAGACTGCCTGAGCATTTGCATGTGAACATTTTCAAACTAGATTGGAAAGGGTTTGCACTTAGCATGTAAACCTCAAGAAAACCTTTGGCTAGAAGTTTGCAATTTAGAATTTGATTGCTTGTTATCATAAGAAAGAAGCACTTTCAAGAATACTGCCACAGGTAGTGAATAACCATATCATGTAGCATCCCACAAAAAAAGTGAAGATGACAAATCAAATGAAGCAAAAAGTCATGGAAATGTAGTCAGATAAAAAAATTACATTTGCATGTTTCTATAATTACTATTACATCAAAATAATAAAAATATCATAATGATGAAGAATAATCTGGGTCAATAAAGTTAAAACCTGTCATGAGAGCAAGTAATGTTTTAGTATGACTTACTTTATTATCAAAGCCCGAAATAAGAAGCTCTCCTTCAGTTGCAGAAAAGCATTTAATCTGACTGTTTACCTTCCTATGTATTTTTCCACCATAACCTATGCCAGGAACCCATTTTATGATGGCACCATCATAGCTGGTAGACAAGATGGTTCTCTGACCACTTTGCAGCAAACAAGACAAACCATTGATGCTTTTCATGTGTCCACAAAAAGATGAGGGTGGCTTCTCTGGATCACTAGCTGAAAAAATACATATCATTCCACCAAGAGAAACAGTGACAAGATGGTCACCATGCCATAGGCAGCCAACTTGCATGTCATCCACTCCACCAGAACTAGGGCAAGCAAGTGTGCATTTCAGTTTACCATTTCCATCGTCCATGATGTCCCACACTTTTGCAGTTTTGTCCGCAGACACTGTCAAGACCTACATAAAACAAAAATAAAATACGGCAAATTCATGTAAGTGAAGATTAATAACATTAGATATGCACAAGAAAAACAAACAAAAACTGTATAGATTCGACTTAGGGATCAATTGAGAAGTAAAATAACTTTAAAAGGAAGAATTACAAAAATTAGAATGGTTTGTATAAGTGATAACATCATGCAGTAATACAAACAATGTGTGTGACCAACAGAAGGAATAGAGTAGCGCATAGTAGGTTTGTTTATTACCAACCATAGTTCTAATGTTTGAATTAGTTTGTAAAGATTTAAAACATCTGGACTACCTTAGAAATGGAAAAATCAAATATTCAAGCTTTCTCCTTCTTTTTATTGCATGTTAATATCAGCATCTCCTAGTGTACTTTACATGCACTTGCTTTATGATCAGCATCTCCCAGTGCTCTTTTGTCTTCCTGTAACTATCCTTCGAAGATTTTGGATGCCGCAAGGTCTTGTTAGAGCATCAGTTTCACTTACAACCTCTTTTCTTATTGATAAGATGTTTATCCTCCTAAGTCATAACTTCCTTGAAGCCTTGATGGGTATTGTGACATCACCATCCCGCTAACCTCAAGGATGCATTAGTATTTCATGATTTCCTGCTTTATTTTATAGTGATGACAGGGTTATTGAACCCTCTAAGTGTCATAAATCTTCATTTAATGAGAAATCTATTTGAGGCCATCCTTCATCTTATGATCTCAAGAAGTTTTTCTTTGATTTAGAGTTAAGAGTGGTACAACATTGGGCATTTTGACTTCAAAAAGTTTATTACTGACTGCAAAACAAGGAAAACTCAAACATCATATTATGTAAGGGGACTTCCTCTTAAGAATTTGGAATCCTACCCGATAAGCTCGAATTAACGAGGTGGGAAATAGACGGTTGTACGGAAAATTTAAAATATTTCAATGTAACATATTATAAAAACCATCCAAACAAAAGTAAGAAGAGCCACTAATTCAAAACAACATTTTATTTCATGGATAAACAAGTAGATGTAATTTTACTACAAAAAGTATGTCATTCTATTACATGACATAAAAAACAACAAAAAGAATCAGTCTCCTTGTGATTTCCTATGACGGTAGGTGAATGGCTGTCTGTCAGCAATCACAGATTAGTGGGCTCTCCTGAAAAGAATCCCACAACTAGAGTGAGCTAAAGCTCAGTAGGTAACATGCTATTCTATCAATTTAAAAAAAAAAAGATAAAGAGATATATTATGCATGCTAATTTTATGATACAGTGCAGTAATAAACTAAAGAAAGAAACAGTAAATGTATTATGCAGTAATAATTGGTGTGCTTAAGTCTGCATGTCATCTAATATGACAATTTTTCTCTTCATATGTATGTACATTTTACATTTTACATTTTTCATATTTTCCTTAATACTTTTAATGCATATAATATATTTATATCTTATGCACCTGTAATAGAGTATCAAATTTATACTAATTAAGTACACATTCAATTGGTCATTTCTGCTCCGAGGAGCCAAATTTTTCCTTTATCATATTGATACTCCATGTCAACATACACATGCAATCATACTATAACTATCGTAGGAGGGTGGCTAACATTCCATTCAAGCATATGTCCCTACCTAATATAGCGTTTTCATACATTTCTATACATATTTTAAAAGAAAAAGATATGCATTCTAAACTATCCATCACATACTGCCAAAAAATATTGCATTTAAAGAAGGAACATGCTATTGGTAAACTGAATAACAATGCTAAAGTATATGACACTTTTAAATAAAAAATTAGAGAAGCAATAAATTCTGAATTTAAAAGAATTACATTTACCTACACCAAATATAAGCAAACTGATAGGAAACACTTGTAGATCTCAAGTAATTACTATCATTCTTCGTAAAATATCGAGAAACTCTTCCAAAGTCCAATGAAAATCAGGGGAAAAAGTATATTTTATTGCAAGAAATCAACTAACGGAAGAAAAAACGAACAAGATATAGTTGATCCTCAATTCGAAAGGAGGATCGATCTCTCCAAAATCTCTAGACGCCGCTAGACCCCAAAGGAAAACCTAAATCTAAGAGATCTCAAATTTCAGCCAAATCCTAGATCCCCTAACCCTCGGAAAACAAAGTATTTAATGCATATAAATCAAAAGGAAATCCCTAAATAGTCCCTACATTCAAATTTTCCTTCGAAATCTCTCAAAAAGCCTTCCTAAAAAGCTCCATGGGCTTTGCGGCTATAGCAGGAGGCAGAGAATGCCCGCCTCATTCTTGCCTGGGCCAGTTCCGCGTGGACCGGCTGGACCAGTCAAATAATACTCCCCTCCCAAAGATCCACCTTATCCTCAAGGTGGAGATATTGATGTGATGCAAGCCTTGGAGTTACACAAGATTATAAAAAGAGAATTTACTAATAGCTTAATCGTTATAAAATCATGCATCCATTCAAAGTTGATTACAAGAGTTCTCCGTATTCCACTTGCTTAGGCAAAGAGTTGCATGGAAATTAACCAAGACAATTTAATCAAATACAAAGGGGAAGTAATGTTAAAAGCTTACCACATGAATCCAAAAATTAATAAAGAGTTGTTCACCTTGAGGACCTACTCTCTTTCCTACGAATCTAGATTGAGCGGAGGAAGATCGTCCACGATAGAAATGAGGTCACCACTAGGAGGGAGGAGCCAAGGAACGTCGTTGTTGGGAAGGTACTTGGAGGTGGAGATGGCACGGGAGGACGACTGTTGATGATCCAATCGTAGTCTAAAAATTGCTCGTCGACGACATCCACAAGGGTGGGAAGGATTCGATTCAAGTAGTCTTCGATGGTGTCGTCAAAGCCAAACCCAACGTCGAAGAAGGGAGATCGAAGGATGTGGATATCTCTGTAGACGTCGAATATGAGCCCGTGATCAACTTCGGGATCCGCCATACATGACGATGAATATTCTTGTGGGTGAGTTTGGTGGTAGACTAATTTCTCTTGGTGGAACTAGACAAGACAATGGGGAGAAGGAGTGGGCTCGGGTAGGGAGAGGGGCAGATCCACTAGGGATTTGAGGAGTTTTGGTAGAAAACTGAAGTTAATTTCAATTTTAAGAAAATTTGGAGGGAGATTAAATGAAGGGGAAATTTGAATGTCTAGTGGGGATGGGCAATTAAGTTTGAATCGCCTAAGGGGGCCGGCGGCTTAATGAGAGGGAGGGAGATTAGGGAAAGGGGTTAAGAGCTGAAATTAATTTCAGCCCAAATGGAGGTGGAAGAAAAAGGGAAAATATTTGAAATTATATTTGAATTTCAAAATATAGGAGAAAGGGTTAATTGGGCATTCAATGGGAAGCCCAATGAGGGGGTCGGCGGCATCAAGGAGGTGGGAGAAGATCTGGGAGAGGAGAGGGGGGTTTCCAAATAGGTGGAGATGACTATGAAAGAAAAATTAATAAATCCAATTTGATTTAATTTGAAATCAGATTTATCATAAACACTTTCATAATTTGGAAAAAATTTGAAATTTGAAAATCAAATTTCAAAGAATGAAGACTATGGGAGAGAGGGGTGGTGGGCGGATGGGGGATGGCCGGTGGCTAGGTGGCCGACCGGCGGTGAGAAGGCAGGCGGCGGGTGGGCTCTAAGGGGCGGCGGCAACAGTGGAGGGCTCGGCTTCTTCAAGCTCTTGGGTTTTGCTTGTGATCTTTTATGGTGGCGGGGCAAGAAACTAAGGATTGCAAATCTCAATGATTCATCCAAGAGAACTCACAAAGATATCACAAAAAGAACTCACCAAGAGATCTAAAATTGAACTCACAAAGAGAACACAAGAGCAAGAAATTTCATTCAACAATCATCCTCATACAAGGTACAAGAGTCATATATATAGGCCTCTACATGATAACCAATACAAAGACTAACATGCCCCTTGGGCTACAAAAGCAACTTACTACCCATAAGGGCCAAAAACGGAAAAAACTGAAATAGAAATGCGTAATACATAAAATGCTAATACAAATAAGCATCAATAGTAAAGACTATCCATCATGGCCATCGATCTCCTGTGTCGTCTCTGATAAACACGTCGAAATCTCCTGTCGATGTCCCCATCAGATATGCTCGTGTTCCTGTGAGAGTAGTCATTTTTGATGTGGCTGAAAAACCTTACCAAATTGTTAAATCAAGGGCTGCACTGAAAGAGAAACATCCCATCCCTTCTCCATCCTGATCACATCCAGCTTGCGTAGTCCCACTAGAAAATCTTCCCCCACCTCTTGTATGCTTCTAACCATGGTCTTAAGTGATACCATGGCTTTGGATAGTCCTGCCTCTCCCCTTATAACCACCTTTCTCCCATCCACCCTTAATTCCATCGTGAGTGCTCCCCAATTATCCTTAATTTCCCCCAAGGTTTGCAACCACTTCATCCCCAGGATGACATCAATACTTCTTAACTCTAATGGGAGAAAATCCTCCCTTACCTAAATCCACTGAATGGTCAACACCACTCCTCTAAAAATCCACTAGCCTTTCTCCACCTTCCATGTACCCATCATCATCCCATAAAAATCGGTGTCCACCAATTTCACTCCCAGTTTATTGACGACCTGAGTGGAAATGAAATTATGGGTAACCTACTGTCAATCATAACTACCACCTCCATGCCTGCTATTTCCTCCTTCACCTTCATCGTATAATTTGAAGTGAATCATACTATTAAATTCAGGGAGACCTCCGCCACATCCAGATGCAACTTGTCATCCATCTCTCGCTCACCTCCCTCTTCAGTTTTCTCGTCATCATAGACGGTGAGAACCTAAAAAGTTTGATCCCTACACCTGTGCCTTGGAGTATACTTCTCGTCACACCGAAAATATAACCCCTTTGCCCACTTCTCCTGTATCTCCTTCTCTGTCAACCTCTTGAAAATTTCCCCACCCCTCCTACTGGCTTCTCCCGGGTGGTCTCATTAATGTTCCCTGATGCAGGCCCCTTGGGTGCTAGAAGAGTGATTGTCGTCCTGTAAGAGCCTCCTGAACTACTACTCCTGGCTCCCTTCTCTAGATTTTTCTGATTTTCAACCAGTTGTGCTAACTTCATGGCCTCCCCCAAGTCCCGCGACATTAGGACTTTCACTGTAGCTCTAATTTCTACCTTCAGCCCCTTCATGAAGTTCCCATTGAGTGCAATATCTGATAATTGCTCCACCCTATTGGCCACGTGCTCAAACTGCTCCCGATAATTTGCTACTGATCCCTCATGCACTAAAGCAAATAACTTATCATAGAAATATCCTCCCCGATTGGTTTGGAAACGTTCTATTAAGCAGTCCTATAATTCTCCCCAGCTCTGGATGGGCCTCCTCTAATCTCTCCACTGGTACCATGACAACGCCTTTCCTTCCAGGCATAAGCCTGTATCTGTTAATTTCTCATCCTCTATCATGTCATTGACGGCAAAGTACATTTCCACATTATAAATCCACCCATAAGCATCCTCCCCTTCGAATATGGGCATCTTCAGTTTCCTCACCTTCTGAACTCCACCATTTCCCCTTATTCCTCCATAGCTTCTCCTCTCACAAGTGATTGGCCCACCCACGCCCTCCGGTCTTCCCTTGCTCAGCCATAGTCTAAACCCCCTTCGAATTCTACTCTTATTCCTTCAAAATCAGCACCTCGGCGCCATAGTATCCCTCCTAGCATTCCCCATATCCACCTCCTCTTTCTTCCCTCTGGACAGGCTCCAGATGGGGTCTTCTTCTTTCTCCTTTCATGATTTCCACCTCATATTCCTCCCTACGGATTTCAGAATTCATGCTTTTCATTTCCACACCTTTTGCTACGGAAGCCGCCGTTTGGTTGCGGATTTCCAACATTTTCTTCATTATGTCCCGGAGATCGGCTACTTGTCTTTCCATGGAGGAAATCCTTTCCTCCACCATTGTCTTGATTTGATTCATCTCCCCTTCAAGCCTTTCTTCCAAAGCATACACCTTCTTGGCCGCCATCCCTATCCAGAGTTTGTAGATTCACAAAATCTAAAATTGGGACTCCAAAAACAACAACTTCCCTCGTTTCCGGACCAAAAACCACTACTGGAATTTGCCGAAAACAACCCTCTGCCAGTCCCAAGACTTGCTCTGATACCAATTTGATAGGAAACACTTGTAGATCTAAAGTATTTCCTATCAATCTCCGTAAAACAGCGAGAAACTCTTCCAAAACCCAATGAAAATCAAGGAAAACAGTAGATTTTATTGCAAGAAATCAACTAACAGAAGAAAAAACAAACAAGATACAGTTGATCCTCAATTCGAGAGGAGGATCGATCTCTCCCAAATCTCTAGACGCCGCTAGAGCCCAAAGGAAAACCTAAATCAAAGAGACCTCAAAATTCAGTCAAATTCAAGATCCCCTAACCCTAGAAAAACAAAATATTTAATGCATACAAATCAAAAGAAAATACCTAAACAGTCCATACATTCAAATTCCCCCCCCCCCAAAATCACTCAAAAATCTTTCCTAAAAAGCTTCGTGGGCTTTGCGACTCGTGCGGCTGTAGCAGGAGGCGGAGAATTCCCACTTCGTTTGCGCCTGGGCCTGTCCCGCATGGACAGGCTAGATCGGTCCAATGGACCGGTCTAACAATACTCCCCTCCCAAAGATCCACCTTGTCCTCAAGGTGGAGATATGCTCGTGTTCTCGTGGAGGTGTCCATCCTCGAGGTGGCTGAAAAACCTTACCAAATTGTTGAATCAAGGGCAGTACTGAAAGAGAAAAATCCCATCCCTTCTTCATCTTGATGACATCTAGCTGGTGTAGTCCCACCAGAAAATCTTCCCCTACCTCTTGTATGCTTCTAACCATGGTCTTAAGTGATACCATGGCTTTGGATTGCCCTGCATCTCCCCTTATAACCACCTTTCTCCCATCCACCCTTAATTCCATCGTGATTGTTCCCCAATTGTCCTTGGTTTCCCCCAAGGTTTGCAACCACTTCATCCCCAGGATGACATCAATACTTCGTAACTCTAGTGGGAGAAAATCCTCCCTTACATGAATCCCCTAGATGGTCAACACCACTCCTCAACAAATCCCTTGGATGATAAACACCACTCCTCTACAAAACATCATTAAAACAATTGTCTCACATAAAATAGTTGTTAGTAGTATTACAGCTAATCAAGATAATCTCATTTATAATTCTCAGTTGATTGCGATTGAGATAGGGGCACGCCAATTGTTGTGGGTGGTCTTAACGGTAATCCTACAAACCCTTGTGCTATCATCCCCTTTCACCTTCAACTTTTCCAACCCAATCGGAGGCTATTGTTGTTGGCGGTATTGGTGAACCACCATCTTTTCCTCCTAGCTACATCTATGATGCACCGACACAGACACATCGACACGGACACGACACGACACGGACACGGGACACGGCATTTTTTAAAAATATAGGACACGGGTGCGGCGTGGACACAGCATAATAATTTTTTAATATAGTATATAGAAATTAAGATGACATTATATTAAAAATGACAAGTAATAATAAATCAATTTCATGATAACTTGTTTAGCTTATAACATAAAGATATTTAGTACAAACTTTCTACTACAACCACAAAAATATAAGCAAAAAATTATTTAGTACAACATGAAGGTCCAACTACTCAATAGAGGGAATGATAGAATTAGATTTAGAGATTGATCTTTGGCCTTCAATATTATCATCACTGAATATTGCTTCCAACTCTGGTTCATCTAGAAAAAGATTTGCAACCTCCAATAATCTCATATCATCAAGGCACTCGAACCCATCTCTAGCAACATCCCACATCTTGTTACCATATGTCATATGAAGTGGGGTTTTCCTTGATAGAAGACAAAGATTTGTATGCACATAAATTAAATCTTCAACTCATTGTGGAGTTATTTTTATTCCTCTTCATTGATTGAATAAATGAGTATGTACTCCAATTTCTCTCACAACAAGAAGAGGATGATACTTGAAGTTCTGCTTGATTTTAAACTTCGTAAGTTATTTGTATGGAAAGATACCGAGCATGTACCGAGCTGTACCGAGCATGTACTGAGCAGTATCGAGCATGTACCTAGCGGCACCGAGCTTGTACCTAGCAGTACCGAGCATATACTGAGCGGTACCGAGTATGTACCTAGCGGTACCGAGCATGTACATTAGCTTTTTTTTTGGTAAGTTTCAAAAAACAACAATTAATATTTTAGACTTCGAGAGTCAGGCGTCAATGCCATTTATTACTCACCGAGAGAGGAGATGAAAATATCTTCACTGTCAAAAAGAAATGAAAATGAGAATATTCAATGATTGGAAATTAAGTGCGGACGTTGATTTGGTGTTCTGGATAAGAAATAAGAAATTTAGTTTAAATCCTGCAAAATACAAGAAATTATATTTAAAAAAATTCATAAAATATTTAAGATACGCGTGTCGGACACACGTGTCCAATTTGCATTTAATATTTTTTAATCGGCACGTTTTTGGAGTGTCCGACACGTGTCGGAGGAGTGTCGTGTCGTACACTGCACGCCTCTTTGAGGAGAAGTGTCGGTGCATCGTAGAGCTACATCCTTTATTTTCTCATTGGTAGCTTCACTCGCATAGTAATGTTCATGGGGGAAATTTTGATAGTGATTTTTTATGTACTTCGGTCAATTGAGATAATATTGACTGTAATGATGAACCTAATCTTTTTAATCACCATTCCTCAGATTGGTTTAGGAGAAATCTAAGGATGATATATTTGTTGTTGAATGTCCTGAAGAGTACCCCATCCTCATCTAAGCTTCACTGATCTAGCTCTTTTGAATGCTACCTATGTGCTGGGTTTTATTCTAAGATGACTATGATTTTATTTGATTTCTTGCGTGTATTGCCCCGAATTTAATGATGCCAATCTCTAAGTCCTACAATTCCTTGGGGTGCGTTTGGGCGTCAATTTGATGCTACCTTTTGATGTCAATTGATTATTTTATTTTGATGCATGGGATGTCAAGTCATGTTAGTCATTGCTCTAGATAGCCATTTCCTCGGTTATTTCTCTCATTGATGTAAATGATTTTATTGCTAGTACCTTGATATAATTTTTAATAATTTATATAATATGTTAGATACTAAGGAGAGAGACAAATACATGTATAATCTAACCAAACAAAGAGATATGTGAAGTAAGGATTTAGTTCAAGTAAAGTGCATATAGGATAGGATGACTATCAAAAAGTACTTTTATTAGAAGATAATATTTAACAAAGGCGGATGAGATATTTTGATAAATTGTTCAATGAAGATTGTGAGAATACCATTGACTTTAGTAACTTTGGCACTTTAAATGGAAATAGAGATTTTTATTTTTATATGTGTATTAGTAAAATCAAAGTTAGAGAAGCTTTAAAGAAAATAAAGTGTGAAAAAGCTGATGGACCTAATGATATTCCAATAGAGGTGGGGAAATGCTTAAGAGATGAAAGAATTTCTTGGCTTCCGAAACTTTTCAATATTATTTTGAGGACTAAAAAGATGTCAGATAAGTGGAGTGTGTTAATTCCTATTTTTAAGAATAAACTTGATGCACAAATGTGTATGAATCATAAAGAAATTAAGTTAATGTGTCATAAACTATGGCAGAGAGTTGTTGAGTATAGGTTATGATGTGATACTAATGTTTCTCAAAATCAATTTGGTTTTCATGCCGGTAGGCCTAATATGGAAGCTATACATTTATTGAGAGGTTAGATGGAAAAATATAGAGAGAATGAGGATATACATATGATATTTATTGATTTAGAAAAAGAATATGATAAAATTTCAAGAGTACTCTGGTGAGCTCTAGAAAATAAAGAAATTAATAATGCTTAAATTCAAGTCATTAAGGATATCCATGCAAGAATTGTTACTTGTGATTATATTTTCCTATTTCAGTTAGATTACATCAAGGATTAGTTTTAAGCCCATATCGTTTTGCTCTAGTCATGGATGTTATTGCTAGAAATTTGCAAGAGATGTACAATGGTGTTTGCTTGCTGATGATATTAAGATAAACTTGAATAGTGGATGTCAACCTTAGAGTCTAAAGATTTTCGTTTGAGTAGATGTAAACAAAATAAATGGAGTGTAATTTTAGTAATAATAAATCTAGTGAGGGGACTGTGACTTTGAGCAATCAAGTCATTAATAAGAGTATACGTTTTAGATATCTTGGATCTATTGTTTAAAGTGATGGTGAAATAGATGAGGATATTATTAGTAGAATTCAAGTTGGATGGTTGAAGTGGAGGAATGCATCGGGTTTGTTGTGTGATAGAAAAGTATCCCTCAAACTTAAGAGAAAATTCTATAAGATAGTGATGAAACCTACAATATTTTATGACGAAGACTGATGGCCATTAAAAGACAAGCATAAAATTAAGGTAAGTGTTTCAAAGATGAGGATACTCAGGTGGATGAGTGACTTCACTCTTAGAGACAGAATGCAAAACGAGTATATATGTGAAAAGGTTGGAGTAGCTCCGGTGAAAGATAAGATTAGAGATAGTTGCCTTAGATGGCTTGTTCACATAAAACACCGACCTTCCAATGACCACGTTAGGAGTTAGGAGAGTAGATGTATTAGATTTGACCTAAAAAGATTTGGTTAGAAAATATTAGAAATAAAATTTTTTATTAGATTAAATGAAAAATTAACTCTTAACATAACATAATAGAGAAAAATGAATCATATAACCAACCCCACGTAGTGGGATAAAAGCTTAATGTTGTCGTTGTTGCCAGAATTGCCCACAACCACAAATACTTATTTCATATGATAATCATTTTTTTAGAAGAGATTCAAACCATTGGCATCTCAATTAGATTATAAGGGCTAATACCACTTGAATCTCACAATAACTTGATCAATCACAATCCAACTTAGACCACTAATTATATGCTTTTGGCGCTTTGCAGAAGACAAATATCCCAATTGTTTTTACTCAAAAGATTCTTAGGTCATATGGAATTCAAAGGGAAATGTGATAACGTATCATGATTCACTCAAATGATAAAGTATGAATGCTTTTTCCCTAGGGACCTTTCACAAGCTTTGAATGTATTGACTTGGCCATCACTTGATCCTAAACAAAATATTTGTGTTCTATACTTATAAATCAATGCCCATAATTCAAATTATTAAAGAGAATGTCACAAAAATCAGCATTAGTATACAAACACGCATATTTTGAGCTTTTGTCATCAAATTAAGCTTTAAAACAATTTTATGGCAGGGCCTTCTAAATCTCAGTAGCATCCTATCAGGTTTTCATTTGTATTAGATTTGAGTCTTATGGTAAGTTCATTGTAAGAATCTTGCTGAAAACGACACACCTGAAAATGGGAGAAAAACCCATTCAATAGTCTAAATAGACTACCCCAAACTGTTATAGTAAAAGAAACTAAACTTCAACTTATACCATGCAAGGAAATGCAAGAATTAAAAGATTTACATTTTTACTATTTGGACTCCAGCTAACTGCATATATGCTTCCCTTGTGACCCTCTTGTGCAGACAGCTCACCAATCTTACCTCCAGACTTTCCATCAAATATTATGCCCTTCTTATCAGAACTTACAGAAATGAACTTACTCCCATCTGGCGAGAACCGGACACAATTAATGAAGTTAGAGTGATCCCTGCAATTATATGGGAGTAAAAGTTCATTAAAATAGCAAATGAAGCAGATAACTTCATTAAATAATCAAATTTTCTTTAAATAACTACAAGCAGAGGATAACAATATGAGAATAGCAATGGTTCTAGAAAGAAATGTTAAGAAGAGTTTAACGGGTTAAAAAGATGAACGAGAAAGCAAATTAGCATTATTGGAGCAAACCTGTGGGAATGTTTAAATTTAAATGGAGGACCTTCATAGAAGTTCAAGATAAAATCCTCTCCACATGTGACAATACGAAATGGTCTAGTTGGCTTAAAATCACAACTTAATACCCTCTTTGAATGGCCATCAAATTCCCCGATATTAGTGCCTGAATCCCACCTGCACGGTTTATTAGAAATTAACTATATAATTAAACAAATGGCAGGAATACAGGAATATGATAAATCTTAAAAAAAAAGAAGAACCGAGTCCATAACATACCATCCATTATTAGACTAAATGCAGAAAGGCATGCCAAAGCATCAATTTTCATTTGCATGTGTTAGTATCTTTTTTCATTTAAGACTTATAATTTGAATGTGGATAAATTTCGTAGAATAGTAAACTAAATGAATTTTCAAATATAAGACATCACCATGTGTGTTAATTTAACGTCAAGATTAACTACAATTGCCTAATTTCTTAAAGCCAATTTAGATCATAGAAGAGTACTTTAATTGGTTAAAACTTAAAAGTATTATTAATGCAGCCGAAAGGTCATGTAATAATTCTAATGATGACTTTTGATGGGGAATTAAAGTGCAGAAAACTTTTGGAACCCATAGTAAGCCATATATAAGATTTTTTGAATTAAGATTTCTATGAAATCAATAAAGAAACATGCAAGGCCCTAACAATATAAAATTAAAGTTGATGGAGAAAATGGATTACCCTGCGATAAAGCCAATCTAAACCCTAATTAGGTTTTTCACTCATGCAACCCGTTCCACTTCCTCCACCGGCTCGAGTAGAAAGGGCCTGTGAGATTAACCCCAATGGTTATTCTTACTTCATTGACCCAAATGCTGAGAATGGATCATATAAATTTCCAGTAAAAAGAATTGAGAGAAAATTTCCCTTTTGACCAAATTTTAGAGGAGAGAGAGGGAGGGGGGGGGGGGGGGGAGGGGAATTTGGGAGGACTAACTATATTTACTTCAAAGATTTAAAATAACATCCTAGGATCTCCTATTTGAAATAGCATAGAAGCCAATTCCTATCTAAATAGAATTCAAAACTAAATCTAACCCAGTTGCACTAAATTAGAAATCTTTATCCTAAATAAGATAATAACCTGACAAAATAATCTAGATAATTCCTCTTGTTGCCGACCAAGCTTTGTAAACACTGTCCATGATATTATTTGACATTTCAAATAAAAATTATTAAACAATTTTATCTCATGGAGTATACTATTTCTCTCTTACTTTCAGCCAAACATATAAAATGATTTTCCTGCAGACAGTTTAAATCTAGTCAATCAAGACACCCAGCACATGGCAATTGATAAATGAGTCAGCCTTTCACAACTATCCTTTACTCGAGTAGTTCTTATTAAAACACACTTCTTATCCTGCAAAATTTGTATAAATAGACTATATATATATAGCATTTAGTTTACTTTACATTCAAAATATGCATGCAGCCAAATAACCCAATTAAACAACATAGGTACAAATTTCATAATTGTTGTTATTATGAAAAGAAAATATTGGAGGTTGGTTTTGACTTGTTATTGAGAATGTAATTCTCATTGGATGATTCATATGACTTACTGACTGTACCAATAAACAACAAGGATAGTCCTTGCTAGTCCCCCATCGCTTTCTTCTCAAGGGGAGGGGAGGAGCAGGGGGGCTGAGGTGATTACTTTAATTTTTCCATCATTTTTTTTTGGAAATTGATAAATGAGTCAGCCTTTCCCAACTATCCTTTACTCAAGTAGTTATTATTAAAACACACTTCTTATCCTGCAAAATTTGTATAATTAGACTATTTTTCTTGATTGTTTATCTCTCTAAGTATCCCAAGTTATTGTCCATATTCTTAGTAAAGATATTAAAAAATGTATTTCCATTAGATTTAACCAAAAGGGTTTAACATCAAGATGCTCACAGTCACTAAGAAGACAGTTTTCTGTCTAGAAGCTGCTATATAATAGCAAATTTTGCTCTGTTGACATGCACTCCTCATTATACATAAGATAATACAATAATGAATGGTACTAATAGATGGCTTCTCCTTCCAGCAGATAATACAACTCCAAGGATCAATTGACAAACATTAAGAGGTGTCAGCCATCTTTTCAATATACTCTTTTATAGCAAAGTAGAATATACGTTATTGATGAATCATTCATTCCATGTTCATTATGATCTACCATAAAGAATGCAAGCGTAGATGATGCAACACCTTAAGGCCTAAGTTCTCAACTATACTTGTAGAAAAGTTCTTACACAACCAATATCACAGTGGCACCAAACAACACTTTCTTGACATGTTATGGACAATGAAAAACTCTTTCTATGCATTGGGTCTAACTGACAGACCCACCAATAATTTAGAATTACCAACAGAGTGAATGCATTTGATCTTTCTATTGGAATTAGAAGAATATTCTTCACAATAAATCACCATAACTTTGCTCCTCTCATCATTTCCCAACTTCTGAGGGAATAACTCTACGAGAAGCTTCCTAAATGTACATTTATCATAAAATCTCCATAACATTCAACATAATGAAAGGAGATGTGTATTCCTTTTTACTTTCATTCTTAACACTCCAGGATCTTCCTTGGACCCTTGTTGAGCCTTCTAGTTCCAGGTTAGTACTTCTTGATGATGTTGATAGAATGTTGTCTAAACTAGAAAAGACAAAGTTCATCATAAATATGGGGATTAAGCTCAAATGCCTGCACTAGGCCCCATCGATCGGAATTCCAAGGACACCATCCATCACCAAAAACATCATATATACCCCTACATAATTTGAGATTTGTCAAAGACTATGTCACTTCCTCCAATGATCATTGCTACTACTTCTGGAAGGAAGTCCAACTATAGCAGTTTTCTGTACTCTAAGAAGTTTCTTTGTTTACTCAATTTGTCAGTAGACATACCATTTGGAGAAGGCATAACGAGCAAGCTTCAAGCAAGAGAATGTAACCTTGTTGAGAAAACCATATCCACATATGTATTGTAAGGCTTCAGTTGGTCTATTGAGTTACTTGACGTCAATAGTACCATTGAAGCTTGGTATCTCCACTTTGTTTCTACCTTGGAAGGGTTGTTTTTCTTCATAGTATAATATGATAGAATGATGTTCACATCTTAATTAGCATGGTCTGTCTTACAATCTGAATGCATTAGCACTTTCAATGGTATATCCTTTGTTAGTTGAGGGTGAGAGGAGGAGCAAGAGGTGGAGAAGTGTAGGCAAGGGTTGGATCTTCAAGGCACATGCCAATATAGTTTAGAATGACATATTTGATTAGAATTGTCATTATCAAGGGTGAGTCTGGAACATTTTTAGTAGAAGTTGCAGGATGCATATATTGCTTATTGCATAACATAGCAACTTAACATGGTTACCTTCCTTCTTCAATGGTGTCAATGTCATAGCAAACTTGAAAAAAGAACTTTCATTTTTGGGTAGCCACTTTCAATCAATAACACGCACCAACGCACTTCTTGATTCTCTACTAACAACTTGATGCTAATTATTTTAATTCATGAAACCAAGGTTTCTTTTACTCAGAAAAATTAGCAAAGCACGATGAAGAACTTCTAGTTTTCTCTTCCTTGGATCTAAACTCCTTCAGGTTTCTTCTAAATCTTTTATTTCTTGGTAATTCTTTTTATCTCCTTGAAGTCAAAGATCTAAGCATGAAGATCCTAGCACAATATTAAAAGTGACAGTTAGTAAATTGGTGATGATAAAAGTCACAAGAAACTAATTGATCAAGATAAAACTTTAAGGAAAGCTCAATGGAACCACATTAGAGCATTGCAATAATTATCCAAAGGCTTTTCCAAATAGCTTCTTGAACAAGAAGATGAAAGGTATGACACAACCAAGAGGGGTGTAAATTGGTGCACTTTTTAAATTATTTTTTGTGCATAATTTTTTTCTTTTCTTTTTCAAATAAAATCTGATTTTGAAAGCAATGTACTCTAACAAGTTGCAAAAGTAACATATTTTTCTTTTGATCAAGCCATACTTTCTTCCAACTAATTTCATGAATAGAAAAATACTTTCAAACACCTATTTTTGATTTTGTATCACAAGAAACAATTAGATCACAAGATGTTTCCCATCATCACAAAGCATTCTAAACATATAAAAAGTGGAACAATAGTAAAAATTCATAGAATAAACCAATGTATTATTGTTCATCATAACATGACATACATCCACTCCTCGAGTCCTCCTCTAGAGATTTTCATACACTCATTTTGCTACTACAAGGTAGAAAATCTCTTTACTTAATGGGTAATGGAGAAACCTATCCCTTCTTCTACACCAAATGAGAAGAATACTTTTCTAACTCATCGGTTAGTCACACAAAGTCTTCACAAAAGCTTTTGAGATCTAAGATCTCTCTTACAAGTAGCTCTCATAACAACTAAATCTTCAACCATGAGGTAATAAACAATGTGTGCTCTCTCTCTATCTCTCAGTAAAAACTCTCTCTTTGGGTTAAAGTGCTACCTCATTGAGTTTCCAACAAAAAGACATCCCTCTCATATTTAGAGTTTAATATTAGATTATATATCAAGTGCTTAAAGTAAGAAAACACTCTTTTTTATAAAAAAAACACATCACTGGTTGATCGTACAATAAGATTAGTTACATTGTTAAATTAATATTAATAAGAAAAAGTACTTCTATTGATTAGATTGAACTAATCACGTTGATTAGACAATACAATTAGTTCAAAATATAAATTTATTAATTAGTACAAATTGATTTGTAGAGGTGAGTTCTCTACTATTGATGTGTCACTTTAATTGACTTTGCTTGCCTAGATCTACAATTATACTTCTTCTAACCCTACAAAGGTTGTCAAGGAGATTGCTTCTTCTGATCTTATTATTGGAAGTGACTTTTCTTGGCACTTTGTGTGGTCTTTTTCAACCTCTATTTAGATGATACAATATAAGGTATTATGGTAAATTGTTATACAAGATGTTCATTATGTAACTTTTGCATGTGTTGACATTTTTTGGCTTCCCCAAGATCATTTAATGGCAAAATAAACATACAAACAAAAAGAATTTCTTCCCTATTTTACAAATATATATTTCTTGTTCTTTCTTGAAGTACATAGCATAGATATCCTACAAAAAAGGTTGCCTGATAGTAAAAGTCATGCGTCTTAAGGCAAAACACACAAGTAACTTTATCAATGTTTAACTACCAAAAAATAAGTGTCCTTTCTAATCCAACTCAAAGCATAAGGACTTCAGTGTGGAATCTTTTTGAGCCCTAATTTTTCATCAAGAGCATCTACTTCTAAAGTTTATAATGCTTTGGCTACTCAGATATTTTGATAGAAGTGTTCCACCTTCACTTTATTATTTTTATAAGCCCTTGACGTTAGCTTTTTAATCACCTCTACAGTTGGCAAGCTCTGCCATTTACACCACATTTGTGGTTAAAATCTTCATGATTTTGGTCATATATTTGGCCTCTTCTTAAGGTCAAAAAAAAAAATAAATAAATAAATAAATAATAATAATAATAATAATAAGTGTCTATGGACACTTGAACCAATTGATTCAAGTTACAGAGGGCCATAAGTGGGTTCAACTAAAGTGAATAGGCACATCCTAGATCAAACCAAGTCAACCAAGCTCAACTATGAAAACTTCTTCCTCCTTGCTCTTAAGAGATTATGATGGTGCCCATATGGTTCGTCATTTACAAACATTTTAGTAACCTTTGATATCACCAATGTTTTCATTCGTTCAAAATTCATTTATAGAGTTCGGAAATACTCTAGATTAAAGTGCCTTGCACATTCCATAATTTAGCAAGTTATGGTCAATAAATGCTCCTCTCTAGAAAAGAACAATAGACAACATAGGCATTCATTTATATTGGGCTTGAATGAGATGCATCATACCATGTTGGATTTTTTCCCATCAATTCACTTATGAAATAACCTGCATCACCAATACGCAAATATAAATGCTTAAATAGATCACATCTCTAAAGTGGTCACTAGCAGCAATTGTTGTCAGACACTCAAATTAGCCTGGGTTCAAGAGATATACCAGTTTAGCCTAAGAATAAGACACGTCCGATGTGAATTAGTAGTTTCTAATGAAGACATAGCTTCAATCTTCTTCTTCTTCTTCTTCCATTCTAGATAGGCATGAAATTTGGAATTGGATTTGACTAAATTCATCAAGTATATAATTAAATTAAACGTATTTAGGAGATTTCACAGCAATTCCCGGAGCTTTAAAGTCTGGAGAAGGTCTAGATCTTCGCTAGCAGCGTGTCATTACTTATTAACAAAATACGTGGAACTTCAATTTCAATAAGTTTCTTTCTTTTTAAACATATCACTTAACCAAATTCACGAAACTATTGATTTTCAACAAAACTCTTTCTCAAACATCAAGAAACAAGGCAGACTATCTTTCCTTTTTAGATCAATCACCCATCTAACAAATCTATCTACCAGATCACGATAATTTTCGTTTAGCTTGCACAACACATCAATTTAGGCCTTTCTAAATTTCAAAATTGGAGAATTAGATAACAGCCATGCAAAAAAATTGTTTTTTATATGGTCTTCAATTTATCGGAATCCGATGAAATAAAGCCAAAGCAACCGAATAAATGAATAGGATCTCACATAAATGCACGAACAAAGGATTTTCCCTTTCCGTCGCCTGAGGCAACAATGCGCTGGCCGTCAGGAGACCACTGGAGATCGTCGATGCGGCCAGAGAGGACGCGAAACTCGCACTTCAGCGCGCGGTCACCGTGGCTGCCCCAAATTCGAATCATACCAGTGACGTCGGCAGAGGCAATCCACTCGCCGTTAGGGGAGAAGCGCGCCACCGTCGTCTGGTGCGCGTGCTCGCCATAGATTGACACATCCATCGGAGCCCCAAGGCGCCGAATAATCACCGCCCGACCATTGCAGTAAATGATAGAGTCGGACTTCGGATCGCCAGAGATCAGGATTCCCCGGCCACGCTCAGTCGATGGAACGCAAGCGTACGTCTCTGAGAGTTCCGCCATCCCTCTACTTCAAGATGTGTACTCCTCTCACAGACACATAAATGCACACTTTTCTTTTAACTCACCACCCGACCATCGTTGGGAACGAAGGAAATCTTCTTTTCAAAGCTTGTGGAGAGATGATAGCTCAGAGGGATGAATTATGACTGGAAAAAATATAATATGCAAAATTATATATATATATAGTAAAAGTTTATATATCTGGTAATATTTTAAACTGGAGAACTATTTCAGCTAATTTAATTGTTAAAAAAATTATAAAAACTAAAATAACATCACTTATAATTACAATCTAATATTAATTTGAATAAGTGTTAAATAGCCATGAAACAAATTTAAAACATGATTAATATGTTATTCTTGAAATAAAATAAAAAAAACTAAACTTTTTAAAAAACTTAATATAATTTATATTCAACTCTTTTATTAAAAAAAAATTGATGTTGATTGATAAAAGAGTTAAATATGGTTTAGTTAAGCGTTCAATATGTTCTAATAAGATACTTAAAATACATCATTTAAAAAATTTATAAGAGAACTTAAACTTCTTCGAAGACTTTTTTTTTTTTACTTTTAAGACTTGAATAAACAAATGTTTAATGATTTTATTGAAGTTAATTTGACATTAACGTTGAAAGGATTGCATATAGAATCAATTAAGTGCCTAAATATGTTCGAATAGGGTATTTAAATATTATTCAAAAAGTTTATAAAACAGTTGAGATTTATTTGAACACTAAATCAAATATGTATTAAGCAAAGATAATTAGGGTTTAGGGTTTAGGGGGTTTAGGGGGTTTAGGGTTTAGGGTTTAGGGGGTTTAGGGTTTCGGGTTTAAAGTTTAGGGTTTAGGGTTTAAGATTAAAAAAAAAATAAAAACCCATAGAAGGGGATAAGTGATAAAAAAAATAAGTACAAACTAAAGGAACACAATAAAGGGACTAGTAAAACCTAATGCACAAAAAGAGCTACAACAAGTCTACAAAGAAAAAAAAGGTCCCAAACAAGAAAACCTAAAACACAATACAACTCTCCAAAATACATAACAACCAACCATAACAATAAAAGAAAATACAAAAATCCTATAGCAAATATTGCAACAGCACTACATAATAAACCAAATAGGCATAGAACTGAAGAAGCAACAAACTTTAAACCAAAATAATCCAAAAGCCTTCTCCTTGAACAATCCACCATAAGCCAAGCTCCAACAGCTCATCAGCAATAATAAAAAAAGTCCTTTGATATCAATTCAATATGATCCACCTCGAACACAATAACTCCACATATCCAACATCAATTCATGCAACAATATGTCCAAGACCATCACTAGAACCCAAACCAAAACAAAAACTAGCCAACAACTGAACCCCTAACCACACAAACCAACAAAAAACCCACAGAACCGACCAATTAGGAAACACAACAAAATCCCAACCAAGACACCAACCCAGAACAACACCAAAAAACATAAACCCACAAAAAACCAGCCAACAAAAATTCAACCAACACAAACCAGCCAAAAAAAAAACCAACCAACATCTTTATGATGATCGGTAAGAAATGATATTATTATCGAGAAGATGATATTGGAAATGCAAGGTATATAAAAGAGAAGATTTTAGATGATTTATGATAAGATTATATTGAGTAAATCTCAAATTTCATTGATCCAATTTATGAGATGTTAATAGTGACAGATACACATAAGTCTTTTTTACATCTCATTTATGAGATGTGAGATTCTAGGTTAGCCTAGATGAAAGAAATAATATATAGACTTGAGAGAAAGACACTTGATGAATACTCAAGTTTGAGGTATTATCTATACTATTCTTGAAGATATGTTGAGCAAAAGTAACACACTTCTATATTACTTAGCTCACTCACCAAATCCAAGGTAAATTTTAATATTTTTTTTATTATTAATTCTCAAAATTTTTAATAATAATTATATATTCTACTTTATTTTATTATTATTTGAAGATGTTCAAGTAAAGAATGATTTCAAGAGGATCCTTAACGAGTTTCTCCACATAAAGATTTAGAAATTTTAAATATGAGTTTGACATGTTTGAAGCGTTATTTTTTAAACGAGGAGAGAAGAATGGTTAATATAGAGCTTGCTAAATTTTTTTGTTATTTAGAAGACTTTGGTGACCAAGAGTCTTTGCATGATAGGTGGAGAATTGATCAAAAAAGGTGGTGGTTGATTTATGGAGCTTCAACACCTCTATTTCAAACAATCGTCATAAAACTTCTTGGTCAGGTTTCATCATTCTCTTATTGTGAGAGAAATTTGAGCACATACTCCATCCAATTAATGAAGATGAACAAAATTACTCCACAATGGGTTGAAGATTTAGTTTTTGTGCATACAAAGCTTTAGCTTATATCAAAAAAGACTCCAATTTATACAGAAGGAGATTGTTGGTGGAATTTTGAAAACATATTTTAAAAATATTAGTTTTCTTTGTGACTTAAAATTGAATTCTAAAATCAAATTGTCTTTTAAAGTTAGGTTGAAATTTTCTGGATTTGAATCAAATATTTAATGTTCTAAAATTATTCGAATCATCTAATGTTTTTTAATCAAAGGGTTAAATTTTGAATCTTAGATTAAGAATGTTTTCTAAAAAAAAAGTGTTTTATTAAAATATTAGCCCTTAAGACGAGTTGAATGCCTTTAAGTTTGACTGATTTAGAGTTTATTTGAATTAATCATGAATCTTCAAAATTTTGATCACTCATTGGAATTATTTAATTATCCTAATTAGAGAGGTTTTGATGTTTTGAATTCAATTGAGTTCCAAACTCCTTGTAATCAATTCGAAGGTCATGAATGACCCAAGGATAGATTCCAAGTGTTTAGGAATTCTCTGAAATTTTAAATTATTATAAATTAATTACATTAATTAAATATCAGATTCTAATGATTATTAGAATATTCTTAAACTTGAAGTAAAAATCTAGTTAATTTTAACTTTTAATGTGTTAAGGATTCAAATCTGATCAATTAGGGCTATTTATAGTTTTAGATTTAAAAGTGATTTATTGAAATTTCTAGAAGGTTTTAAGGTTTGATTAAGGTTTAAACTTAAGGGGTTTGAAATTGAAGTCAATTGGGTTTAAATTTGATTTACTTAATCATTATATGTGTTGATTGGGAAAGCTTTGATATTTTTATAAATTTTATTTGAGTTATTATCAAATATTTAAGTTTTCAAATTCTAAAGAAAAAGAAATTAATAATTGATTGTTGTTTGAGATCAAATCGATTATGTATATTAATCCTAAGGTGTATGTCGCTACGTATCTATGTTTAATTTTCATCCCTAAAGGATGCATGTGTGAATCCTAGAGTTTGTTTAAGTTTTCTAAGACTCATCCTTAGTTATTGTCCTTAAAGATGTCACTAGGTTCCATGGGTTTGAATCAGTGTCACTAACCCTTTGGACATACATACAAATGTAGACAAGCTATGTTGATGGGTTTTGAATTTGTAAAAAAAGAAAGCATATAGTGACTAAATACAGGAATTATTGCCAGAATTTAAAGCGGGAGAAATAACTCAACAGATGAATATAGAAACCTTATGCTCTTTTAAGAAAACTTACCTGGTCACCGGAGCTAGTCAACGGTGACTCTGGCCGTAGCACCCCGTTTGGAGGAAACGGGGCGACTGAAGCTCCTTGGCTCTATCTTCTATCAACTCCATCAGTACCTCGTGAAAAGGCGAAGAGAGAAGAAAGTGTCAGAATATCATGTATGTGAATATAAAAACTGGTATGAATTAACATGTAAACGAATATGTGAAAATATGAATCAAATCAAACCATTGAAGCAATTTCAAAGTATATATATCCTTGCAAGAAATAACTTCGATGTATGTGACATCTCACAAGAATAATTTTAAAATATATGCTTGTATGTAAAAAGGAATTTCAGCTCATATACTATCTTGCAAGGACAAATGACTATATGTAACTCATTTTTACAAGGATATG
>NW_021318595.1:6609754-6640461 GCF_001605985.2 Dendrobium catenatum
TGTATCGTTAGAAAAAAGTATAGATCACCTCGAGAGGTGAGAAAAGAATTTCCATGAACGTATTCATTCATTTTTTTAGAATTTATGAAATTCATCTTTTGAATATTACACCAGCGGCATGTTGAAAGAAACTTCATATGGCCCCAAAGGGTCAAAAATGAGGTTCAACTGAATATCTCAAGCTACAATATTCAAGAGTGTGATCGTTAGGTTCAAATCCAAAGCCTTATAAAGAAAGATGTATCTCCCCGAAGGGGTGGAAATATCATCGATTGATAAATTCTTTGAATTAATTAACATGATGTATCACTTAATGATTCTTAAGTTTCACCAAAGAAATCCAATTTAGTTTGCAAAAATCAATTTTTTAAAATCAGGTGCGCGTGGTGGTTCTAAAATCTCGCCTACGAGCGCAAGCGCCTCGTAGTTATTACATGTCATAAGAAAAACGAGGTCTCCCTGACGCAAGACATCTCAGATTAAAAAGCAACGGCAGAACATTTTATTTTAAGATTTCTAGAATGATACCGAAAGGGAAGGTGATTTGGAATTTCAATGGGCGATTGGATCAAATTGAACACTTATTTCCGGAGTCTAACAGAGGAGGATGGTAAGGAGGTCCTTAGAGATTCTGAAGATAATTCAGAAGTGCCCAACCTAAAGCTAAGTGTTGGGGTCTTTAAATTTTTAGATTGAGGAATCTTTAGTGTTCAAGTAAAAATTTTATTAGAAAATTGGGACTTATATTCTCGCATCACATGAATTCGGAAGTAAAATGCCCAGAAAGGTGAGGGGTGAAGACTAACCTACTCAGTGGGTATGAGCCCCGTGTAAGAATCCCATCGGTTTTCTCATCGTCCGGGTTCGTCGGTATCCTGTATCGATCGCCTACTTAATCGTAGTGTTACCAGAGATCCTTGTGTAGGCAACCATGGGGGGTTACCCTCATTCGAAGGGGAACTCAATCAGGCCAAGGGCTGGGGACCTAATTCCTATGGCTAACTAAAGCAGGAAGTGCATTAGTTGTTCTGTGATAGTGAACCTATGTCTATGTTAGCTTAAGCCTAGGGATGCCACTCCCATTTTTGGTTTATGGCTTTATCAATCTATCTAAGAAAAAAAGAAACACTCTGGACCTAACCTAAAGCTAGAGTCCGTGTTCCTAATTAGGTCCAATCCGTAATGGTGGTGTGTATGGTAGGCTGTGTGTGTTTGGATTAATATCATGAAATCGGTACGGTAAGTTGGTTAAAGTGTGTTTTAATGGTTCTGGTTAGTTGAAGAGGCTCAAGGGAAGATGTTGGTAAAGTTTAAATCTTAGTGGATGTCAGAAATTTTGATGTTTTAAGAATTGATTGTTGTTTTGAAAGGCTAGATTTGAATTTTCTGATTTGAATCAAATATTTAATGTTCTAAAATTATTCGAATCATTCATGTTTCAATCAAGGGTTAAAATTTGAATTTTAGATTAAGAATGTTTTCTAAAAAAAAAGTTTTTATTAAAAATTAGCCTTAAGACGAGTTGATGCCTTAAGTTTGATTGATTTTAGAGTTTATTTGAATTATTATGATCTTCAAATTTGATCATTATTGGAATTATTTAAATTATTTAATTAGAGAGGTTTTGATGTTTTGATTCAATTATTCCAAACTCCTTGTAATCAATTCAAAGGTCATGAATGACCCAAGGATAGATTCCAAGTGTTTAGGAATTTCTTTGAAATTTAAAATTATATTAATTAATTAATAATTAAATATCAGATTCTAATGATTATTAGAATATTCTTAAACTTGAAGTAAAAATATTGTTATTTTAACTTTTAATGTTTAAGGATTCAAATCTGATCAATTAGGGGCTATTTATAGTTTTGATTTAAAAGTGATTTATTGAAATTTCTGGAAGGTTTAAGGTTATTAAGGTTTAAAGGTTTGATTAAAGTTTAATAAACTAGGTTTAAGAACTTGAATTCAATTGGGGTTTAAATTTGATTTACTTAATATTATATGTGTTGATTGGGAAAGTTTGATATTTTTAAATTTATTTGAGTTATTATCAAATATTTAAGTTTTCATTTTCTAAGAGAAGAAGATTAATAATTGATTGTTTTTGAGATAAAATGATTATGTATATTAATCTTAAGGTTAATGTCGCTAGGTTATATGTTTAATTTTCTCCTAAAGACGATGTGTGAATCCTAGAGTTTGTCTAAGTTTCTCTAAGATCGTCCTTAATTATTGTCCTTAAAGATGCCACTAGGTTAATGGGTTTGAATCATGTCACTAACCCTTGGACATCATACAAATGTAACAAGCTATGTGAGTTTTTGAATTTGTAAAAAAAGAAAGCATATATAACTAAATCACAGAATTATTGCCAGAATTTAAGCGAGAAATAACTCAACAAGAATAGAAACTTTGCTCTTTTAAGTCTAAAAACTTACTGGTCACCGGAGCTAGTCAACGGTGACTTGGCCGTAGCACCCCCGTTTGAGAAACGGGGCGACTGAAGCTCCTGTGCTCTATCTCTAATTACTCCACAGTACCTTCGAAAGGCGAAGAGAGAAAGGAGGTTGTTAGAATTAACATGTATGAAAATAGTAAAAAGTTAACTAATGAATTGACATGTGAGTAACATATATGTGGAGCATTGAATGAAACATCTCAAATCTACCTATTAGGCCATCTATTCAAATCAGTAAAATATGGAGAAATATCATTAGCCGCTAAAGCAGCATTCTTATCAAATGAATAACTTAGGAAATTAATTAAAAGAACAGGTTTTGTACAATGGCATTCAAATACCAAGAAGACCAGTATCCTGATTTTGCGCGAAGGATTGGGAGATCTGAAAACACCTCAAGAATAGTTAAAGCCCAAGAGAGAATAATTCTGAGTAGTGAACATAGGCATTGGCATCTAACGATTAAAAATATAAACTAAAAGTACGAAATCTTCAAGTTTAATCAAAACATCTTGAATATACACTTATTGTTGGAATATAAGACTATATAATAATAGCACTTCCACATCATTCGTATCTTGGGAAATATAAGCATGCCTACATATTCTCTGCAACAAATGACATGCCAACTACAGTGAGTTTATCAAGATATTAAGAGGACCATTATCTCAGTTTTTAAAAGATAAAAGTTGACGGAGGAGAAGGCAATCGGCATTTCCAATTTCGTCAAACCCACCAAATTGGAACAACAACTATTACCAATCATTCAATGTAAGGGGTCAACCTCCAAGAAAAAATTTCCTACATGACCAAAGCACTTATGGTAAGACTTATGAGTGCTCATAATTAAAAACATACAAACATACGGAGATGCTCTCCCAGCATTCAGACCATATGCTATCAAGCAATATAAAGGACCTTTGTGTTTAGCACAATGAATTCTTTATTCATGCAGCAATAGTGTTAATGCAAACCTCCTCCAAACCTTCATATAAAATTCTCATTCCTTTACAAGAAAAGGATGAGATTATAATGCTTGACTTCAAAAAATTGTGACAAATTTATAGAAAATGCTAAAGAAAAGAAAACCACATATTTCTTTTGCTGGCTGATGGTTTCTTCAGTTTTTCAAAGTAGGAAGGGTTTCGGAGTTCAGTGGCCGCGTTTGAACATCATGCGCAATAAGAATACATCATAAAGATAGCCAACCACCACTTAACCATAAGTTACTATATTTTCCACATGAAATCTTGTTTGATCGAAATCCAATCTACGAACATATAGTGTTAATCATAAGCTGACACGGAAAAAGTTATTTGGTAGAATGCAAAAACAGCGTTTCTTCAAAATAGTGCACTAGGAGACTGCATTCGAATCCGTCTCACGCATTTTAGAAGTTATTCCACTGAAATATGCTGCAGAGGCCTGTTGGCACTTGTTAGTTCTATAAGTTTCCAGAAAATAGAAAGCATAAGGGGATAAGTGAGAAAACGATTGCATGAGAGTGGTAATCCAGACACTTCCTCTTATGAACTATTCACGTTCAAATCACCATATACCTTATCAAAAGAAGGGAGGAAAAGTAAATTTTGCTTCATCCTTTCCAAAGACTCATACATCTTTCTAACATAAAGCTTATAACCTTGCCCTTGAACTCCACAATCTCAAAACTGAAATATGAAGGCTTATGTAGAATTCCAGACAAGCTCCAATCCCCACTTAATGTCAAATGTGTATCAATCACTACTTGCCGTGAATTTAAATCCAGCAATAATATTATTGGAAAGGAAGATAACTCCACTTACTTGAATTAATCAAACCTCTTTTCAAAATTCCTAGCTCTCAAATAAATGACATTAAACAGAGATTGAATGTCAAAGGTATTAGAAACATCATGTAATATAAAAAAACATGAATGGTATTAATCATATGCAAACTAAAACTAGATCAATTACTAAATGGTTATGCAAACAATCATAAAAATATAATAAAAAAAGTAAGTTATGATGGAATAATTTTGTCTCTAGAGTATGGGTATTCAATGATTTAATAAGCTCAGATCACCATTGGACAATCTCAAGCACGCACAACATTTTACCTCTTAAAAGAATTTCTTGTAAAGCTTCTTTTTCCACCAAGTAATCAAAAAGGTAAAGATAACCAAAAAATGATCAGTATTGAAGTTGTGAGTATATAAAGGCTTTCATTTTTTCAGCAAAATCCATTTAGGTATAAAGAGAATTTCTAAAGACTAAATCAACACCATACTTCATAACTGGAATAATAGAAGATGGTAAATTAATGCAATATAATATTAGATAAAAGAACTTTAAATAAGAGGAGACAACTACAGCCCTCCGTTTAATGTCAGAATGATTAAAAACAAAGACGTCACTTTAACGTCCACCTCTTTTGATAAGAAACTAGCGACTAAAATTAAATATCGGTTAAGATTTATCAGCAATTCTTTACAGCACATCAAACAAATGGTTTCCTTTATTTTGCACAAATTGATATATGCCAACCTCACTCATCAACTTGAGGAAGTGATAGGAACCTAATAGAAAACTATATAATAATCATAAAGCCTCTATAGTAGCAGCTAATTATTTTTTAAACAAAAGGGTTAACATTTGATTAGAAGAAAGAAAGGTGTTCTTACCGTCCTATTCTTGATACGTGAAGAAGAAACCAGTGGATTGCTCTTTTCTTTATATCACAGATATTGCATTTTTTTAGTGATATGTTAGGTTTTCTTTTGCCCCTTTGACGCTAGAGATCTCAATAGGATCATTGCCTTTCTTAATTCCTTGAACAACAAGAACAGCAAGTAATACAGCCAAGAATTCAGTCCAAGCAACGCGGACCTAGGAGAGGTCGAAGAAGGAGGCGTATTATAGCTGCATCTAGGGCTTGTTTAAGATGGCTGAAATTGGTAGCCGATTTTCTCTGTATAGTGGAGATCCAACAGCAACTCGTCCTGCTCTTTTTGTTTTGCTTGGTTCGGCTAAAACAAGAGCAAAGGGAATATAACCTTGGCGAAAGAGGGTTGTGAGGTACAAGACCTTCTTCTTCTTTCGCCGGTCCTGTAGTGTCTCCCAGAATTTTTTCTCTTCGTGCGAGCTTCTGTAAGGATGATCGGCGGATCCTGTTAACCAAGGAGTCGACTGGGCTTATGGAACGGAAGGTGAGGAGTCCGTTCTGTTGCTCGGAACTCGGAGTTGCTGCAGTGCTGAGGGAATAGGTGCCGGCGATTGGAGGTAGGGCCGTTGACCGAGCAAAAGGGCTGAGATCTAAGCCTGCGCACGGCTAGAAGTGAGACGAGGCTTTCAGGTTGTGGTAGCTGTAGGAGGAGTCAAGCTAAGAAGGGGGTGAGGTGTTGCTGATCGGCTGCTTCATCGTTCCCAATAGTGCGGAACCTCAAATGGTGGATCTTGATCTCATAGAGGGAGAATGAGAGCAGCTGTCTATGGCATGGAGCCGTGAGTGCAGATGGAAGTAGTGGGAGATTCCAGATGACGCTTGCCCCTAACTCCCACTTAAAACCTTAAAAAAAAAATTCGGAGTCAATCGACCATTCTGGCCTTCAATGAATCAAATCCGATTTGGTTAACATTATGTTGCGGAATTAAGATGATTATAGTCTCAAAACAATAAAATAAAAGCTAAAATTTAATGAGACCCAATTAATTATGCAATATCCTTATTTAAAAGGGTCAAAATTAGTTTTGCAATTTATTCAAAATTGGGATTTAACTCAGGTAAGTTAAATAGAGCGCTAAGTTTTTCAAGTTAATTTGCACTTGAGACTCGAATCGGACAATCTAAATTAAATTTGAATCGAAGCCAGGGGAGTAAAATTCAAATTGTTCGAACAAGATCGAGTCATACAGATCTAGTTTGTAAGTGATCAGAACTTGACTTTAATTAACTATTCGTATAAGGTCAATTTTTGATGTATTAAAGGAAGACCGATCGACGGTCGATTATGAGCTAAGATTCAAATGATTCATTGAATGTTAGATTGCATCTGATGGAAGTATACTGAAATTTTGCAGTGTGGTGAAAAGAATGGAGTGAAGAGGGTGTGATGAAAGTTTGTTAGAGTTGGATTGGGATTTGTCTTGGGCCTATATGAATCGACAAGTGAGAACTTGTCGATCATTAGGTCACCAAAATAAAACCCAGTGGGTCCTAATGACCTCATACAAAAATGAGGTCATACAGAGATTAACAAGATGTGGGATATGTGTTGGAGATGGATTTGAGTCCCTGATGATATAAGAATATTGAAGATTGCTAATCTTTTAAATTGGAGCCTGAATTGGAAGTAATGTATTTTATTGAAGACAGCTAAAATCCAAAGCTAAATCCTGAAAAGCTAAATCCCTAACCATTCCCTTCGCACTTAATAGTTGAGAACTTCATGTTATTTAGACAGTTTATGTTTATGTTTTTTATATTGTACTAGACATGTTATGCTTACTTTTTTGATATTATAGAGCTATTAAAGATTAATTATTGATGTTGCTTTAGGATATTTTGTTTGTCAATTTTAATATTATGTCTTTGATTGCATTCTTAATTTTATGCATGATTTATAAGTTATTAATGTCGTGTCCGTGTTGTACCCGCGGTTGATGTACTTTTAAAGATAATTAACGTGTCCTGTATTTCAAATATCGCTGCAACATGGAATGCCCATTAGTAGGCAAGAAAACACTGAAGGTGAAGATTTCCTTGAAGGTCAAGTGATGAAGAGTTGATGCTAGTTGCATAATTATGCATCCATCTATGAAACCACCCAATCGCAAGATTCAAATGTTGATTGACATGGTTTGAAACCTTTCCTCATTATGAATCTGAAGTGGTACATATCATGAATTTTGGCTATGAACGTTTGGCCTTTGCAAACTCCTAGAAAATAATAGTTGGTTCAAGCGCTAGCTCCGTCTTGCTAAGGTGGAGGTGCGTATGTATTCAACACTAGTGTTATTGGTTGCGATAACAGCAAGGTATTGAAGTTAACGCTGCGAATCCCTATGCTAGCATTGAGTTAAGGATTCATGAAAGCATTTCCCATCCCATGTAAATGCAATATTTAACCCTTTCATCTTAATCTTCTCTCATTTTCCTCCATAAGTGTTCTTCGTGGAGTGTATTGCGATCCTTATGTTATACTAAGCAAAAATGTCAAACTACATCTCATGAATGTATCGAGCTCCTAGCATCGGCGCATTGAACAATTATGTTTGAATCTTGCTTATTAATGTATATTTTGTGTCGGAAACGTTGAGCCAATGAGGTAGGGTTTCAGGGTTTAGGGTTAGGGTATTTAGGTTTAGGTTTAGGGTTATATGTACAGTTATGTTCAATGTTAAAAAAAAATTAGAATTTGCTTCACAACATTCAACCTCAAATCAAATCAAACAACTTCAACATATGTCAAATATCTATATCCTTGTTTCATCAACTTAGAAGAATGGAAAAAATAAATTATTGGATGAATCATTTAGTATGCTGCTTTGCATTGTCTTACATTCACCATTGGCACGAAACAACAGATCTTTAAGGGTAATGAAAATAGAAATATGTTTGCAAGTAAAGATAGCTCCATATATGCTAACAAACATTGATGAAACACTGCTATGAGCAAATGAACCTTTTCTTTTATTAGAACAATGAGATCTCTATGAGCAGCCAATTCCTTCTTTGTGCTAAGGATTGCATCAATATTCAAAGAATCAAAATTGTAAGTGTCAACTGATTCACTCGATAAAAATCTTAAAAGATGCTTAACTTGTGTATAATCAATCAAAGGAAATTTTCATGAGTATATTACCTCATAAGAACAAGTTCAGCACATGACCTCTAAGCATTGGAAGAAGATAAATATTCACAAAGCCTCTTTTTTTTAACAACACTTATTGCTCTTCACCTTTATTGTGAGAATTTGAGTAAATAATAAAGATGGGAAAATATATGATTGTAATTCATTCATCTTGCATGTACATCTAGCATTCAAACATAAAGGGGTATATATATGTGAGATTTTCAATCTAACTAAAATTCTCCTTGAATACACATGATATTGGGCATCATAATGAACGCGCCATTTTCTAGCAATGAGGATTCGTCAAATACACACAATCACCATTTGGCAAAATATTCATAGTGGACGTCAATCTCATTTCACTATCTCCATTCAACACTTATACTCAATATAACTAAGAGATGGACAACTCAAAGCAATTCCATTCCCCTCCAACAGATCAAAACATTTTCTCACAAAAACTATAGAACTTTGCATTGCATTGATACATACTCAAGATCAAAATGGAAAACAAATGAAGTTGAGCAATGTGGTTTCCAACCTTCATACTATATAATTTCAAGCATGTATGGGAAAACCTTCAATAAATCCAGGAATCTTATTTGATGTCAAATATTCATACACAATACTTGTCAGGAGTCTATAACCAATATCATATTATATTATAAAAAGAAAGCAGTTTATTTGCATCAAATTTTGACATTGACCATGATTGAGGAGTGAAAGTATAACAAAACAATCGTAATGCCAAGTTGGAGCGAAGAACCACTCATAGAAATTTCTTTGACGGAAGAGAAATACTCCATATCGCTCTTATTCATCATTCCAACTTAACACTTATGCCAAAAATGTAATAATGAGAAGCAATTTTTTGATGGCATTTCATCCTTTCCAAAGACTCATACATCTTTCTAACATAAAGCTTATAACCTTGCCCTTGAACCCCACAGTCCCAAAACTGAAATATGAAGCATATGTAGAATTCCCAACAAAGCTCACAAATCACACTTAATGTCAAATGTATACAATCACTACTTGCCGTGAATTTAAATCCAGCATAATATTATTGGAAATGGGAAGGATAACCCCACTTACTTGAATTAATCAAATCTTTTCTTCAAACATTCCCTAGCTCTCAAATAAATGACACTAACCAGAGATTGCATGTCAAGGTATTATAACGTATGAATATAAAAAGAAAACAACGAATGGTATTGATCATCAAACTTTCAAAACTACATCAATTACTAAATGGTTATGCAACCAATTAGTAAAATATTATAAAAAAAAATGTAATTATGGACAGGAATAATTTTGTCTTTTAGAGTTGGGTATTCATGCCATTTAAATAAGCTCATGATCACCATTGGACAATCTCAAGCACGACACAGTTTACCTCTTAAAAAATTTCTTATAGGCTTCTTTTTCCATCAAGGTAATCAAAAAGGTAAGAGATATAGCCATATAAATATGATCAGTATTGAATCGTGTGAGTATATAAAGGTTTCTTTATTTCAGCCAAAATCCATTTAGGTTAAAAGAAATTTCTAAGAGCTAAATCAACACCATACTTCATAACTGGACTAATAGAAGATGGTAAATTATGCAATAAATATTAGAGTAAAGAACCTTTAAAGTAAGAGGAGACAACTAGCAACCCTCCGTTTAATGTCAGAAATGATTAAAACAAAGCAACGTCACTTTAATCCTCCACCTCATTTGATAAGAAACTAGCGACTAAAATTAAATATCCGTTAAGATTTATCAGCAATTTCTTTACAGCACATCAAACAAATGGTTTCCTTTATATTTGCACAAATTGATATATCAAACCTCAATCATCAACTTGTAGGTAAGTGATAGGAACGCTAATAGAAACTATTAGTAAATCATAAAAGCTGCTCTATAGTAACAGCTAATTGATTTTTGGTAAACAAAAGGGTTTAACATTTGATCTAGAAGAAAGAAGTGATTCTTACCGTCGCTTCTCTTATACGGTGAAGGAAGAAAACCGATTGCTCTTTCTTTATATCACAGGAATGATTGCAGTTGATAGTGTTAGGTTTCTTTTCCCCTTTGACGCTAGAATCTCATAGGATCAATGCCTTCTTATTCCTTGAACAACAACAGCAAGTATACAGCCAAGAATTCCACTCCAAGCAACCGGACCTAGGAGAGGTCAAGAAGGAGGCGTATAAGCTGCATCTAGGGCTTGTTTAATGGCTGAAATTTGTAGCCGATTTTCTCTGTATAGTGGAGATCCAACAGCAACTCGATCCTGCTTCTTTTTGTTTTGCTTGGTTCGGCCTTAACAAGAGCAAAGGGAAATATAACTTGGCAGAAAAGAGGGGTTGTGAGGTACAAGAGCCTTCTTCCTCTTCAGCCGGTCCTAGTAGTTCTCCCAGAATTTTTCTCTCGTGCGAGCTTCTGTAAGGATGATCGGCGGATTCTTACCAAGGAGCGACTGGCTTATGGGAACGGAGGTAAGGAGTCCGTCTGTTGCTCGGACTCGGAGTTGCTGCAGCTGAGGGAATAGGTGCCGGCGATTGGAGGTAGGCCGGTTGGACCAGCAAAGGGCTGGAGATCTAAGCTCGCCACTGCTGAAGGAGACGAGGCTTCAGGTTGTGAGCTGTAGGAGGAGTCAAGCTAGAAGGGGGTGAGGTGTTGCTAGATCGGCTGCTTCATCTTCCCAAATAGTGGATCCTCAAATGGTGGATCTTAGATCTCATAGAGGGAGAATGAGAGCAGCTGTCTATGGGGATGGAGGCGTGAGATGAGAATGGAGTAGTGGGGATTCCCAGATGACGGCTTGCCCTAACTCCACTTAAAACCTTAAAAAAAAAATTCGATCAATCGACCATCTGGCCCTTCAAATGAATCAAATCCGATGGTTGACATTATTGCGGAAATTAAGATGATTTATAGTCTCAATAACAATAAAATAAAAGCTAAAATTAAGAACCCAATTAATTATGCAATATCCTTATTTAAAAGGGTCAAATTAGTTTGCATTATTCAAAATTGATTTAACTCAGGATAAGTTAAATAGAGCCGACTAATGTTTATCAAGTTAATTTGCACTTGAGTCGAATCGGGACAATCTAAATTAAATTGATCGAAGCCACCAAGGGGAGTAAAATTCAAATTGGTTCGAACAAGATCGAGGTCATCAAATCTAGTTTGTATGATCAAATTGACTTTAATTAATTTGTATAAGGTTCAATTTTGATTTTAAGGAAGACCGACGAGGTCGATTATGAGCTAGATTCAATGATTCATTGAAGTGTAGATTGCATACTGGATGGGAGTATAATTGAAATTTGATTTGAAGAATGATTGAAGGTTGATTGAAATTTGGTTAAGAGTTGGATTGGGATTTGTTTGGGACCTATATGATCGACAAGTGAGAACTTGTCAATCATTAGGTCACCAAAATAAAACCCAGGTGGGTCCTAATGACCTCATACAAAAATGAGGTCAACAGAGATAACAAGATGTGGGATATTGTTGGAGATGGATTTGAGTCCCTTGATGATATAAGAATATTGAAGATTGCTAATCTTTTAATTGAGCCTGAATTGGAAGTAATGATATTTATTGAAGACAGCATAAAAGTCCAAAGATAAATCCCTGAAGAAGCTAATCCTACATTCCTTCCACTTAATAGTTGAAACTTCATGTATTAGACAGTTTATGTTTATGTTTTTTATATTGTACTAGACATGTTATGCTTACTTTTATTTTGATATTATAAGCTATAAGATTAATTATGATGTTGCTTTAATATTTTTTTGTCATTTTAAATATTATGCTTTGATTGCATTCTTAATTTTAATGCATGATTTATAAATTATAATGTCGTGTCCGTGTTGTACCCGCGTTATGTACTTTTAATAATTAACGTGTCCTGTATTCATATCGCTGCAACATGGAATGCCCATTAGTAGGCAAAAAAACCACTGAAGGGAAGATTCCTTGAAGGTAGTGATGAAGAGTTGATGCTAGTGCATAATTAGCATCCATCAATGAAACCACCAATCGAAGAATTCAATGTGATTGACATGGTTGAACCTTCCTCAGTATGAATCTAAGTGGTACATCATGAATTTGGCTAGTGACTTTGCCTTTGCAAACTCCTTAGAAAATATATTGGTCAACGCTAGCTCCCTTCTTGCTAAGGTGGAGGTGCGTATTATTCAACACTAGTGTGATTGGTTGCGATCAACAGAAGGTATTGAAGTTAACGCTCGAATCGCCTTATGCTAGCCATTGAGTTAAGAGGATTCATGAAGCATTTTCCCATCCCATGTAAATGCAATATTTAACCCTTTCATCTTATCTTCTCTCATTTTCCTCCCATAAGTGTTCTTGTGAGTGTATTGCGATCCTTATGGATACCTAGCAAAAATGTGCAACTACATTCATGAATGTCATCGAGCTCCCTGAGCATCGTGCATTGAACAATTATGTTGATCTTGCTTAATTAATGTATTATTTTGTGCTCGACAACTTGAGCATATGGAGTTTAGGGTTTAGGGTTTAGGGTTTAGGGTTTAGGGTTTAGGGTATTTAGGGTTTAAGGTTTAGGGTTTAGGGTTTAGGGTTTAGGGTATAGGGTATAGGGTTTAGGGTTTAGGGTTTAGGGTTAGGGTTTAGGGTTTAGGGTTTAGGGTTTAGGGTTTAGGATTTTGTTTTTTGTTAAAACCCACTGAAGGGGCTTACGCGTTTATTCTAAAAAAGCGATTACAGAAAGTCCTTAAAAGAGACTAGTGGCTCAACTAAAAAAAATAAAATAGATTAAAGAAAAAGGAAAATACAAAAATAAAGTAAAAACCTAATGAGCCTTAAGTCCCTTACTAATTACAATAAAATGAAAAATCTAGCCTAAAAAAGCCACCAAAGAAACTATCTTCAAAGCTTTAAGCAAGAGACTCAATCCAGCAAACTCTCTACAATGGATTCTTCTTATCACCTGAAAAAAGGATTAAGAAAACTCCAAGCAAGATAAGTAACAAATAAGCATAAAATTGAGAAAAAATAATGCAATTATAAACTTTATATTGGCTCAGAAAAAAAAAGAATTATATTAAAGGAAGAAATGAATACCAAAATTTTCTCAATAATTAAATGGGCAAGATATAAAAATTAGAGAGAGATTACACTGAAACAGCCCAATCAGTTACAAAGAAACCCTTTCAGCCAAAATAAGAGCAACAACCCATCCTAATATTTAAAAGAAAACATCTCCAGCTCAAAAGAAATTGAATAACAATTTAAAACTACTAAAATAACCAGTAAACCAACAGCTTTCCGCAAACAACCACCTCCAATAAGCTCAGAAACTAACCAGGAAACCAACATAATCCTTCGGCCAACAAAAAAATGATCTTGCCCATATAATTACAAAGAAAAATGGCAAACAAAGACTTCCTAAAAAGAATAAAAATTGTAAACATCATAGCCAAGCTTAAAGCCTAATATAAGGTAATCCAGTTTTATCCAGATTAATTATTCCCTTAAAAAAAAGGAATATTATTACTGTGAAAAAAAGTAAATTGATCCAATTGAGAACCAGTTTTAGCTAAGTAATCAGCAGCCAAATTACCCTCTCTCCAAATATGGGAGATTTTATAGTCAATATGAGAGAGCATTCTCTTAATATCTTTAATAATATAAAAGGTCTCAAAATTACCTTTTTTATCAGCAGAAATCTCTTTAATAGCTAACAGGGCATGAATTTCTAACCAAATTTTAAAATATCCCGAGGTAAGACAGATTTTAAGAGCTTCATAAATGGCCTTAAGCTCAGCCATCAAAACAGAACACTTTTTAAGAGGAGTAGCAAAAGCCACAACAAGATTACCCTTATCATTTCTCATGATACCACCACAGCCATACAAACCTTCTCTAACAGAACCATCCGTGTTAATTTTCATGTATTGAACATCAGGTTTTTTCCAAATAACAAAATGAAACAAAGATTCATGAAGCTCTTCAAAAATATTACTATTTAACTTGTTAACAACAAATTTAAAATCACGAAATTGCTTAGAATTAATCAAATTCACCTTATAAAGGCTATTAATTTTCTCTTTAGTTCTAGCAATTATACGATTATGATTCATAGGAATATTTCTGTGTTTGGCATCATTTCTATCAATCCATAAGAATCAAATAAGAGAGATAGCAGTGACAGTTTTAATATGACCTCTAGTAGTATTAGAAAGAATAACAGTAAGAAAATGATTAAAAGATAAATGTCCACTAAAGTAATTAGTATTAAAGAAATTATCAAACCATATCCAAACTTTAGCAGCAATAGGGCCATTAATAAAAACATGGTTAATATCCTCAATATGATAACAGCAAAGGCATTTAGAAGGAAGATAGAAACCCTTTTTCCAAAGAACAAAATCAACAGGAATATAACCTCTTATTATTCTCCAAACAAGAATGGAATAGAAAGTAGGAATATTATTTCCCCAAATCATATTGTAAACTATAGAAGTATCTTTCTTACTTCTAATAAAATCTCAAGCAACTTTGAAAACAAAATTACCATTATAAGACAATTTAAAGAGAATTTGATCTTTGCTTTGATTATCCAAAGTAAGATCTTTTAATTTATTACTAATGTCCAGTGGAATCAAATTAAGAATATAATTCATATCCCAATTGTTATCAAGAAAAAAATTATTAACTTTTAAAGCAGAAAAAGAAACAGTAGAAAGAAGGGAATCAATAGAACCTTCAAAAAGCCAATTATCTTGCCAAAAAAAACTGTTTCCAGAATTAAGACCCCAAGCTATAAGAGGTTCCATAATATTCTTTATTTGACAAAGTCTTTTCCAAATTAAAGAGTCACCATGCTTGTAGTAACAACATAAGGGATGTTTACCTTTGCAATACTTATAATTCATAAAAGAATCCCAAAGACTTTCATTTTTCCTAAAATTTCACCACATTTTCATAGAAGAAACAGTTATAGAATCAGAAATAGATTTGCAACCAAGTCCTCCTTCATAAAGAGGACCACACAAATTGCTCCAAGAGGTCCAATGCATTCTAGTAACATTATTTCTAGAACCCCAAAAAAATTTGTTAAGAATTCTCTCTAATCTTAAAACAGTGGAAATATTGGGTTTAATAACTTGGAATAAATGAAAAGCCATCGAGTTAAGAATGCTCTTTAGAAAAGTTAACCTCCCACCATAAGATAAAAAGTGAAATTCCCAAGAAGAAATTTTTCCAATCATCTTTTGGATAATTTCATAAAAAAGATGAGATTTCTTTAAACCTTTAAAAATAGGAGCACCTAAATATTTAAAAGGAAGATTTTGGTGAATAAAATGAGTAATAGAAGAAATTCTATTAATGTTTGAAGAAGTGAAATGTTTAGAAGTAAAGAAAGAACTTTTCAAGTCATTAATAGATAAGCCACTCTCTAAAAAGAAATTATTAAGAAAACTTTTAATTTTCTTAATATGGTTTAAGCTCCCATTGCAAAAAATCATGAAATCATCCGCAAAACAAAGATGAGATATAGGAAAACCATCTTTAGTTAAATAATACATGGAAGGATACTTTTCAAAAATAAAATTGATGCATCTAGAAAAATATTCCATAGCTATGATAAAAAGAGAAGGAGACAATGGGTCTCCTTGTCTAATCCCATGTTTAGAATGAAAAAAGCCATCAGAACCACCATTAAGCAATATAGAAAACCAAACATTGTCCACATAATTTCTAATCAATCTTATAAATTGATCAGAAAACCCAAAAAGCTCTAAAACCTTATAAATAAACTCCCAAGATATGTTATCATAAGCTTTAGAAATGTCAAGCTTAAAAAACATGTTGCCACCTCTAATTTTCATATTGAGATCATGAACCAATTCCTGGGCCAGAAGAATATTATCCGAAATCAATCTCCCTTTAACAAAAGCAGTTTGATTAAGAGAAATCAAACGAGGCAACAAAGGACCCAATCTTAAAGATATAATTTTGGAAGTTAATTTATTGAAAAAAGTACATAAGCTTATAGGTCTAAATTCATTCCAACAAGAAGGATTTTCTTTTTTTGGTATAAGAACAATGGAAGAAGAAGTAAAGTATTTGGGCATAATATTACCATTGAAAAAATCCAAAACATCATCAATTAAATCTTTCTTAATAATATGCCAACAACTTTGAAAAAATTGAGAAGTATAACCATCCATACCAGCCGTAGAATCAGGGTTCATCGAAGCAACAGCCGAAAAAATTTCTTTTTCTGAGGGAATAGTAGTTAAAGCAATGTTGTCTTCCACAGAGACAATTTTATCAATAAGAAAGGGGTAATCTAATTGATTAACATGAACCTCATTGCAAAAAATATTAGAAAAATAATGAATAACAGAATCTTGAAGAAAATTATCAGAAATCCAATTACCATTCTCATCTCTAATCTTATCAATAAAATTGATAGATTTCTTTTTGTTAACTAAGGCATAAAAGTATTTAGTGTTTCTATCCCCTTTAGAAATAAGTTTAGAAGCAGCTTTTTGCTTCCAATAAGTTTCTTCCATATCTTGAAACTTAACAAGGTTTTTCTTAGCTAAGTTTAAATCATTAAGAAAAGAAGAATCAGAAATGACAAGATTTTCAAGCCGACAAACTTCCTTTTCCACCTCTTTGATATTAGCAAAAATATTTTTGAAGTGATTTTTATTCCACCAGCTAAGGTAATGTTTCAACCTTTTCAATTTCAACCATAATCTCACCATACCTTTCACAGAATTATCCGGGGCCAAACAAGCATTCCAATTAGCCTCAACCACATTAATAAAATTATTATGAAGAATCCACATATTTTGGAATCTAAAGGTAGGAATACCATTAATTCTAACATCATTTTTAATAGACACAAGTAAAGGACAATGATCAGATAAACTCCTACTAAGATGTTCAACCAAAGTTAAAGGCCATTTATCAATCCATAAATGATTGAATAAAATTCTATCAAGTCTTTGCCATAATCTATTATTACTCCAAGTAAAATTAGAACCCGTAAAACCAATATCAGCAATATTACAGTCCCTAATCATATTACCAAAGTCATCCATGGAATTAATATTAGGTAAAGCACCACCTTTCCTTTCACAAGCACGAAGGACAGTATTAAAGTCTCCACCAACAAACCAAGGTTCATTTATAGAATAAGAAAAATCAAGTAACTGAGAATAAAGTAATTTCCTCTCCATTCTATTGCAAGAAGCATAAACTAAAGATCCTTTAACAAAAGTATTAAAATAAGAGATGGAAATATTAACCACTTGAGGAAAATCCTCAATAACATTTAAAGTAACATTTTTGGACCAAAACATCCAAATTTTATTAGAAGAATTGAAAAAGAAATGATCAAAACCAAGTAATCTGGCAACATGCATGATTTTAGAATTATTAATCATAGGCTCAATAATAACAATAAATTCAATAAAATGAACCCGACAAAGATTTCTAATTCTATTTTTTATAGAGGGAGAACCAATCCCTCTCACATTCCAGATTAAAAAATTGATCATTATTTATGATAAGAATGGGATTTAGCCATAGATTTAGAATTTTTAGAATTCTTTGCAGAATTCTTCTTACCACGAGTGTTGTAGACAATCTGAAAGATTTTATTCTTTCCCACCAACAATTTCGTTTCACTAACAGAACCAGAATCCATTTCACCTTCTTCCAATTCTATGGAATCCTTTACTATTTCCATAGATTTATCTTCATTTAAAGAATCAGAAGATTTGTTAAAAAAACAAGCATTAGTATCACCCAACAAAACATTTTCAAAATTTTGTATAGAAACATCACATTTTTCTTCTCTATTAGGAGAAGCATTATGAAAACAAATAGGAGAACCAGTAGATGAAACTATTTGTAAATTTCTTTCCGGAACCAAAGAAAAATCAGCACAAAGACTATTCTTTAAAGCAACATTTTCATCATAAACAATCAACTCCAAATTATTCTCCTTATTCTCCTTAATGGAAGAACTTGAATTCTCCAAATTAATGTTAGAATTACTAACATTAATAGGATCTTTCAATTCTTTCAATTCATTTTCAACATTCTTTAAATAATTATTTAAAGAATTTTCCTGTATCTGTTCTTTTGAAATCGAATTAGGAGAATTAGTAGAAATAATTGTGGTCTGAACTTTTCCATTTTTTTCTTTCAAATGAGGGTTTAAAATGAAGCAATTATGCAAATCATGACCATGTAACTTACAATGTGAACAAAAAATTGGAAATTTATCAAAAACCACTTTCTGAGAATAGCCATGAGAATCAGAACCCAACCAGATTTCATTCGGATATTCTTTTGTAATATCAATTTCAACTAATAATCTAGCAACCGAAGGTCTAGTTTTATTCGAAGTTGCTTGATCAACTTGAAGAGGTCTACCAAATAAAGAGCCAATTGCTTGCAGAATTTTTATATCGAAAAAATGCATTCTCAAGTTGGGTAAAGATAACCAAACAGGACAAATAGGAGATTCAGCATGAATATCAAAATCCATAGACCATTTAAGAAGTCTCATTTGACAATTTTTAACGAAATAAGATCTTCTCAAGAAAACTCTACTGTAATCTAATTCATTAGAAAGATTGATAAAAACATGCCTCGCATCAAGAAGAGTAATAGAAAACATTCCCGAAAGATGCAGATCATGAAAAAATTTCCTTATTTCATCCATATATGGTCTCCGAAAAGAGAACTTCCCAACTAAAGCAAATTTATAAGGCTCAGCAAGTATATTTAAATCTTTTTCAGAGACTATTATTGCTGGCATACCATTGATAGAAGAAGAAGCAATAGAAACTCCTAAATTATCATTAACGTTTGAGCCAGATAATGCTCCCTTAAAAGATTTAGGCATTACCAATTTCTTCGGTAAAATCGGCTCATCATCTTTCTTATCCGTCATTTTCAAATCATCAAGAAAGGATGATTTAGGTTCATGCATGAGTTCAATCGAATGATTGAAGCAAGAAAAATACTCATTATCCATCAATTTTTCTCTGTTTACAAAGGTCCGAGAAGGATCTTCATAATCGAAAGCATCCATCAAAACCCTAGAAGGGTTCGACGGCATATTAGACCCAAATCAGATTATCACCAAAGAACTGCTCGATCTCACCCAGGAACATGAATTGCCCTTTCGTCGCCCGCTCGTCACTCCAAGAATCGCCCGCCAGCTCCGGTTTAGGGTTTAGGTTTAGGTTTAGGTTTTTCAGGGTTTAGGGTTTAGGTTTAGTTTTAGGTTTAGGTTTAGGTTTAGTTTTTTATTTTTTAGGTTTAGGTTTAGTTTTATTTTTTTGTTTTTTTTAGGTTTTTTTTTAGTTTTTTATTTATTTTTAGGTTTTATGTTATTTATTTATTTATTTAGGTTTAGTTTTAGTTTTAGTTTTATTTATTTTTTATTATTATTAGTTTTAGTTTTGGGTTTAGTTTTTATTTATTTATTTTTTGTATTAGTTTTAGTTTTATTAGTTTTTTTTTTTAGGTTTAGTTTTTTTTATTTATTTATTTTTAGTTTAGGGGGGTTTAGGTTTAGGTTTTAGGGTTTAGGTTTAGTTTTATTTTAGTTTTTAGGTTTAGGGTTTAGGTTTAGTTTTAGTTTTTATTATTTAGTTTTAGTTTTTTTAGGTTTAGGTTTTATTTATTATTATTTTTTTATTAGTTTATTATTTAGGTTTAGTTTTTATTTATTATTTTTTTTTTTGTTTTTTAGGTTTAGTTTTTTAGTTTTAGTTTTTTAGGTTTATTTTTTTTTTATTAGTTTTAGTTTTTTTTTTATTTTTAGGGGGTTTAGGTTTTAGTTTAGGTTTATTTTTATTTATTAGTTTTTTTAGTTTTTTATTTTTAGTTTTAGTTTTAGGGGGTTTAGGTTTAGGTTTAGTTTTTTAGTTTTATTATTTTTAGTTTTAGTTTTAGGTTTTATTTAGGTTTAGTTTTATTTTTGAGGTTTAGGTTTAGTTTTAGGTTTAGTTTAGGTTTAGTTGTTTTTAGTTTTATTTATTAGTTTAGTTATTTATTTTTAGGTTTAGGTTTTATTTAGGGTTTAGGTTTAGTTTTATTTTTATTTTTTTAGGTTTAGTTTTATTTATTAGTTTTTAGTTTTTTATTATTTATTAGTTTTAATTAATTAATTAATTATTTATTTAGTTTTTTTAGGTTTTGGTTTTAGTTTTATTAGTTATTAGTTTAGGTTTTTTTTATTTATTTTTATTAGGTTTAGTTTAGTTTTAGTTTTAGGTTTAGGTTTTAGGTTTATTAGGGGGGTTTAGGGTTTAGGGTTTAGGGTTTAGGGTTTACGGTTTAGGATTTTTTTTTTTGGTTAAAACCCTCTGAAGGGGCTTACGTGTTTATTTAATAAAGCGATTACAAAGCATCCTTAAAGAGACTATAGGCTCAACTAAAAAAAAAGAAAATACAATTTAAAGAAAGAGAAAATACAAAAATAAACTAAGAATCTAATGAGCCTTAAGTCTCTACCTAAATACAAATAACAAAGATAAAAAACAAATCCTAAAAAAGCCTCCAAATAAAATATCTCGCAAGCTTTAATCCAAAGAGCCAAACTAGTCAATTCTTCAAAATGAATTCTTCTTATCACCTGAAATTTAGAAAATAACTCCAAGCATAATATTAATCATATGAAGAAATACACCCATAAAAAAACTATTATATTTTGGCTCAGAACATAAAAATTAAATTATGGAAAAATTTAATACCAAAGATTTCAATATAATTATTAATGGGCAATAGAAAATTATAAACAGAGAAAGAAATTGATTCGGCCTAACCATTCCCGAGAAACACTTAAAGCCAACATAATAGATATAGCACCACCAAATGTCCACTAAGATATAATAACAGCCAAACAGCAAAATAACCAAAATATAAAAAATCCCAACCACCCTTTTAAGCACAGTAATTTTCTACATACAGCCAACACCTTCCAGCTCAAAATTGAACCAGTAATACCAACAAAACCAGCCAGTCAACCACAACAGAAACTTGCCCAAATAATTATAAAGAAAAATGGCAAACAAATCCTTCCAAAAAAGAATTAAATATATAAACATCATATCCAACATTAAACACGTATATAAGATAAACCAGTTTTGTCCAAATTAATAATTCCCTTTAATAAAAAGAGAATATTATTATTATGAAACAAAGTAAGATGATCCAACTTGGAACCAGTTTTAGCTAAGAAATCAGCAGCCGAATTACCCTCTCTCCAAATATGAGAAATTTTATAGTCAAGATGGGAGAGCATTCTCTTAATATCTTTGATAATGTAAAAGGTTTCAAAATTACCTTTTTTCTCAACAGAAATCTCTTTGATAGCAATAAGGGCATCAATCTCTAACCAAATTTTCAAATAACCAAAGGTAAGACATATTTTAAGAGCTTCATAAATAGCCTTTAATTCAGCTACTAAAACAGAACATTTGTTAAGAGGAGTAGCAAAAGCTATAACAAGATTACCTTTGTCATTTCTCAAGATACCACCACAGCCATACAAACCGTCTTTAATAGAGCCATCCGTATTTATTTTTATGAAATGTATGTCAGGTTATTTCCAGATAACAAATTTAAAAGTAGATTCATGAAGCTCCTAAAAAATATTAGCATTTAATTTGTTAGCAACAAATTTAAAACCACGAAATTGCTTAAGATTAATCAAATCCACCTTATAAAGACTGTTAATCTTCTCTTTGGTTCTAGCAATTATACGATTATGGTTCATAGGAATATTTCTTTGTTTAGCATCATTTCTTTCAATCCATATGAACCAAATAAGAGAGATAGCAGTAACAATTTTAATATGACCTCTAGTAGTTTTAGAAAGGATAACAGTTAAAAAATGATTAAAGGATAAATGCCCACTAAAGTAATTAGTATTAAAGAAATTATCAAACCATATCCAAACTTTAGCAGCTATAGGGCCATTAATAAAAACATGGTTAATATCCTCAATATGATAACAGCAAAGGCATTTAGAAGGAAGGTAGAAACCCTTTTCCCAAAGAATAGCATCAACAGGAATATAACCTCTTAATATTCTCCAAACAAGAATGGAATAGGAAGTAGGAATATTATTGCTCCAAATCATATTGTAAACTATAGAAGTATCTTTTTTACTTCTAATAAAATCCCAAGCAACTTTGAAAACGAAATTACCATTATAAGATAATTTAAAAAGAATAAGATCTTTGCTTTGATTATCCAAAGTAAAATCTCTAAATTTATTCCCAATGTCCAAAGGAACCAAGTGAAGAATATAATCCATATCCCAAGTGTTGTTATGAAAAAAATTATTAACTTTTAAAGCAGAATAAGAAATAGTAGAAAGAAGGGTTTCAATAGATCCTTCAAAAAGCCAATTATCTTGCAAAAAAAAAAAAAAACAATTTCCAGAATTAAGACCCCAAGCAATAAGAGCTTACCCTTGCAATATTTATAATTCATAAAAGAAGCCCAAAAACTTTCATTTTTTCTAAAATTCCACCACATTTTCATAGAAGAAACAATAATAGAATCCGAGATAGATTTGCAACCAAGACCTCCTTCATTCAAAGGACCACAAAGCTTACTCCAAGAAGTCCAATGCATTCTAAAAATACCATTTCTAGAACCCCAAAATAATTTATTGAGAATTCTTTCTAATCTTATAACAGTAGCAACATTGGGTTGAATCACTTGGAATAAATGAAAGTCCATAGAGTTAAGAATGCTTTTAAGGATAATCAATCTACCACCATAAGATAAAAAATGAAATTCCCAAGAGGAAATTCTATCAGTCATTTTTTGAATGATTTCATCAAATAAATGATATTTTTTTAATCCTCTAAAAATAGGAGCACCTAAATATTTGAAAGGAAGGCTTTGATGAACAAAATTAGTAACAGAAGAGATTCTATTAATCTTAGTTAAAGTGAAATGTTTTGAAGTAAAGTAAGAGCTTTTTAAATCATTAATAGATAAACCACTTACTAAAAAGAAATTATTAAGAAAACTTTTAATTTTCTTAATATGGTTTAATCCCCCATTGCAAAAAATCATAAAGTCATCAGCAAAACAGAGATGTGAAACAGGAAAACCATCTTTGGTAGAGTAATACATGGCCGGATTCTTCTGAAAAATAAAATTAATGCATCTAGAAAAATATTCCATGGCTATAATAAAAAGAGAAGGAGATAATGAGTCTCCTTGCCTAATACCATGTTTAGAATGAAAGAAACCATTGGAACCACCATTAAGTAAAATAGAAAATCAAACATTGTCTATAGAATTTCTAATCAATCTTATAAATTGATCAGAGAACCCAAAAAGATCTAATACTTTAAATATAAAGTCCCACGATATGTTATCATAAGCCTTTGAAATATCCAGCTTAAAAAACATGTTGCCACCTCTAACTTTCATATTGATGTCATTCACCAATTCCTGAGCTAAAAGAATATTATCAGAAATCAATCTCCCTTTAACAAAAGCAGATTGATTGAGAGAAATTATACGAGGCAACAAAGGACCCAATCTTAAAGTAATGATTTTGGAAGTCAGTTTATTAAAAAAAGAACATAAGCTTATAGGTCTAAAATCATTCCAACTTGCCGGATTATATTTTTTTTGGAATAAGAATAATGGCAGAAGAAGTAAAGTATTTAGGTATAGCATTGCCATTAAAAAAGTCAATAACAGCCTCCATTAAATCATGCTTTATAGTGTGCCAACAACTTTGAAAAAATTGAGAAGTATAACCATCCATTCCTGGTGTAGAATCAGGATTTATAGAAGCCACAACAGCAAATATTTCCTTTTTAGTAGGAATAGAAGTTAAAGCAATGTTGTCATCCATAGAAATGGTTTTGTCAATAAGAAAAGAATAATCTAATTGTTTAACATGATTATCCTTGCAAAAGATATTAGAAAAATAATCAATAACAGAATCTTTCAATAAAGTATCATAAATCCAATTACCATTCTCATCTTTAACATTATCAATAAAATTTATAGATTTCTTTTTATTAACCAAGGCATGAAAGTATTTGGTATTTCTATCTCCTTCAGAAATATGTTTAGAAGCAGATTTTTGCTTCCAATATGTTTCCTCCATGTCTTGAAACTTAATAAGATTATCTTTAGCTAAATTCAATTCAGAAAGATAAGAAGAATCAGTAATGACAATATTCTCTAACCTACAAACTTCCTTTTCCATATCTTTGATATTGGCAAATATGTTTTTGAAATGATTTTTATTCCACCAGTTAAGGTCATGTTTCAACCTTTTCAACTTTAACCATAATCTCAACATACCTTTCACAGAATTATCTGGGGCCAAACAAGCATTCCAATTGCCTCAACCACATTAATAAAATTATTATGAAGAATCCACATATTTTGGAATCTAAAGGTAGGAACACCATTAATTCTAATATCAGTTTTAATAGACACAAGTAAAGGACAATGATCAGATAAACTCCTACCAAGATGTTCAACCGAAGTTAAAGGCCATTTATCAATCCACAAAGGATTGAATAAAATTTTATCAAGTCTTTGCCACAATCTATTATTACTCCAAGTAAAATTAGAACCCCTAAAACCAATATCAGCAATATCGCATTCCCTAATCATATTACCAAAGTCATCCATGGAATTAATATTAGGTAAAGCACCACCTTTCCTTTCACAAGCACGGAGAACAGTATTAAAGTCTCCACCAACAAACCAAGGTTCATTGATAGAATAAGAAAAATTAAGTAACTGAGAATAAAGGATTTTTCTTTCCATTCTATTGCAAGAGGCATAAACTAAAGAACCTTTAACAACAGTATTAAAATAAGAGATAGAAATATTAACAACTTGAGGGAAATCCTCAATAACATGTAAAGTAACATTTTTTGACCAAAACATCCATATTTTATTAGAAGAATTATAAAAGAAATGATCAAAACCAAGTAATCTGGCAACATGATTAATTTTAGAATTATTAATCATAGGCTCAATAATAACGATAAATTCAATAAAATGAACCCGACAAAGATTTCTAATTCTATTCTTTATAGAGGGCGAACCAATCCCTCTCACATTCCAGACTAAGAAATTGATCATTATTTATGGAAAGAGTGAGATTTAGTCATAGACTTAGAATTTTTAGAATTCTTAGCAGAATTCTTTTTACCACGAGTATTGTAAACAGACTGAAAGATTTTATTCTTACCAACCAACAATTCGGTTTCACTAACAGAACCCGAATCCACTTCTCCTTCTTTTAATTCTATGTTGTCATTAACTTTCTCCAAAGAAACATCTCCCTTCAAAGAATCAGAAGATTTATTAAAAGTACAAACATTATTACCAATCAATAAAACAGGATCATGATTATGCAAAGAATCTTCAACCAATTTTTCTTTAATAGGAGAATCATTTTGAGAAATAGGCGAACCATTAGAAGATACTATTTGCAAATTTCTATTAGGAAACAAAGAAAAATCAGAACAAACTTCTTTTTTTAAGGCCACATTTTCATCATAAACAACAATCTCCAAATTATTCTCCTTGGAAAAAGAACTTTTAGCATCCAAATTAATGTTAGAAGAACTAACATTAGTAGGTTCTTTAAGTTATATTAATTCTTCTTCAATATTCTTTAAATAATCATTTAAAGAATCATTTTGTATCTGTTCTTTATTGGAAGAATTAATAGGATTGATTTTTGTAGAATAATCCTTGGAATTTCTTTTCAAAACAGGATTTAAAACAAAACAAGAATTAATATCATGACCATGTAATTTGCAGTGAGAACAAAATATAGGAAAATTTTCAAATTCCACCTTTTGAGAATAACCGCAAGAATCAGATCCAAGCCATATTTCTTTGGGATACTCCTTAGTAATATCTATTTCAACTAAAATTCTAGCAACCGAGGGTCTAGTTTTGTTAGCCGTAGCCTGATCCACTTGTAAGGGTCTTCCAAATAAGGACCCAATAGCTTGCAAAATTTTAATATCAAAAAAATGCATTCTCAAATTATGTAAAGATAACCAAACCAGACAAATAGGGGATTCAACATGAATATCAAAATCCATAGACTATTTTAGAAGGCGCATTTGACAGTTTCTAACAAAATAAGATATTCTCAAGAAAATTATGCTATAATCTAATTCATTTGAAAGATTAATAAAGACATGCCTCGCATCAAGCAGAGTAACCAAAAACATTCCAGTAAGATGCAAATCATGGAAGAATTTTCTAATTTCTTCCATTAAAGGTCTACGAAAAGAAAATTTTCCTACTAAAGCAAATTTGTATGGCTCAGCAAGTTTCTTTAAATCATTTTCAGAAACTAATATAGCAGGAATACCATTAACAGAAGAAGAAGAAATTGTAATACCTAAATTTTCCTTCTCACAAGATCCAGATAAAGCTTCTTTAAAAGATTTTGGTAAAATAACTTTCTTAGGTTTAATCTGTTCAGCCTCTTTCTTTTCCTCCATTTTCGAATCATCAAGGGAAGATGATTTAATCTCATGCATTAGTTCAATCGAGTGATTGAAACAAGAAAAATACTCAGAAGCCATAGATTTTTCACTTTTTATAAAGATCTGAGAAGGATCTTCATAATCGCATTGATCCGTCAAAACCCTAGAAGGGTCCGACGGCATACCCGAACACAAAACCAAAATAAGAGAGAATAGAGAAGAAAGGATGAAGAAATTGCAAACCAACTCAGTATTTCACCAAGATCCGCACGATCTCGCCAAGGAAAAACGAAATCGCCCTCACGCCGCTCCAAGAACTCCAAGATCGCACGCTCCGCTTTGGTTTAGGTTTAGTTTAGGTTATTTTAGTTTTATTATTTTTTATTTAGGTTAGTTTAGGTTAGTTAGTTTAGGTTAGTTAGGTTAGTTATTTAGGTTAGGTTAGTTAGTTAGGTTTAGTTTAGTTTAGGTTAGTTTAGGTTAGTTTTAGTTAGTTTAGTTTAGGTTAGTTAGGTTTAGGTTATTTTAGGTTAGTTTAGGTTTAGTTAGTTAGTTAGTTAGGTTAGGTTAGGTTAGTTTAGGTTAGTTTAGGTTATTTAGGGTTTAGGGTTTAATTAGTTTTAGGTTAGTTTAGTTTAGTTTAGGTTATTTAGGTTTAGTTTAGGTTAGTTATTAGGTTTAGGTTAGGTTAGTTTAGGTTATTTAGTTAGTTTAGGTTTAGGTTAGTTAGTTTAGGTTAGGTTAGGTTTAGTTTTAGTTTAGGTTTATTTTTTTAGTTTAGTTTAGTTTAGTTTAGGTTAGTTTATTTTAGTTAGTTTAGGTTTAGTTTATTAGGTTAGGTTAGTTAGTTTTAGTTTTTAGTTTTTTAGTTATTTTAGGTTAGTTTAGTTTTTAGTTTAGGTTTAGGTTAGTTTTTATTTTAGGTTAGTTTTATTAGTTTAGTTTTAGTTTAGGTTAGTTTAGGTTAGTTTAGGTTAGGTTAGTTTAGGTTATTTTAGGGTTAGGTTTAGGTTAGTTTAGGGTTTAGTTTAGGTTTAGGTTATTTTAGTTAGGGTTTATTTTTTTTAGGTTTAGGTTTAGGTTAGGTTTTAGTTTAGGTTAGTTTAGGTTTAGGTTAGTTAGTTTAGTTTAGTTAGGTTTAGTTTAGTTAGTTTAGTTTAGTTAGTTTTTTAGTTAGTTTAGGTTAGTTTAGTTTAGGTTAGGTTAGGTTAGTTTAGGTTTAGGTTAGTTTAGGTTAGGTTTAGGGTTTAGGGTTTAGGGTTTAGGGTTTAGGGTTTAGGGTTAGGGTATTAGGGTTTAGGGTATTAGGGTTTAGGGTTTAGGGTTTAGGGTTTTTTTTTTTTTTTTTTTTTTATAATTAAAACCCTATGAGGGGCCTACGCGTTTATTTAAATAAGCGATTACAAAGCATCCTTAAAGAGACTATAGGCTCAACTAAAAATAAAAAAAAATACAATATAAGGAAAAGAAAATATAATAATAAAAAAGGAATCTAATGAGCCTTAAGTCTCTAACTAAGTACAAATAACAAAGATAAAAAACAAAGTCTAATAAATCCTCCAAAGTAGAATTCTTCCAATCTTTAATCCAACAAGTCAAACCAGGCATTACTTAATCAGGACCACTTCTAATAACCTGAAAATTATAAGAGAACTCCAAACAAGAAAGATTATAAATCAACTTATAAAGAATAACTCTCATAAAAACAGAAAAAAATTGGCTCAGTATAGAAAATTCAATAAAGGAAAAAATTGAATACCAAAGATTTCCAAATAATTATTAATGGGCAAGAGAGACTACTAAACAGATAATGAAGTAAGTTCAATTCAGCCATACCAGAGAAACAATTACTCCCCACAAAATTACTAAAATACCTCCAAAAACCACAATAGCCAAACCCTTTGCAGCACAACCAATCCCCAAAATACTTGGCAATACCAACCAAATCAACCTTAAAAAAAAAAAACCGCAATCCACTAGCACCTGTAAGCTCAACCACCAACCAGAAACAACCAGACAACAGCAATAAAAGATTGCCCAAATAATTATAAAGAAAAATGGCAAACAAATATTTCCTAAATTGAATAATAAAAACAACACCAAAGCCCAAATTAAATACGAATATAAGGTAATCCAGTTTTGTCCAAATTAATAATTCCTTTTAATAAAAAAGGAATATTATTATTTTGAAAAACAGTAAAATGATCCAGATTGGAACCAGTTTTGGCTAAGAAATCAACAGCCGAATTACCTTCTCTCCAAATATGAGAAATTTTATAGTCAAGATGAGATAGCATTCTCTTAATATCTTTTATAATGTAAAAGGTTTCAAAATTACCTTTATTCTCAACAGAAATTTCTTTGATAGCAATAAGGGCATCAATCTCAAGCCAAATTTTCAAATAACCCATAGAAAGACAAATTTTGAAAGCTTCATATATAGCTTTAAGTTCTGCTACTAAAACAGAACAATTGTTAAGAGGAGTTGCAAAAGCCAAAACCAAATTACCTTTATTATTTCTCAGGATACCACCACAGCCATACAAACCATCTCTAACAGATCAATCAGTATTAATTTTTATGATATTAATGTCAGGTTTTTTCCAGATGACAAATTTAAAGGTAGAAACATGAAGCTCTTCAAAAATATTAGCATTCAATTTATTATCAACAAATTTAAAGCCACGAAATTGCTTAAATTTGATCAAATCAACTTTATAAAGACTGTTAATCTTGTCTTTGGCTCTAGCAATAATACGATTGTGGTTCATAGGAATATTTCTATGTTTAGCATCGTTTCTATCAATCCAAATGAACCAAATAAGAGAAATAGCAGTAACAGCTTCAATATGACCTCTAGTAGTATTAAAAAGGATAACATTTAAAAAGTGATTAAAAGATAAATGCCCACTATAGTAATTGGTCTTAAAAAAATTATCAAACCAAATCCAAACTTTAGCAGCTATAGGACCATTAATAAAAACATGGTTAATATCTTCAATATGATAACAGCAAAGGCATTTGGAAGGAAGAAAGAAACCTTTTTTCCAAAGAATAGTATCAACAGGAATAAAACCTTTCATAATTCTCCAAACAAGAATAGAATAAGAAGTGGGAATATTATTGCTCCAATTCAAATTGTAAACAATAGAAGTATCTTTCTTATTTCTAATAAAATCCCAAGCAACTTTGAAAACAAAATTACCATTATAAGATAATTTAAAAAGAATAAGATCTTTACTAAGGTTATCCAAAGTAAAATCTCTAAATTTAATCCCAATGTCCAAAGGAACCAAATTAAGAATATAATCCATGTCCCAATTATTGTTATGAAAAAAATTCTTAACTTTAATAGCAGAATAAGAAACAGTAGATAGAAGGTTTTCAATAGACCCTTCAAACATCCAATTGTCTTGCCAAAAAAAATAATTTCCAGAATTTAGGCCCCAAGCAATAAGAGGTTCCATCATATTCTTAATTTGACAAAGTCTTTTCCAAATTAAAGAGTCACCATGTTTATAATGGCAACATAAAGGATGCTTGCCTTTGCAATATTTGTAACTCATGTAAGAAGCCCACAAACTTTCCTTTATTCTAAAATTCCACCACATTTTCATAGAAGAAACAATAATAGATTCAGATATAGATTTACAGCCAAGACCTCCTTCATTTAAAGGACCACAAAGATTACTCCAAGAAGTCCAATGCATTCTTAAAATACCATTTCTAGAGCCCCAAAAAGACTTATTAAGAATCCGTTCTAATCTAATAACAGTAGCAACATTAGGTTGAATAACTTGAAATAAGTGAAATGCCATAGAATTAAGAATGCTTTTGAGGATAATCAATCTCCCACCATAAGATAAAAAATGAA
>NW_021318595.1:6644527-6660546 GCF_001605985.2 Dendrobium catenatum
ATCTAGATTTATAAGAGGTAACTCAGCTAATTCCTTATTTTTATCCCAGTGTTTAATTGGGTCTTCGCCTATAATTTGTATTTCTTCAGCTAATTGAAAAATGTGTTCTAAGGCTTTAGGAATGCTAAAAGTTTATTGTTTATCAAATGATGATTTATAATAATGGGAAAGATAAAGAGAGACGGCGGGATCATTCAGCGCTTAACTCCGGAACGGAATATGCCTCTCTCAGATTCCGAGGCAAACGACCGTTTCTGGATAGATGGGATGGATGATGAAGGGTTAGAAAATATTACTATAAGAACAACTGCGAAGCAATTGTACACTTTTATAAAATTAAAAATGAAAAGAAAATATATAGTAAATGATGGGTAAATTTTATTACAACAATAGAAGGAAACGGATACAAAGTAAACTTTGAACACATTAAAGGTAATTTGAATAAGAAATAACTGGTATCAGAGCCTTAGAAAGGTCATGGAACCAAAAATTATACAATATCTCGATTTAGAATTACCGCAAAATAAAAAAAATTTAGTCATTTTTTATAAATACAAAATTAGTTGTTATTTTGATTCAAAATATAGGCATAGTTTGCATAGTAATGATAGTTCTACTAATAGTATTATAGATCTATTAATAAGTTTATCTGAATCTTTTCAACTTCATCAAGAAAAGATATATAGAATTATAGAAAAAATTTCAAATAGTATCATGATTAAAAAGAAAACTTTGGAAGAACTTAATGAAAGAATAAATTATATTAAAAGACAAAATGAAGAAATAATTACAAAAATTAATAATTATCATGACAAAGTAGAAAATCACTCTACAAAACATTTAATTATTACTTTAAGTCTCATTCAAAAAATCAAAGATGATTTTGATCAATTAAATGAAATAAAAACTAGTCTACAAAAATTAAAAACTACATTTACTGATTTAAAACAAATCATATTAACATGAATCCTATAGAAAATTCCAATATCTATTTAGAAACGTTAAAGGATTGCCAAACTTATCATATCGATGTTATAGGATTAACTTCTTATTTAGGTGCCCAAAATAGTGACAAAACATATCCAAAAATATTAAATTTCCAAACTATTTTATTAATAAAAATTTATCAAAAGATAAACTTTTTAGAAGATAAACTTTTAGATATAGAAAATAAATTAACATGATTGGTTAAGCAAAATGATTTAGACGAATTAACAAAAAGTATTAAAAATCAAAACAAAATTATTCCTTATATCTCTCGTATAAGTTATAAAAAATGGTAAACAAACAAACTGCTTTACAAATCTTCAAAAAGAATCCAATAAATTATGATAGAAAATTATCTGAGATAATAGATATAGAAGGACAGCTAGATAGATTTAATAATGGAAAATTAAATTTAATAAAAACTAGAAAATTATATGATAATTCAATAATTTCTAAATCTAATATTATTCAAACTATAGCTGAACAAAAGATTATTTGTATTTCTAATACTGATCAAATATCTATACCCATAATAACTAAAGAAGATTGGGACAAAATAAAAATTATGAAGATGACACAAATACACTTAGGATTAAGTAATAATTGGTATAAAAGGATTACATCGAAAAAATTTAGGAACTAAATCATTAGTCGTTTTATTTGACAACCGATGGACAGAATTAGCAAAATCTATTATAGGATCTTTTGAAATAGATATGAACGAAAACGGAGCCATCATATATTTTATACCAAACTTTATTATGGATATAAAAGAATGTGTTCAAAATATAAAAATAGGAATTAAAACTAAAGGATACAATATGACCGTTGGATCAAAAAATTTAAGAATAACTACAGGATTTATAGGAAAAATGCAAGAACATTCTAATGTTAAATTTAAATTAAATAATGAAACTTTAGAGTCTATGTTAGCTAGTGAAGGAATTAAGGCCATTTCTGGTAAAAAATTTAGTCCAGAAATATACGCTGGTTTAGAATAGAATTTAAGTTCATTCTTAGATAAACCAATTTTAATCCCTCATGAAAATTCATCCTTCGAAAATCAAGATGGTACCTTAAGTATTAGATTTTCGGATTACAAGAAATTAAAAACCAAACAAGATTCGGATGATGATGATTCAATAAGATCCGAATAATAAATATGAGTTGTCTTGATTTCTCTAAAATAAAAAACTATTTAGACTTACAAGATATGGTTTTTTCTTTAGATATTCCCTATCAATCTTTGACAAAAAAAATATGATTTTGAATTAGCTCATCAAAATAGATTTGATGAAAATTTTGATTGGAAGAAAATTGAACGATCAAATGAAGAAATAAAAATGAATATGGATTTAGGAGAAGTAATTCCTCCAGGAACTTCTAATCAAAATCAAACCCAGGATAGAGGAAAAAGACCTAGATTTGAACCAATTCCACTATCCGGAGAAGAAGATGGACCAGGAAGACCAATAAGATCAGGAACTGCTAGATATGACTATAATGATGATAGCAAAAATTACCGATTTCGAGGATCTATGGAACCAATAAAGAAAATAACCTTAGTTCCAGCCCATAGAAATGGGACTATATTAACCATAAATTTGAATAATCCCCAGATATGGGAATCAGTTATAAGTAAATGGGAATTTGATGCAGTTCGAGCTTGGGCAAATAGTGACAAACAAGGAGTTGGTGATATGTTTGCATTTTTAGAAACTTTATTAGGCGAAACAGCAACAAATATTTACAATGAAGCAAAAATTAAGAAAGCTGGAGAAATAGAAACTTTGAGACAATTGAGAGATAATCCATACAATTTTACAAAGTTTATTAGAACATTAATATTAGGATTTGACCCAAGTAGACAGAATACAAATATGCAAGATCAAGCATATCAAAATTTAGAACAATTATGTATTGATAATTGGTCAAACATCGATAGTTTCTGTAAATTATATGTTTCTTACGCAAGCAGAGCTGGAAGATACTTTGATCAAGAAACATCAGATAGATTTTTAATCAAATTACCTGGCAAATTAGGAAAAGAAATTCAAGACAAATGGAAAGCAACTTATCCCAATAATGATGATATAAAACATTTAGGAATAGGACCACGAATAGTCTTTACATTTTGGCAGTTACAAGAAAAATGTAAAGAATATAAAATACAAAAACAAGTTAAAAAACAATCATATGCTTTCTGCCGTAATATATATACTTCCCAGTCTTTCCCTGAAAAGAAAAGAAGAAAAATATTAGAAAGTCCAAAAGAAAATTTCCTTGAAAGGATAGAAATTTTAGAAAACCAAGTACTAGAAAATGTCATTGTTATATTTGTGGATCACCAGATCATTTAGCTAATCGATGTGATAAAAGACACACCAATAAAAATAGATCTTTATTAATCCAAGGTTTGGAAGACGATGTAGTAAGTATATCTTCTAATGATTTAAAAAACACGATTTATAATATAACAGATGATGATTCAGATAATCATTTAGAAACATCTGAAATAGCAATGAATGGATTAATTGAAGCAGTAGATCGTTGGAATAATCAAATATGATGCCACAAAATTCAAATATAATATGTGAACATATTTTTGATATAGGAAAGGGTAGCATGAATAGAGAATGTTTTTATAGCAAATATTACCCTGATAAAAATCATATATATCAATGTCAAAATTGTATGATAGAAATATGTCATTTATGTGCCGCAAAAAAACATAATATAGAATATAAAGGTATACCTGAAAAAGGTAAAATTAATGAAAAACGCTTTGAAAAATTAGAATTACAATTAGAAAAAATATCTATCTCATTAGAACGAATATTATTATGATTAGATAATGTCGAAACTCAAGCAAAAGATAAATCTTTAGTTAAAACGGAAGAAGATATTATACAACAATATTTGACTAAGAAGAAAATAGATAGATTAACAAGACAAATGAAAAGAAGTAACAAAACTGAAACCGATGATGACATTCAGCCTAGTGATGATAACATTATTTCCCTCAATAAAATTGATTTAGCGCATCAAACAACAGATAATATGATAGCCCAAAACTATCCTACTTCTTTATTATCTGTTTCTGCAAAAATAATTTTAGATAATAATCAATCATTTGATATCCAAGCTTTAGTCGATAGTGATAGTACAACTTCGGTGATCACTACTAATCTTCTACCCCAACAATATAATTATCACCCTACTAATACTTCCTCTCAATTAGTCGGAAATCATTCTCTCCATTTTGACAAATGTCTTCTTAATAGTCAAATACAATTCTTCCTCACTCCTGATTTACTCACTGAAAAATATCCTTTACCCAAAATCTTGATACATGAAGCCATCAAACTCGAATTTATCTTAGGACTCAATTTTATTCTCTCCTTAGATGGACATCTTAGTATTACAAAAGAATTTATTACAATTAGCAAGCGTAGCACCACAATACCTACTAACAAAATCAGAGTTCTGCCAAAACGTGGTGGATCCTTACCAAAAACTGATTCTTCACCAACTGTTTCTTCACTTGATGATCCCGCCGTCTCTCTTTATCTTTCCCATTGTTATAAATCATCATCTAATAAACAACAAACTTTTAGCATTCCTAAAGCCTTAGAACACATTTTTCAATTAGTTGAAGAAATACAAATGATAGGCGAAGACCCAATTAAACACTGGGATAAAAATAAGGAATTAGCTGAGTTACCTATTATAAATCTAGATTTAATAATTAAAACTAAAGAATTAGAATATTCTCCTGAAGATAAAGAAGAATTTCTTATTCAAATTAATGAACTAAAAAATTTAAAATTAATAAAACCATCAAAATCACCACATAGATCTGCAGCTTTTATTGTTCGAAATCATGCTGAAATCAAACGAAATAAAGCAAGAATGGTTATCAACTATAAAAGACTAAATGATAATACTGAAGAAGATGGATATAAAATACCTGATAAAGATATGTTAATCAATTTAATACAAGATAAAAAGTATTTTAGTAAATTTGATTGCAAATCTGGATTTTGGCAAATAAAACTTCACCCAAACTCTATCTCTTGGACAGCTTTTACTACACCAATAGGACATTATGAATGGGAAATCATGCCATTTGGATTAAAAAATGCTCCAAGTATATTTCAACGAAAAATGGATAATATATTTGGCCATTTAAATTATGTTATGGTATATATAGATGATATTCTAATAGCATCGCATACTTTAAAAGAACATTATAAACACATTGAAGAGGTTTTAAAACTTTGCATTAATAATGGTATTATATTATCAAAAAAGAAAATTGAAGTAGCTAAAGAATATATTGATTTTTTAGGACAAAAAATTGGAAATGGTATAATAGAATTATAGGATCATATAGCCTTAAAAATTTTAGAATTTCCAGATAAAATAGAAGACACTAAAGAATTACAAAAAATTTTAGGTCTTCTAAATTATGCTCGTCCATATATAAAAGATTTAGGAAAACTATAAAATCTTTATATAAGAAGACTAGCAAAACTGGACAAAAATATTTTAATACTGAAGATATTAAGATAATACAAAAAATAAAAACACAAATTAAAACCTTACCAAAATTAACTCTACCTTTAGAAACAGATTATAAAATAGTAATAGTAGATGCATATCAAGATGGTTGGGGAGCTGAATTAAAAATAAAACCGTATAAAGAATCTTTTCAATCAAAAGAACAATTATGTAGATATGCTTCAGGAAGCTTTAAGCAACTACCTAAATCATTAACTTCTTTAGATTATGAAATCTTAGGAGTAATAAATGCCTTACATAGCTTTAAATTATTTTTACAAAAAGAATTTACTATAAGAACAGACTGCGAAGCAATTGTACACTTTTATAAAAATAAAAATGAAAAGAAAATATATAGTAAACGATGGGTAAATTTTATTACAACAATAGAAGGAAACGGATACAAAGTAAACTTTGAACACATTAAAGGTAATAATAATTTTTTAGCATATTATTTATCTAGAGTTACTAGATCTTCAGATTATAAACCGCCTTAAAATTATTAATAGAAAAAATAAGAATTTATTTACTAATATTTATTTTTGTTTTTGCAGGAATCAATGAATCCATCTCCTTCATCTCCCTCAAAGCCTGAACATAGTTTCACTAATATTATTCACTTCGAACATTTGGCTTTATCTAATAGATAGGGGACGAATCTTCAATTCCGACCCAAAGTACCTATAGAAAGACCATTAAAACTATATCAAATTACTTTATTAGATAATCTATGGTGTAATAAATCTGATACAAAAGCTATGATACATACTTTAAATTGATTAACTATATATTTTAATGGTATAAATAAACAAGTAGAATTTTTAAATAATAAAATTAATAAATTAAGAGCTGAAGTTAATACTTTAAATATTACTCTTTTTCCCAAAACCCCTACCAATTTACAAAAGGTAGTAATAACACACCAAGAAATGAAAATTATAGAATTAGAAAAATCTCTAGAGATAGAACAAGAAAAATATAAACAATTAGAAAAAGAAAATCAAGAAGCCGAAAAAGACCAAAATTACTTATCTAATATTATTTTAGATATATCGAAAGATAATATGTTAAAACAACTCCAATATATGTATCTTCCTGAAATGGATAATAATATTAAAAGGACTATTTTCAAAAAGATTCAAAATGATCAACAAACAGATATGGAATCAGCTTATAAAGAATTAGTTATTTCTTATATATCAAATGAAGAAGTATCAGGCATTTCGTATGCATCCAGAACATTATTTTCATCAGCATCAAAAGATAGACACTATCTCTGTAAAATTTGTATGTCAGGGTTCTACATGATTCATCATTCTCTTAATTTAACCCATATCAAAAAATTTCAGAAATGGACCATTCAGAATTTAATGGATTATGGTCTACTAAGCAAACTCATCATAAGCAAAGACGATAAATTATCAGATCAAATTGAATGCCTTGAACATCCAGAACTCAAACGAATCATCTGGTACATCTTTGAAGATTATAGAATTTATTCTATCACAATAATCATAAATTCTATTGGACCAGCATATGAAGAATTCATGGATGGAGCAAAACACATCATAGAAATCCATAAAACTCTAGAAAACATTAAAGCTGAACAGTATGATGATGCTCCTCATTCATCGGTTGATCCAGAGTTATCTACTCAGTCTTTAAAATATTATAGAGCATTACAGATAGCACAATACGGATGAGGTTTTGCAAAACTTATATTCTACATGCAGTCAGCATACCAAGATAAAAATATGATCATTTTTCTGCATAGCAAATTAATCAAGGGAGAACTATTCAGATTTCGCTTTTATGTCAAAGATATTAATCTTATAGAACATGTCAATACCTTTTCTTCACATCTAATCGTCACTAAAGGTGATTATCAAACATATTATCAGCTCTTAACTCCGGAATGGAATATGCCTCTCTCAGATTCCGAGGCAAACGACCGTTTCTGAATAGATGGGATGGATGATGAAGGGCTAACAAATATAGAAAATGCTATGGAAGGGTAAAAACGTCAGATCAAATAAAGTCAGATAAGCTGATAGGAAGAAACATGATAAGTATGACAAAAAGTCATACTCCAGTACCAATTTTACTGTTCGTATTTTTACTGTAGCGTCCTTTCTACTGTAGTAAATTTAATATTTAAATGTCATATGCGGTAATGATACAAAACATTTAATTACTTTAAGTCTCATTCAAAAAATCAAAGATGATTTTGATCAATTAAATGAAATAAAAACTAGTCTACAAAAATTAAAAACTACATTTACTGATTTAAAACAAATCATATTAACATGAATCCTATAGAAAATTCCAATATCTATTTAGAAACGTTAAAGGATTGCCAAACTTATCATACCGATGTTATAAGATTAACTTATTATTTAGGTGCCCAAAATAGTGACAAAACATATCCAAAAATATTAAATTTCTAAACTATTTTATTAATAAAAATTTATCAAAAGATAAACTTTTTAGAAGATAAACTTTTAGATATAGAAAATAAATTAACATGATTGGTTAAACAAAATGATTTAGACGAATTAACAAAAAGTATTAAAAATCAAAACAAAATTATTCATTATATCTCTCGCATAAGTTATAAAAAATGATAAACAAACAAACTGCTTTACAAATCTTCAAAAAGAATCCAATAAATTATGATAGAAAATTATCTGAGATAATAGATATAGAAGGACAACTAGATAGATTTAATAATGGAAAATTAAATTTAATAAAAATTAGAAAATTATATGATAATTCAATAATTTCTAAATCTAATATTATTCAAACTATAGCTGAACAAAAGATTAGTTGTATTTCTAATACTGATCAAATATCTATACCCATAATAACTAAAGAAGATTGGGACAAAATAAAAATTATGAAGATGACACAAATACACTTAGGATTAGTAATAATTGGTATAAAAGGATTACATCGAAAAAATTTAGGAACTAAATCATTAGTCGTTTTATTTGACAACCGATGGACAGAATTAGCAAAATCTATTATAGGATCTTTTGAAATAGATATGAACGAAAACGGAGCCATCATAAATTTTATACCAAACTTTATTATGGATATAAAAGAATGTGTTAAAAATATAAAAATAAAGAATTGGAGATGGATCTTAAAAGATTTCATCAACTTCATTCTACATGTTTTTGGATTGTTACTAAAGAATGAAGATTTAAAGAATTGGAGATGGATCTTATACTATACTACTTCAATTATTTCAGCCTCCTGAAGTTTTTTCAATCTGTTGGCCTTATAAACTTTTTTTTTTCCTTATTTTGTAATTAGTTTAGAGGCTTATGGCTCATTAGATTTTATTTTCGTTCTTATGTATTTTATCTTTTTCAATGTATTTTCTTTTATTTTAGTTGAGCCTTTTAGCCTCTTTAAGAACTTTTGTAATCGCTTATTTTAATAAATGCGTAAGCCCCTATAGTGGGTTTTAACCAAAAAAAAACCCTAAACCCTAAACCCTAAACCCTAATACCCTAAACCCTAAAAAACCCTAAACCCTAAACCCTAAACCCTAAAGAGGAAACTTATTGGAAGCAAAAATCTGCTTCCAAACATATTTCTGAAGGGGATAGAAACACCAAATACTTTCATGCTTTGGTTAAAAAAAAAAAGAAATCTATCAATTTTATTGATAAGATTAGAGATGAGAATGGAAATTAGATTTCTAACACTTTACTTCATGGATCTGTTATTGATTATTTTTCTAATATTTTTTGTAATGAGGTTCATGTTAAGCAATTAGATTATTCTTTTCTTATTGATAAAACCATTTCAGTGGATGACAATATTGCTTTAACTGCTATTCCTACTGAAAAAGAAATATTTATAGCTATTTCTTCTATGAATCCGGATTCTACTGCTGGTATGGTTGGTTATACTTCTCAATTCTTTCAAAACTGTTAGCTCACTATTAAAAATGATTTAATTGATGCTGCAGTTGATTTTTTCAATGGTAATGTTATTCCTAAATATTTTACTTCCTCTGTCATTGTTCTTATACCGAAAAAGGATAATCCTGCTAGTTGGAATGAATTTAGACCTATAAGCTTATGTACTTTTTTCAATAAATTAACTTCCAAAATCATTATTTTAAGATTAGGTCCTTTGTTGTCGCGTATGATCTCTTCTAAATCAAACTGCTTTTGTAAAAGGTAGATTAATTTCGGATAATATTCTTATGGGTCAGGAATTGGTTAATGATATTAATATGAAAATTAGAGGGGGCAACATGTTTTTTAAGCTTGATATTTCTAAAGCTTATGATAACATATCTTGGGAGTTTATTTTTAAAGTTTTAGAGCTTTTTGGTTTTTCTGATCAATTTATAAGGTTGATTAAAAATTCTGTGGACAATGTTTGGTTTTCCATATTACTTAATGGTGGTTCTAATGGCTTCTTTCATCCTAAACATGGACTTAGGCAAGGGGACCCATTGTCTCCTTCTCTTTTTATTATAGCTATGGAATACTTTTCTAGATGCATTAAATTTTTATTTGAAAAATATCCATCCATGTATTACTTAAATAAAGAAGGCTTTCATATATCTCATCTTTGTTTTGCGGATGATTTCATAATATTTTGTAATGGGGGTTTAAACCATATTAAGAAAATTAAAAGTTTTCTTAATAATTTCTTTTTGGAAAGTGGTTTATCTATTAATGACATGAAAAGTTCTTTCTTTACTTATAAACATTTCACTTTAGCTAAGATAAATAGAATTTCTTCTATTACTCATTTTGTTCACCAAAGTTTACCTTTTAAATATTTAGGTGATCCGATTTTTAGAGGCCTAAAGAAATCTCACCTCTTTGATGAAATCATTCAAAAGATGATTGATAGAATTTCTTCTTGGGAATTTCACTTTTTATCTTATGGTGGTAGATTAACTGTTCTTAAGAGCATTCTTAATTATATGGCTTTTCATTTATTCCAAGTTATTCAACCCAATATTGCCACTGTTTTAAGATTAGAAAGAATCCTTAATAAATTTTTTTGGGGTTCTATAAATGATATTACTAGAATGCATTGAACATCTTGGAGTAAGCTTTGTGGACCTTTAAATGAAGGAGGCCTTGGTTGCAAATCTATATCTGATTCTATTATTATTTCTTCTATGAAAATGTGGTGGAATTTTAGGAAAAATGAAAGTCTTTGGGCTTCTTTTATGGATTATAAGTATTTCAAAGGTAAACATCCCTTATGTTGTTACTACAAGCATGGTGACTCTTTAATTTGGAAAAGACTTTGTCAAATAAAAAATATTATGGAACCTCTTATAGCTTGGGGTCTTAATTCTGGAAACAGTTTTTTTTTGGCAAGATAATTGGCTTTTTGAAGGCTCTATTGAAACCCTTCTTTCTATTATTTCTTATTCTGTTTTAAAAGTTAATAATATTTTTCATAACAACACTTGGGATATGGATTATATTCTTAATTTGGTTCCTTTGGACATTGAGAATAAATTTAGAGATTTTACTTTGGATAATCAAAGTAAAGATCTTATTCTTTTTAAATTATCTTATAATGGTAATTTTGTTTTCAAAGTTGCTTGGGATTTTATTAGAAGTAAGAAAGATACTTCTATAGTTTACAATATGATTTGGAGCAATAATATTCCTAGTTCCTATTCCATTCTTGTTTGGAGAATAATAAGAGGTTATATTTCTGTTGATGTTGTTCTTTGGAAAAAGGGTTTCTATCTTTCTTCTAAATGCCTTTGTTGTTATCATATTGAGGATATTAATCATGTTTTTATTAATGGCCCTATTGCTGCTAAAGTTTGAATATGGTTTGATAATTTCTTTAATACTAATTACTTTAGTGGACATCTATCTTTTAATCATTTTCTTACTGTTATTCTTTCTAATACTACTAGAGGTCATATTAAAACTGTCACTGCTATATCTCTTATTTGGTTCTTATGGATTGATAGAAAGGATGCTAAACACAAAAATATTCCTATGAACTATAATTGTATAATTGCTAGAACTAAAGAGAAAATTAATAGCCTTTATAAGGTGGATTTGATTAATTCTAAGCCATTTCGTGGTTTCAAATTTGTTGCTAACAAGTTAAATACTAATATTTTTGAAGAGCTTCATGAATCTTCATTTCATTTTGTTATTTGGAAAAAACCTGATGTTCACTACATGAAAATTAATACGGATGGTTCTGTTAGAGAAGGTTTGTATGGCTGTCCTAAGAGATGACAAAGGTAATCTTGTAGTGGCTTTTGCTACTCCTCTTAAAAAATGTTCTGTTTTGGTTGCTGAGCTTAAGGATATTTATGAAGCTCTTAAAATCTGTCTTACCTCTGGTTATTTTAAATTTTGGTTAGAAATTGATGCCCTGTTAGCTTTTAAAGAAATTTCTGTTTATAAAAAAGGAAATTTTGATACCTTTTATATTATTAAAGATATTAAGAAAATGCTATCTCATCTTGAATATAAAATCTCTCATATTAGGAGAGAGGGTAGTTCGGCTGCAGATTATTTAGCTAAAACTGGTTCTCAATTGGATCAATTTACTCTTTTTCACAATAATAACATTCCCTTTTTATTAAAGGGAATAATCAATCTTGACAAATCTGGATTACCTTATATACGTATTTGATTTGGCTATGATGTTTAGAATTTTAAATCTTTTTTGGAAGACTTTGTTTGCCATTTTTCTTTGTAATTATGTGGGCAAGGTTCTCTTTTGGTTGATTTTTTGGTTATGTTGGTATTTCTGGCTATCGGTGAGAGCTGGAACGTGGTTGATTTGGCATGTTGGTGATGTTTTAGTAATTATATTAGAGATGAATTGTTTGATATATATTTATTTGGTTTGGTTGTTTGGTAGATATTCTACTGTGAGTTATTATTGTGTTTGGCTGGAAGTTATTCTTTTTTTGTTGTGAGGGCTGGTTGTATCTCTATATTGGTTGGAAGAATTTCTTTGATTTTATTGATCTGGACCTATGTAATCTTTCTCAGATCGAGATTTTAACTTGCCCATATAAAATTACATTGAAATCTTTGGTATTCCTTTCTTCCTTAATAGATGTTTTATTCCTGAGCCAAAATAAATTTCAAAAGTGCATAATTTTTCTTAACTTTATGCTTATATGATACTTATATTGCATGGAGTTTTCCTATCCAGATTTTCAGGAGATTGAAGATTTCAATTATGGGAGATGGCTGGCTAAGACTTTGAAGTTTTCTCATTTTGAGGCTTTTAAAGACTTTAGTTTTTATTATCTTTTTTCAATGTATCTAGAAAGAGACTTAAGGCTCATTAGATTTTTATTTTATTGTGTTTTTTTTTTTCTCTTTAATGTATTTTCGTTTTTTTTTTAGTTGAGCCTCTAGTCTCTTTTAAGGACTCTTTATAATCACTATTTTAATAGACGCGTAAGCCCCAACAGTGGGTTTTAACCAAAAAAAAAAACCCTAAACCCTAAACCCTTAACCCTAAACCCTTAACCCTAAACCCTAAACCCTTAAACCCTAAACCCTTAAACCCTAAACCCTAAACCCTAAACCCTAAACCCTAAACCATAAATCCTAAAACCTAAACCCTAAACCCTAAAAAAACCCTAAACCCTAAAAAAACTCTAAACCCTAAAAAAACCCTAAACCCTAAACCCTACACCCTACACCCCGAACCCTCAACCCTCAACACTAAACCCTCAACCCTCAACCCTAAACCCTAAAGCCTCAACCCTAAACCCTAAACCCTAAACCCCAAACCCTAAAAAAACCCTAAAAAAACCCTAAAAAAACCCTCAACCCTAAACCCTAAACCCTACACCTTATACCCAGAATCCTAAACCCTGAACCCCAAACCCCGAACCCCGAACCCCGAACCCCGAACCCTCAACCCTCAACCCTCAACCCTCAACCCTCAACCCTCAACCCTAAACTCTCAACCTTAAACCCTCAACCCTAAATCCTAAACCCTAAACTCTGAACCCTGAACCCTGAACCCTAAACCCTAAACCTAATCTAAGAGTTAGAACTGGTTTGGGAAAACTCTAGAAGGACTTTATGCTATTGGAATGGTTTGAGAAGGGAAGGACTAAGTATTTGGAGCAATTTGACTACTTAAATAACCATTTAATTATTCATTGAATGTTTGACCAATTAATGAGTTAATAATTATTAAGTTGGCATATTGAAAGGTTTGATTAGATGTCTTTGGGGGAGTTTTATGCTACGAAATTACAGTTTAAATGCATGGGTACATATAAATGGGGGGTTTGACCAAGTAATAATTAATTGACTTACTTAAACTCATTATGATTTGACTAACCAATGATTGCAACATGTTTGAGATATTAGGGTTAAAAAACTTACATCCTATGAGTTGAAGCAAATAGGAGGAGTGTGATGTCAGAGAGGAATAATGACTTCATTATAGTGACTCATTGAGTCTAGTTCGCAAACTAAAGAGCGATGCCGAGCAACCAAGACGAAGCGGTCGGAATGCCACCTATTCACACAAACAAAGAGCAGTGAGTGAGATAGGAATATGAATGTTAGGTTTTACTCACCGTCGGAGAGAAGGGGGGCACATGCAAAAATCCATGTGGGGGGCCCCCCCCCCCCCCCCCCCCCCCCAAAAAAAAAAAATGGGGAATCTATAGATAAAATTGAGTTGGAAACTTCAGAAATTAAATCAGAGGCCATCTGAACTCTGATTTCATCAAATATATGCTCGAACTGAACGTCTCAAAAATACAAACCCAACGCACCAAATTCGGATCAATCCGAACCCAAATGACTCCAAATCAAAGACTTGAAGCATATTTGGAAGGTTTAAACCATAATTTGGATTATCAAATGGTTTCCAAACCTAATATGCTTATAATCGAATTGAGCTGCTAGATGAGACGAATCCAACGAGCCCACAATTGCTGAATTCTGATTTCACTAAGACATTTAATTTTCTATTCATTTACTTTTTTTTTGTTGGTTGATATTTGCTTAATCTTGTATTGATTCGATCTTAAAGAGATTTTATGATTTTTTTTTATGAAATAAGCTTTTTAATATCACATATTTAGTTAATATATTGAATCCATTCTAGCAAAAATCAAACGATTTGATGATTGGAAGTCATTTTAAGAAGGAAAAAAATAAACTAATTCACTATCAAAGTTTTATCATTTTTAAAGCATATTATATCGGTCCCAAGTCCGGATGTAAAAAGTTGAAGGAAATTTAAAAAAAAAATTAATTTAAGCCTCCCCTAAAAACAATTTCTAGCTCTGCCACCGGTTTTACTTCTTAATTTTTTTTCTCAAATATCATGTGATCTCATTCCTATGGTTGAGATTGTGTTTCAACTGAATCGACTATTTTTTTTTAAAATCGGTGCTGGTTCATCGGTTTCACAGTCTAACCGCCAGGCTAATCGACTATTGTTTACGACCAGTCGTACATCTTCCTTTTGCGACCAGTCGTTCACCTATATGAAGAACTTTTAATTGATTTGTATCAGCAATTAAAGAATGAACGTGTCTATGGTCGCAAAAGGAAGATGTTTTTGGATATCAAAGACTGGCAAGATTTACAGTTTGAGTTACTGACAGAATTTGGATGTTGTCCTACACAAACGCAACTCCAACAACATGTTTGCTGTTTAGTTAAGAAGTAAAACAACTAAAATGTACTGACATATTTACCAATTAAGAACGTTCTATCTATTTACATTTTATAACTGTATCAAGACTATCGTTTCAACGTGGAACATAACAACATAAATGCAAGTTCAGCTCTAAATTAGGCATTTCAGCTTGCAAGTTCATTAGTAAATCCCATTTAACAGAGTTAGGTTGAATAACATTTTCCATATATTTGCAAACGAACATCCCACAGTCATAACCGTTGGTTTGTGTTGGAACTCCCTCGGCTTCCAGAACTTTCCATGATCTGATATCAGTTTGAAAGCAGCCCTGAGTTTCCTCCTGTAAGTGATTAATCTGTAATCATAGTTAAGTAAAATTAACGTTAATTTCATAATACGAATGTGTACAGCACAAATAAAAAGTAAAGCACCCGACTAACCACTAGTGGAAGCACAGCCCGATGCATGGGGTTAGGTAACGAATCAAAAAAATACCAAGTTGCCTTCTTCAAATAAGCAACCAGAAGAGTCCAATGTTCATTATCATTTACTGGTAGTAGCAGAAAGTTAGAAGCGGTAACGGCATCTTTGTTAATGTGCGACACGTACTGCTTACTTTCCATATCATATTTCTTGGATGCCTGTATGTGTATTCGGGTTAGGAGAACTTTTAAACATATTCAGTTATAGCAAGAAAAATAACACCATTACCCAATGCAGACTCGAAACATAATTAAATAGTTGATAAAGGCCAGGACGAAGTTTATTTTTCTCAGCCAGCAAACTAGCGAAGGCGTCGATGTGGTTGTCGT
>NW_021318595.1:6662246-6706391 GCF_001605985.2 Dendrobium catenatum
CTAATCTTCGGCACATATCCCTGCGTTATTGATTAGGATAAATTTAATTCCAGTTTGGTACATCTACGAACCAGTCGGTACCTATGGATACCAATCGGTACCTAGAGGTACCGACTGGTACCGAGAGGTACCAAGTAGTTCCGAGAGGTACCGAGTGGTACCGAGCGAAACCAGGAAAAAATTTACAATACAACTCGCACCGACGAGAGTCCGTGGAATGCGATAAAATAAAGAATAAACTCTAACAACAAACCCTAGATCTACAATGACTTGTACAACTTAGAATGCTTACAGAAATATCCCAGCTTAATCTGGTAGGTACCGCTGAGTACACATTCGGATAACGCAGCGAAACCCACCGGTACCCAACGATACCGAGCAGTACATTTTGTCACACAACTTAACGGGCAAATGGCATTCACAACATCATTCAAACCAAACCCTAAAAGCTCAAAAATATCGAAAAATGCATAAAACTTAAGAAAATCAAACCTTTCCCATTGCCACGATGAAGCTCAGCAGGCTTAGCGTAGAAGATGAAGTTGCTTCGTTCGAAAAATACAACCTTCAACTTCTCCTTCTGGAAGATGGACTGTAGTCTAGCAAATCGCCCGAAAAAGAAAGAAGGAAGTGACGTTTCGGATGTTCTCGAAGATATGGGTACCGTGCATTTTTTGAAGTAGTTCGGATGGTTCGTGTCGTGTTATCGGGTTAACAGAGCACACGATCTCCTCATTACGGTGGAGTCAAGGTGGGCTCCACGTGGCGCAAAACTACTTATTTACATACACAGAGCTATGTCCGCACTCCGAACCCAATAAAAGTTCCCTATATATCTTATCTTTAAATTTTTTTGAAGACAACGTTGGGAATTGCATTTATTGGCCCGGAAGAAATTTTGGTAAAACACTTATTGGCCGAAATATCGGTCAATGACGTCCTAACTATCACCATCGTTAATTCCAAGGGTCTTCTCATCCTTTTAATGTCTTCTTCTCCCCACTCAAAGCTCAGGTAAGTCAGATCCTCCATTCAGTCTCTCTTAATCGCTGCGATCCGAATGGTGCTTGAGATGGAGTCGATGGCAACGGCAATCGGCGTCTCCGTGCCGGTGCTCCGCTTTCTGTTATGCTTCGTGGCCACGATTCCGGTGAGCTTTGCATGGCGGTTTATGCCGGGCCCGGCGGCGAAGCACCTGTACGCCGCTGCATCCGGGGCTTTCCTTTCCTACCTCTCCTTCGGAGCCACTTCCAATCTTCTCTTCATCTTTCCAATGACGTTTGGATACACTTCCATGCTCCTCCTCCGACGCTATGCTGGCATATTCACCTTCTTTGCCGGATTTGCTTACCTCGTTTCATGGTAATTATTTAAATTCTCTCATTTTTCTCTACCCTATCCAAATGGGGTACGGTTTTAGCATTGGTTTGTTTCTTATCTGGTAATTTATGCTAGTTTATTGAGTATTTTTCGTTTATTTCCATTTGGGGCGTCGCTAATTTTTATTGTTATATTATCTTAATAAGTTGACGGGTTTGACCTTAATAGATCTCGCGTTTTTTTGTGCTGGGAACGTTTCATTTCTCGAGATTATTTGTCTGAATAATTCCATATAGTGTTATCTTTTATGGTTAGTGCTTTTTACTTGTTTTTGTTTTCTTATATCTTCTACATTGTCTCAAGTGGAAAGTTTGTTTAGAGAAAGACGTTATCTTAGATGTTTTGTATTATAGGTGTTGGATTCAACTTTATAGATTAAACAAGCTAGAATAAGTCACCTGACCCTACTAATAGATTAAGCAAGGTAGAATAAGAAAGCATGGTGAGAAGCTAGAATAAGATACTTGACCCTACTAATAGATTAAGCAAGCTGGAATAGGAAAATATGGTGAGGGAATTAAGAGTAGGTGAGAAGCTAAATGATCTTTGTGAATAATAAAAATAGCATGAAGTCCAAAATATGATCCCTTATATGTTAAGATAGGTATAGGAAATGATACACTTAGGAAAATAGAAAAATGATACATGAAATGGCACGTACAAAGTGATACAAACACATGGATTGGGTTGAAAGGTAGTGCATGGCTCTCCACCTCTGTTGTGGATTGAGATGCCCGTGAGGAGTCCTCAGGGTGAGTCCTTGGGGGGCGAGTGCCTTGACCAAGTCTTCATGAATAAGTGCCAAGTCTTCAAGATTAAGTAATTTGAGCAGGTGAGCCTCCCCCCCGCTCCCTTGGATGAGTGACGACTACGAGTCCCTTAAGACGAGTCATGAGTCTCCTAGGTGAGTGTGGCTGTGAGATGAGGACAAACATCACCGATTGAGTTATATGATGATGGGCTTTGTAAGTATGCATCCTGTAGCTTGGATAGTGATATCCATGGAAGATGAATTTCCTAACTAGGGTAAGTTTCCAAGAAGACAAGCCCTCCTATGGCTAGTGCCTCCTTTTTTATATTGAAATTAGGGCCAATGCCTCTTAGGGTGAACATTAGTTGAAGTCAGTCCCTTAGCTGAACTTACCAAGAAGAGGCACATCTTTAATTTGATCCTTCAGAGGTGAGTTGATATGCTGTGAACTCCACTAGGATGAATACTTGCATAAACATATGCTAGTTCTAGTGACAGCCCCTCAAAGCGAGACTTCTTTTGGGTGAGCGTTTGTCTTGGCTCCATGTCTCAAGTGTGAACTTGTTTGAGTACTTGCAAGTTAGTTATCTGGATATATGTGGACATACATTTAGTACATGAGTCACTTGCTCCTTTAAAGAAAGACTTGTGAAAAAGGACGAGATTTAAGCAGAAAAGCATTTATTTTCTTCACCAAACGAGAAAGAGAAAATAAATAACAATTATTTTATTGCTTTTACTATTCCCTTAGGAAGAGCACCTATTTCGCATAATAACATTGATTTCACCTGTATATTGTCTTTGGTTATAAATAACAACTAAGGGTATTGATATGGATACACTCCTTTCTTTTCTTTTTCCTTGATTGGATCTTTATAGCTTGTGTGAGAGATGATTGAGTTGAGCCTTGTAAATAGGGGTGTTAATAAATGACCTGAATATGGATTTCAATAAATGATCTGACCCGTTAGCCCGACCTGAACTCGATTCGAGAATGACCCGTTTAACAAACAGGTCGGGTTCGGGTCATACATTACGACCTATTTATTAAACGAGTGGGTTTGGGTTGACCCACTGACTCGATTGACTTGAAAATGAGCTACTTAACATTTATTCCTTAAATTCTTTTCTTTATTGATAATATTTTTATTTTAATAAATTAACCTAAAATTATGATTAATAAGTTAATAAAAATATATATATTTTTAAATTAAACATGGGTTAGGGTTTGGTTCAACTTTTTTGACCTATTTATTAAATGGGTTAGATTCGAGTAGATCGGATTTGGGTTGGGTCAATTCCAGGTTGGAGCTGATCCCTTTTAGACACCCCTACCTTCGAAGTATGTTAATATTAATAGTTGATTATTGCGAAAACCTTTATTCACTAATGCAAGATGGTGGAGGTTGAAGGTTTGAAGTCCAACCAAGTTATTGCGAATAAGAAGAAAAGCCGAAAGTCGTTGAGATGCGTAAGGTGACAAAGGGCAAGCCAAATAAGGCAGCAGAAGTCGAGCCAAGTAAGGTGGTTGTAGTCTCTTCTCCGAGTTTTGATGATGTGCCTTTTGATGAAAGGCCTGTTAGATGAATCTTTTCATTTGAGGAAGCTCGTGAAGTCCTCGCTGTGGTGAGTGTCGTTCATGAGATTGCGATCTATACTCCCAAGGAGGTTGGAATAACAACACCTACTCACTCTTGGGGGGACTGGTGGCCACAATACCATGCTGAAGGTTGAGTTATGCGATTGCGAGTGACTAGTGGAGGTAATGATTCTTTTTTTATTTCTGAGAAAGTTATATTTGGGGTCCATGTGTAAGTGATATTGAGTAAGCCTAGGATCCACCTGAACCTATGCGAGTTGTTAGGTCACCCGTTGAATGAGTTCAATGCGCCAACCCTAACTTAGTGGGTGCTTGGCTTATATGCAAGAATTTGGGATCTTTATGATTGGCTACTTCAGGGTTCCCCTTAGTTTACTGGAGAAAGAATATACTCTTTTCGATCCTTCACTTCATATGACTAGGGCGACTCCAGAGGTGTAGGAAACTAAAGTCTACATATGAAAATTTATGTGATCCTCCCCTATGGCAAAGACCATTGAGCTCATGGAGGCTACGCTTGCTAGGAAGAATACGTTAAACTCTCATGCATAGGAACTTCCCATCGCTTCTACTTTGCTGACCCTAGCAATTCTCAAGTTTCACCGTCCGACTAGTTGCCAAGATGTCAATGACATCGGTGCTACCAAGACTAATTGGTTTAACCAACCAGTTCAACAATCAGCCTGATTTGGATTTTTATTTTTTTTTCTATTTAGTCTATTTTATGTAATTTCTATTTCTTTATTTGTTTCCCTCCTAAAAGGGGTCCATGGGATATTTGTTCAATAAATGGGCCTCTACCTCAAAAGCAACTTGACTATGTAATGGATCGACTGAGCCTTTGGGCCGCACTAGGGCGGGCAATAGGCAAGATGAGCAAAAGGGATTAATTCTACATTTTATTACTTACCATAAAAAACTAAAATTAGGAGGAATTTAGAAAGGTTTATTTAGGGAAAGAAAACCAGTGGAAGTACCTTTGGTTTCTACTGATGTGGGTATTTTTGAAGATGGAAATGTTGAGGCTGAGACACAAGATGTAGCTTATACAAAGTCTAAAAGAACAAAGTTGACATTGAATTGATTAAGCTGGAAGATTCAAAGGATGAAATTCAGGTGTTAGTTCTTGCTGAAATTCTCACTGTAGTTGTTCATGATACTTATGAAGCACCAACAAACAATGACATTGATTCAAGTAGTCTTACCAGTATAGAGAAACCTGTGAAAAATCCAGATGTTGAATTTGGCTCTCTTGAAGAACAAAAATCTAATGAGGATATAGAAACTAAATAGCCAATTTCATAGGTCCCCTCACCTCAACACTTGATCACAAACTTGCCCAAACCTATTTGTTAACTCGACGCCATCGAACTCGCCCCGAAGGTAAATCATCACAAGGCCATTCAACCTTGCCCTCCTACAACCAATCATAGGATGACATGTATCCAGGGTAGTCTGTGTAGTATTGTATGGGTGTTTCGTGTAGCCTTATATTTTACATTTTTGGTATAGCCGACCTGTCATTGATGGATTCTAAGTCCTGGATGAAGAGTGGAGAGTTGTGTTAGGTAGTCGATAGCCAACGTAAAACTTATCGAATAATCATGACATGAATCCTTTAATACATTGTGTTAATGCTAGGATATTTCTTGGAAGCGACATACTATATGACCTTAATATAGTGAGAAGTATGCAAAGGCCGTTGCACTGACGCTCAGATATAGTGTTAAATAGGCAAGGGTTCATACATCACGAACGGATGTGGGCAAAAACGTTAGTCCATAAAACTAGAATTAATATAAGAACTTGGAATATGGATTCTCTTATATGCAAGTTAATGGAATTAATAAATATTCTAAATTCATAGGCATATAAATATTCTATGCATTCAGAAAATCAAATGGGTTGGATTGAATGCTAAGGAGATTAATAGTTAATGATTTAAAATATGGTATTATGGTAAGAGTTGTATTAAAAATGATAGGTGTGATTTTAGATAAAAGTTTGAAGCATAATGCTATATAAATTAATAGAATTGAAGATAGAATTATAACTTTAAAGATTGTTGTTGATGTTAAGATTATTAATATTATAAGTGCTTATACTTCTTAAGTAAGTTTGTATATGTGTTCAAAATTAAAAAGTTTGGAGTGACTTAGAAAAATTAATACAAAAGATATCTAATGAAGAAAGAGTTTTTATTAGAAGAAATTTAAATGGACATGCTGGTAGAGAGGTAGAAGATTTTAAAAGCTTTTATGATGGTTATGGGTTTGGAGCGACTAATAAAGATGGTAAGACAATATTAATTTTTTTTTAGTTTATAATTTTATAATTGCTAACACCTTATTTAAGAAAAAAGAGGAAAATTTCATTACTTATAAGAATAGATGTAGGAAAACTCAGATTGATTATTTTCTTACAAGAATAATAGATCATTTAGATTGTAAATTTAATATGAGTGAAAATTAATGCACCCAACATCACTTATTATTTTTGAATTTTAAGATGAAGGGGTAAATTATGAAAAATAAAGTAAAATATTATCCTAGGATAAGATGGGGTCATTTAAAGAATACTAATAATTTTTTTTTTCTTAGAGTAAGATTCAAGATCTTAAGATTTTGACTATACATGAGAAAGCTAATCTCATGTAAGAAAAAATAACTAATGATATTAACAATATTACAAAGGATATGTTTGAAGTATTAAAAGGAAAAGCTCTTAATAGTAAAATTAGTTGATGGTGGAATCAAAATATGAAAAAAAATATAAAAAAAGAAGTTTTATTATAAAAATTGATTTAGATTTAAAAGCTCGAAAAATTGGAATATATATATATATATATATAAGCCCATAAATAATTTAAGAAAGCAATATGCGATGCAAAAAATTTAACTTTTAATGATTTATATAATAGGTTAGATACTAAGGGTGAAAGATGTATGCATAGGTTAGCCAAACAAAGAGATAGGAGAAATAAGGATTTAGTAGTAAAGTGCATTAAGGATAAAGATAAAAAAGTGCTTTTATTAGAAGAGGATATTTAACAAAGTTGAATGTGATATTTTAATAAGTTTTTCAATGAAAATTATGAGAATACAATTGATTTAGTGACCTTAGCTTAAGAGTGGAGAAAGCGTGTGTTGATTCTTATTTTTAAGAATGAAGGTGAAATTAAATTAATGTGTCATATTTTAAAACTATGGGAGAGTTATTGAGCATAGGTTATGATGTGATACTAATGTTTCTCAAAATGAATTTGGATTCATGCCGTGTTGGTCTACTTTGGAAGCTATATATTTATTGAGAGGTTTGATGGAGTATAGAGAGAATAGGGTGGATTTACATATGATATTTATTTATTTTAAGTGCTATGGAGAGTTTTAAAAAAGAAAGGGGTTAATAATGCTTATACTTAAGTCATTAAAGATATGTATGCAAGAGATGTTACTTGTGTTCAAACATAAGATGGTTTGACCAATTATTTTCCTATTTCAGTTGGATTGCATCAAGGATCAATTTTAAGACCATATCTTTTTGCTTTAGTCATGTATGTTCTTACTAGACATTTGCAAGAAGAGGTACCTTGGTGTATGGTTTTTACTGATGATATTCTTCTTGATGATAAGAATGGAAAGGGAGTTGAAGGTAAACTTGAATTATGGAGGTCAATCTTAGAGTCTAAAGATTTTCATTTGATTAGATCTAAAACTGAATATATGGATTGTAATTTTTAATAGTAATAGGTCTAGTGGGGGGATTGTAATTTAGGTGATCAAGTCATTAATAAGAGTACTCTTTTTAGATATCATGGGTCTGTTGTCTAGAGTGATGGTGAAATAGATGGGGATATTATTAGTAGAATTTAAGTTAGATGGTTGAAGTGGATGAATGCATCGAGCTTGTTGTGTGATAGAAAAGTACCCCTCAAACTTAAGGACAGTTTTATAAGATGGTGGTGAGACCTGCAATACTTCATGGCGTAAAATGTTGGCCATTAAAAGAGAGGCATATAATTAAGTGTTGCAGAGATGAGGATGCTCAAGTGGATGAGTGACTTTACCCTTAGAGACAGAATGTGAAACGAGCATATACATAAAAAGGTTGGAGTAGCTCCAGGACAGATAAGATTAGAGTGTTGCCTTAGATGGTTTTGTCACATAAAATGTCGGCCTTTTGAAAAGCTAGGTTTTCGGGCTGCATATTCGTAGTTTGACTTCTAAGCAAGGCACAATTTTCATCTCCATGAATCGAATGCGATAATCTTCTAGAATGGATGATGTCCACACTTCAGGTTGATCATAAAGACAAAAAAGGTCTAGTGCTAATAATCCAGCGAAAGAGGATTATTCAGAGTAGGCTCAATGGATAATGGGGATGGAATACTTGTTGGGTGGTTAAGGCAGCCCATATTTAGAGATAAAGAAGGGCACAAACTCTTTGTACGTCGTATGCCCAACTTTTTTGAAACATTTTTGGTAGTTTTGGTAGATGGAGATGGAATCGTGAGGGCTAGGGTTGTTAATTCAGGTTAATGTGTTAGGTTCAGTTCTAACCCGAGTTGACTCGACCTTAAATGGGTCAGGATTTCCAACCCGGACTCGACCCGAGGGGGTTTCCCGGTTGACCCGACTCGACCTGCGGACCGAATATTTGCCTTCTTTCCGCAGGCTTAATCGCCAAGTTGCACGGGCTTGCATGTGCGTAGGGTCTCGACGAGGTTGAGACGAGTCATCACAGAGATGCAAACTTGCTGAGTCGCAGAGGTGGGGCGGATGAGACGGAGTCGCATAGATGCGGACTAGAGGAGGCGGGGCTCGACTTAGAAGGCCGCAGGTGCGTGTGAGCCATGAGGTCAGAGGCAACTCAGGTAAGGGACGCAAGGCTTGACCCGAGCATGGCGAGGCAGGAGTCGAACCTGGGGCTAGCGGTCGAGGACGCTGGCAGGTGGCAGCGTAGGCTAGGCCGACGATCGACTTGGCTAGGTTAGCATAGGATCCGGGTTAGCCGAGTCAACTCCGGGTTGTCGGGTCAACCCGAACCCGACCTGTTTCAAAGGGGTCAGAAATCTGAACTAAACCCGACCTTTTCACAAATGGGTTGACCCGAACCCGGATTTTTCTGGGTCAAGTCCGGTCGGGTTTTGGGTCGTGTCAACTTTTGACACCCTTAATGAGGGCCAATGTTTCTTTTAAAAGAGCATAATCAAAGTCTAGTGTTAAACAAGTAGGGGTAACTGTTAAATTCTATGGTGGCGAACTCAACGAAGTCTGTTATAATGATCTTGCTATTGTGAAAAATATGCTAGACGTGCCCAATTAGGTGAAATCTTTGAATTAGACCAGGTTCCTTTGAAATCCGATGGTGTTTTTTCGTAGCAGTCCAAGGGGTTGGTTCACTTTTGGGCATGTTAACATCTTTTTAGGTCTAGATCTACATTTGCTATGACCCGATTAGGAGAGTAGATGTATTAGATTTGACCTATGCTAAGAGAGGTAGATCTAGACCTAAAAAAATGTTAGAAAATATAAGAAATGAACTTTTTATTATATTTTAATGAGAATTTGACTCTTAACATGACAAAATGAAGAAAAATGATTCATGTAGTTGATCCCATGCAGTGGGATAAAGACTTGATGCTCTTGTTGTTGTGGTGTAGTCGGCCCCACATAGTGGGATAAATGATTGTTGTTGTTGTTGCTGTTGCTCCGGCATTTTCTATAGCCCTCAAAACTTAATCAATAAGGAGTGGTGAGTAACAATTTCGAATATTTTTCTACTATTCCTTGTTTTTGGAGATCTTATGCTAGTTTGAGATTTATAGCTTCTTGAGTTCTCTATAGATTCCCTCTTCTCTAGTTCTTTTTTATCTTTCCCCCCTTTCTTCATTCACTCATAGGTTCTCAGCTCATTCACTCAGAGGGTATGCCTACTAGTAAGGTCTAGGGTTGCAAGCGAACAAAACGTTCGACGAGCTACTCGTTGTTCGGTTCGATTAAAGCTCGTTTGTGATCGTTTAATTAACTAAACAAACAAACATGAACAATATTTTAAATACTCGATTCTTAAATAAACAAATTTGAACACTAATGTGTTCGGCTCATTTATGTTCGCGACAACATCATTTGAAGTTTGTGAACAAGCTCGACATTAAGCTTGATAAGAAGCTTGATTCATGTTCAATTTTGAACTCGTGAATAAGCTCGATACAAATAATTAATAAATATAAATAATAATTGCCTTAGACAATTACTTTTATCATAAATGTGTTTGTTCATAGATATGTTCATGAACGTGTTTGCTTGATAGTTTGAAAAAACTCGTTAAATATGTTCGCGAACAAGCTCGATAAACATTAAACAAACGAACATGAACTGAAAATGAACCGAACATGAACACTCATTAATTTAAATGAACCAAACATGAACACAAATAATAAAGCTCGAACAAACATGAACCAAATTTGAACAAGTTGATATTAAATGAACAGAAACATGAACACTCACATACTCGGCTCGGCTCGGTTCGTTTGCAGCCCTAGTAAGGTCAGACATCATTCATGGACAAATCTGAATTCAACACATACACTTTGATGCAGAGATGTTAATGTACATGATTAACATGTTTAGGCCTTGTCTATTTCATTGCATTTTTTGTCTATATAAATTAGTAAATTAGAGTTTTCAATGATAAATTGTACGGACTAATACACTTGATCCCAGTTTTTAATGGTAATAAGCCAATACCCTTTGCAAGGAATGACAAATAATAAAAATAAAAATTTGCCTACTTGAGCTGAAATGAAGGTTGAAAAAGTAAATTTAAATTATAAGTTAATATATATTATGTAATTACTCATAAATAAATAACTGAATATTAAAGTAATTAAATATAAATTTGATTTCAAAATTTAAATAATGATTTAAATGATGTAACAATTGCGTGTTAGATAAACATATAGTTGTATTTTTTAATTTGAATTCAAATGTAAGAGTAATGACATATAGTTAAGCATTAAACAAAACACGATGCTTTAACGGCCGGAATATAAGCTTAAAGAAATGAAAATTACCAAAAGCTTAGCTTTTTATTTTTATTAATAAAACTAATATAAAGATGAATTGATAGTTTTATACTTATTGCCTAATAATTCAGCGAGGAATTTCATGAGATCTAGTAATTTTCTTAAATAAACTATTTGTCCCTCTCAAAATAAAAATTCTATAAGTTATATTCAAATTTAAAAGTAATGATATATATGATATGATAGTTAGGAGTATGTAAGAGAGTTTGTCATGTGATAACTATGTGATGAATTATAATTGTGTCATGTGATAACTATTAAATGAATTTGAATTCAGATTCAAAATTGTGCCATGTGGAATTCATAAAATGTATCATCTCTTGGAATCATGTACACAAGTTTAGCATTCATAGAGATCAATGTTTCTTGGGAATATTAAATGAATGATTTCTAAGGAGTATGTGAGAGAAAAGTTTCTTGTCTCTTTACACATATAATTATCATTATGTGTTTGTCCTTCCTTTGTCCTGTAACAATGAATAACAACTCTTAAAAAATCTAAGTAAATTTCTACGTTGTGCTAAATATTCTATTGTTTTATCTATTGTTCTACGTGAATAATTAGTCCATATAGGGACCACTTAGCTGTCTGTCAAATAATATCAATATCGCTTGTGATGTTTTGAAATTTCGGACCTGAATCTCATTTTAAGATGAATTTTTTTAAAGTGAGTAGATTTGCTATTAACGATGTTACTGTATCTCACGTAGCCATGTGTACTACATGAGTGGAGATGCATGGAAGGATGGTGGCATTGATGCAACTGGTAAAGTACCTTGACCTTACCAAGTCCTAACAATTTACATATATGCAACCAGTGAAGTACCTTGAGCTTGCTATGTCTTAGCAATTTGCACAATCTTTTTTCTGTTAATTTATCATTTACTATCATTAATGGAGTTGCCTATTTTTTATTTTTATTGGCCTCTGCAGGAAATGCAAGTTCCTCTTGCGACAGGATTCTAATCATACAAGGCATATGACATACTAATGATACATGACATGAATAAGTTGTGAGATCAAGTTATTGTATTTTTAACCATAATGCTTACTATCACAGGCTATGAAGCACAAATAAAGACATGAGACATAGACATAATACAATATAGATATGGAAGCACAACATTATTATAAAATTAGGACATGACAACCCTTAGACAAAATTCTTTCTCTTACAAATTATTAATGTAAAATGTGTAATAAAAACACCTATTGCCAATACTTTCTATAAAAAAAATATCACATAAAAAGTTGAAGGATCATTAAAATATATTGCTTTATAATTACAATTCAATATTTCATTTGGTGTACTTAATTGTTAATAATACATGAATATTAATGGTAATCATTATGCATGAATTTTTCTACATCAATACTGTATTGTAAACCTAAAATGCCCAAAGTGTATAATCTTCAAAATGATCACAAAAATATGATCATAGTAATATATCAATAATTAACTCAACATGCTTAGTAATTTAATTGTCATCTCCACTAACACCAATATCCTTTTCAATAGAACCACTTACCATTATCATTAAAAAAACATAGTTTATAAAATTGACTTAAAAAAACACATTTCATTATAATCATGTGTTGGCTATATCAAGCATATTTTGACTGTCAATTCTAATTTTGAAAAATAATAAAACAAACAATTTTCAACATGCTAGGCTTATGTTGGGAGCGTGCCCATGTTTTATAAGCATTTGACGCATATATATTAGGTTATTTGATGTGTCCATACGTCATAGGTCACAAGTTTGAAAGTTCTTATCAAAAAATTATAATGATATTCACACCCTTTGAGGAAATTTAAGGTGGCCTTCTAAACTCAGCCTTCACTTCCAATATTTTATTTCTCAAAGAACCAAAAGGATTCTGAGGGGTCGGCCCAGGTGTATCAAAGACGGTCAAAACTTGGTCCTCTCTCTTGATTTGCCGCCCATATATGGGTGGGTCCCACTCACTAATTTAATTAGGAAGGAGGGGTGCGGCTAGGGCTAAGGAGGTTTAAGTGTTTGCTTTAAATAGGAAGAGATGATTAGGGTTAGTGCATGAAAGTTATTGTGGCTATTTTCATTTTTAGAGTTTGGTGTCTTGGGCTCTAGCAATGTCTAGGGATTGTAAGAGATAAATCCTCCTCTCGAATTGAGGATAGATGTATCTTGGTATTTTTGTTATGTTCCCTTTGATTATTGCAAAAATTACTGTTTTCTGGTTTTTCCTTGGAATTGTGGATAGTTATCGCTATTTTTTGTCAAGATTGTTAGGTTTTACTCGAGATCTTCTAGTATTTCCTAACAAATTGGTATTATAGCAGATTTTGGGATTATTTGGGGGATTTTTCTGAGAAAATCAGTAGCCGATTTTTAGCTGGAAGGGGTCTGTTTTGCTGAATCGAGATCAAATTTTGAGTCCAACAAAAATTTGGGTATCGATGACGGCCAAGAAAGTAGATGCGTTGGAGGAATGCCTCGAAGGGGACATGAGCCAAATGAAAGCAACGGTGGAGGATAGAATATTATCCGTGGAAGTCAAGGTTTCAGATCTTCATGAGATGGTAAAGAATATATTAGAAAATCACATTCAAACGGTGGCATCGGAGATTGATGTAGACACACAATAAGAAATTGACGCAATTGATAGAACTTAAAACAAACTTTATTAAAATAAAAGCAGACAACTAAGACTTGACAAACACAACAAGAAATATTAGGAGAAATAAAGAAAATTAAAAAAGACGCTATCCTCAGACAACTGTCAGAGCGGGTTCCTCACATGCATCGAATTGTAGGTTAAATAAGAAAAGTGCATAAGACTAGCAAACCGATGGTCCACCACTGCAAGATTGTCCAAATGCTCCCAAATCAACCACAACACGACATCCTAAAGTTGCTTCACTGTTAAAATCTTTTTGGTTTTTCAATTTCATGATCAAATGACAAGTTCATTTCTATGGCTATAAAGTATGCAATAAAAAATATACAATTAGTGATCAAGGCAATTAAAAATAATAAAAAAATATAAGTAGGTCTAACTATTCAATTAATTCAACAATATAGTTAAAATTTTGCAAAAAAACAAAATACTTCCCCCGACAACAGCGCCAAAAACTTGATGGGGGTACTGTGGAGTGTAATTTTGAATTATAAAAATATTAAGGCGATGCTGCGACGACAATATTTAGAATTTTGTGCATTTTTTGTATTTTTTTCTGCACGACACAACTAAAACAAAATATTTCTTTTTCTGAAAATATAACACAAAATAATACATTATTTACACTTATTACCTGATAGCACGGCAGAGCTAGGGTCTGGATCGTCGCAGTGCCGGGGTTTGGAGCACCGCAATACTTCTCTCTCTGTATGTCTCCTAGCAAACTATACAACGTTGCATTGCTCGAGTATACAGCGCCGGAGTTCTGTACGATTCTACATAAAAATTTTTTTTAAGGTGCAAAGCAACCAAACTCAAGCAGGGGGGATGTCACACCCCAATTTGCCCCCTTAATGGTCCAATTTGGAGTATAATAGAAGGAAATAAATCTATTTAGATTCTCCCAATACTTCAGCATACCAACTCCACTCTTTAGTAATAGGAAGCGTGTGATGTACTTGAAGTACCATTAAATATAATCAAAGTACAAAAAAAGCTCTACTAAAACTTTTAAAATTTACTTACATATCCAAAGGTCTGCAACGCTATCGTTCATATCTATTTTTAGATCATTTGTATACCCAAAAAGAACAGTTACCACTTTAATGCCCTACGGGCTCCTTTCCCTTGCCTGTAGTAAAACCACTGCCCATGAGCTATGGCCCAATGAAATATACAAGCAATATATAAGAATTAATAATAATATTTTAACCATTAAGAAAGACATAATATTAGTGACTAAATAATAATATGGTTAGAGTACCTTCCATATATATCACAAGAAAACATAACAGTACTTTCCATCATGCTAATTGTTCAACACTCTTTTTAACAAGTCATATGATGGCTATAAATTTTAGCACCCTTTTAGCTTTTCAATTTAAGGTTGGGTCTAGCTTCCCAACTATTAGAATTGAAGTTGTTTGCTCAATTCAGGGTTGGGTCCAAATTCCCAACTTCTAGACTTGAGAGTATAGGCTTACCTCGTCAGATCTTTCACCTTTATTTGTGTGGGCTTATCCCCCAACATATGACTTGAATCACTTTATATTCTCTTTCATTTTCAAGTACATTCCATAATCAGAGCAACAGTTTAATCAATTATAATGAATTGAAATACATACTATCATGTGAAAAAATGCTATCATAAACATGCCAAATATCAATTTGCAATATTATAATTTTTTTTTCTATTTCTTATGCATTGTTGAGTATCTCACATTGCTTAAAATTTGTTTTTCTAGATTCTATTTTTTTCTCCGCTTATACACCACCTCGATCGTACTCTTCTTAATTCCATTCACAATCCCTTTTCCTTCTTAAACTTCTTTCATGACTTCCCTTCCTTTCTTTCTTATTTTTCCTTCTTGAATTCAACAACTGATTTCAGTAATCATTATTTTAGCAAATAGAATCAACAATCATCGCTTAATTTTAACTAACACTAAATTTAAATTCAGAAATCTCTTATTGACTTCTTGCAACATTTTTTTTAGCAAATATTATAATCTCTTACCTATTTTCAGCAACACTACAACAACACCTTTTTCTAATTTTGGCCACCACTATACCAGTTCATTTCGTCCATATTCCTGAATTAAGCAACCACCAGCTTCTGCTATATTTTAGAAATTCCAGAATTGTAATTCAACACAAAGATTGCAGAAATTGCTATCTCAAATTTCTGAAAGCTTAATCCTCCTTCAAATTTCATTACCTGATAAATCTGCTACCAAACTTGAAATTCCCACACACAACCCGCCTTTTTCAGCTCCAGTTCTCCCACGGCTTGCAGAGCTTCGTCTCTTGAATGGGAAGGAAAAAAATAAAAATGAAAGAATGGCTACAGGTGTTGCTAATATAATAATATAATCATTCCACTAAGAATACATTCTTTATTATAATACTATATAATTAATTCCACTAAGCCACTATACATTAATGCTATCCGTTGATGAAGTATGAGAGGGATCAGTCATTGCATGCCGAGCTAAGTGGATATGCTACAATAACTGTAAATAGAAAAATAGATTATTTGCTTTAGCAATTACATCATTTATTGAAGTCAATGCTAAGTATTAGTTCAGCTAACACTTTTAATTAAGTGTTTAGAACAAAAGAAACATTAACTATATTTAAATGATAACATGCCTTTACATGAATACAGATAAATATACTATGAGGATCAAAATTAAAATTAAAACCTAATAAAAATAATTTGACATTTTTCATATATGAAAAAAAAAATAATGAATGATTTTATTGAGAAATATTCCTACTTACTTTTAACAAACTTTGGGTATTATAGGGGAGGACACCTGCAGCCCCCCTGCGAGCTCGACCGATGGAATTGAGGTTCGAGGTTGTGGTACAAACTCGATTGATCGACATAATTAGATTCGACACAACTAACAATTTGTTCTGAACACCAACCTTGTATTTGAAGGTTAGTGTATACTCTTAAACCCACTTACCATGACAAGAACTTATTTTCTTTTGATATATTAAATATTTAAGAAGTGCTTCATGGTCTAAATCGACCACAAATAGTTAGAGTAAGAATATTGTCACCAGCATAAAAAGCTTACTCGATCACATAGAATTCACGAATATAGGTGGAGTATTTTTGGTGGGCCTCACTTGGCATCTCACAACTATACGCTACTAGATGTCTTTCTTGCTTAAGGTCTCCACTGATATCTACACTTGAGGCTTCACAAGATATAAAAAAAATTTTAAATTTTATTGAAGCTGGACAACTTTAATACATATGGACTAGTTAAACACCCTTTGATTTTTTAATGGCCCAAGAAGCAGTTAGAGTCCACTCAAACTCTCATTTCTTTAAAGAATGGATGATCTGGACTATATTAGTGCTAAATCCTTCTAATGATGAATAATCTATGGAAACTATGAATATCATGAATAGAAGTTGACATATGCCAATCATTGATGGCTAAAACCTCATATCACTTGAGATGCCTTCGTGGAATCCACAAAACCTAAGAAGATCATTGAAGGTGTGTATATGCATTTGTTTGGATGAATATATAGTTTTTCATGGTGGAGAATCTCAAAACATGTCTTAAGTGATCAAATCTTTCACGGTGAACATTGTTTAGAAAAGCAAACTATTGTCAAAATAGATGACCAGAAAGAGACCAATGAAATGCTGAAGCACATTTATTATGACACACATTAATGTACTTTGGGCATGAGTTAGGCTAAAAGGCATAACAAGTCACCTGCAAAGGCTAACCTTCATTTTGAAAGTGGTCTTACACTTATCATCTTCACTCATTCTAAATTAGTGAGACCTACCTCAAAGATCAATATTTGAAAATATTACTATTTCGACTATTATGCAAAGCATGTATTCCAATTGAGAGAGGGGAGTTAATGCTTGATGATAATTTTATTAATGGCTCTACTACCAACATACTTGCAACCATGTTCCTTATGAAGATCCAAAACAACACAAGGGAACCAATCCTTATGAATAAAACCTTGCGTAATAGATCATTGACTTGATAAATGAGTTTTTTATATGCTCTGCATGGGTTCATTGTTAATGCAGTAGATCAGGCATGGTGGTTCCAGACACTAAGTTAATGGCATGTTGGATGGTCTTAGAGGTGGGAGTTTATTAGATAGTTAGTTAGGATAAAAATCTTCAAAGTTAGATAGGACCTGATTAACCTTAGATGGGATGATGGGAAACTTACCAAAAATTATTTTAAAAGATTCTAATACAACAAGCTACTACGCTCAAACTCCATCGGCTAATAATATTAAGATGTCATTTTTCTGTACGAGCATATGACTCTTTCAGTTTTCACAGTTGAAGCTCCTTTTGTTTAGCCGGTCTCAAAATAATTTTCTTGCCTTCAAATTTGCATTGGATTGCCCGAAGTGAGTGGGTCCAAATATATAGCTACGGCTTTCCTAAAATTATGTGGGCCATATCCATGGGGAGGAAAGTACACCAAATATGATCAGAATAAGTAGCTAATTGCAATGAAATAAGGAACCTTTAGGTGACATATATTGGTATTTTCAACCCAAGCAGTTTTGTAAGAATGTGGATGGGGTTTAGGAGTGCACTTTATCCAAAGTAATAGTCCAGATAACATTCATACAACTACTATCAGTAATAAGTTTGCATCGTTTGTCTCCTCTTTTGAAGTAGGTGTGGAAGATATTTGCGGGTTTCCAATTGATGTTAGTTAAGGGTTGGCTGGTACATTACTTGCCACGTCTAAGTGTTAGCCAACTAATACTTAGCATCATTAGCAGCATCACCTGAATCATACTTGACATTATTAGCCTGTTTGTCTTTTTGCTGCTCGGGATTAACAAAATCCAAGTGGATAGTACTACAACGGTGGCTAGTTACATAGTTATTAATCTTGCTACAAGTGAAGCAGGTAACACTTCAGGACTTGGAGCTAGAGGCTCCTGACACAGCTTTTTCTTAGTTGGCCTTAGGAGATGAACTACTAATATTAGTTGTGAATTTGAACTAGGAAATGGACTTAGGATATTGCAACTAAAAGGTCCATTGGAATGCCTCATCGAGAGTGTAAACTTCTTGAGTCAGCCTTTCGATGGATATCAAGATTAAGTCAAGTTCAGAACTTAGCAATAGTAGCTTGAGGTCCTTCAATATATCACATTGGATCATTAACTCGTCATATCAAGTCACATAATTAACGAGTATTATAGAGCCCTTCTAAGAGTAATTGGTTCATTTTGAAGTTGACCATGGAATGCTAGTTGAAGATACTTATGCTTTAGGAGCTCGTTCCCCTCATCCTAAGATCTAGCAAGTGTTTGGCAAGATCTTTGAAGTCGTCATTCTAAGTTGATTAGTTGGCATGATCGATGAGGATTGTTAGAAATAGCTATCCAATCAAAGTACTAGTCCATATTTGTTAGTCAATCATAAAACACTTTTGGGTCAAACGATCATAAAAAATAGGATGATCTGTCTTAACCTTTCCTGTGATGTCACTATCGACATCTCATTCAATCTCATGGCGGTGTTAAACTGGTCAAAGCTTATAGATGAGGATATCACTATTTTGGAAAAAGGTTCATTGGGATAACCTCCAATCCAACCAAACGTTTGTTTTCTTTGTGGGGAGTTTGAATGGTAACTCTTCCGTCATATAGGGTATTCAAGAAAGTCTTCCACAAGAAAAGGCCAATTTTCTTGTAGCCTTAATGGGTTAGGATTAAAGATGAGTTTCTTTTGCTATCGACGTGTGGGACATAAAAAAAAAAGTGTGGGACATCTTCAATTAGTTTGGGTTCTTTTGTAGAGGATTAGCGCTGACTCTATTTTCAAAAATAGCCAACCTAGTTGGAAATTCTTGATATGCTTATTGATTGAAGAGAGTAAGTGTGAAACCCTTAAATTTTCAATTTATGTTTGAACAAAAAAAATTTTGCTGTTAGTACGGGACGAACCGTCTGTACGAACTGAAGAAATGTTGAAAATCTGTATGGTTAGTACGTACGAACTGCCAGTACGAACAGAGAAAATATGCATGTTCGTCTGTACGAACCTGGAACCGTCGGGACGAACCAGACAGAGAGTTTCGTCCAGGGATGAAGAAATTGGAATTTATTTTCGTCTGTACGATCTGTGTCCAGAGAAGATTGTCCAGGGACGAATCGGGACATCGTCCGGGACGATCCTGATTAATAAATATCTGAATAGTGTCGATTTTGAAGGAAACGCAAGCCGAGGAGAGAGAAAACTATGGAAAGAAGAAGGAAAGTGGATTTTTGAGCGACTTCGACTCATTTTCGTCCGTCGCCGTAGTTGGAAAAGTTTAGGGTTTCTAGCTAAGGTACATTCCGCTTTTCTCAATTTTCAGAAACGAGAATTTTGACGACTTTTCTGTCTCGAATTTTGTTTCCGTTAGCGAATAATTGATTTTATTTCGCACTGATAAATGTTTTACCGCGTAACTTTTGGTATGTTTCTGAGATGATAATTGTGCACGTTTTGAGTATTTTCTGGAAGATTTTTATCGGATATTTTGAATTCCGCGGCGTTTTAATTGAATTGCAAGTTATCAGGATGTTGAAAAATGTTATTTCAGTACAATGAAAGTCTTATAATGTTGTTGTGGATATTCTGTGATAATTTGGTAAATTTCTGAATCTGTAAATTTTGTGTAAATTCTGTATACTGCCGTTATGCTGCTGATTTTTCGTACGAATTCTGATTTTTTCTAAATTGATACATTGAATGAATTGATTATTTGTATGCTATCAGAAGGGAGTTATAAGGGGCCAAAATCCTTTGTGATTCCGATGTTTGGGTTCGGGAAATCTGAAAATCTGAAATGAGCTCTGAAATCTGTCTGTTCCGGAATTCCGAATATCTGTTCTATTCTGGTGCTATAAGCACAACTGGAGACATAAGGGGCCAGAATCCGTCGAAATTCTGTCTGTGTCAGGGAAGGAAGGCATAAGGGGCCAGAATCCGTTGAGATTCTGTAAGGGTCATGGAATTTGATGTTTGCTATCTGATAATCTGTTCTGTGACTTATCTGGTCTGTCTTATGAATTATCCAATATATGATTTCTGATTTTCTGTATGATTCTATCTGCTCTGTGAATTGGAAGCCTTATGATATTCGATTTGAAATGACTTCAGTTTTCTGTATCCGTAAGCTAATTTCTGATTGATCATGTATCTGTTATGTCTGTTCTACGATTTCCGTACGGCTATTTTCTGATGTGAATTTCTGACTATTTTGATTGGTAAGTGATGTCTTGCTGAGCTGTTAGCTCATCCTTGTTTTCTGCGTAGTTTTAAGGTTCTGGAAAAGGGAAGGAGGTCTTGGACTAGAAGTTCTGTGTCTGATCTGAGATTAAGTATTTTGTACTTTTGATTTTTGGTACAGTCATGGCTTTTCTGTTCTGTTCTGTTATTTCTGTCTGAAGCCATGAATTGTATTGTATATGATTGTTTTGATGAAAGAAAAGATAGATGAACTGTTCTATATTTGGATGTTTATAGTAGCTCTGTGTTTTTCTGTCTATTTAATATTTGGAAGAAAATCTGAAGCAAATTCCAAAGCTAGATCCTAGATTTTCAATAGTTGTGTCGCGGCCCGATGCGAGCGGGATCCGTCCCGGTCGGGTTGGGTCGTGACAGTAAGATCCTCTAAGTGTTCTTGTAGCTGAAGGAGAATGTTCTTGCATATGTGACCATCTGTTCAACATGTGATTATTATGGGTAGTCATAGAGGATACTTGGATATTATAGTTTATATGGTAGAATTTGTGACAATGCAGTAGTATCTTCAAATATGCTATCAAACCACTGGTGTTTGAAAAACCTTTTCTAAAGAAAAGGTATAGATGACTTATATGTAAGATTTGGATAGAAAATGATAATGATATAGCCAAATTTCAAATGGCAAAAGTGCAAAAAAAAATGTTGGAATTGGAAAGAGTATGCAATTTTTTTATCACCTGACTTCAGAAAATTTGAAGTGCCTTTAATGATCACACTCAGAAAGTTTCAAGAAAATTCAAATTTGTTTGGCATTATAAAATTTCAAACAATATTGTGGCATAGAAAATGCAACAACGAAAACCCGGATACAATTTTTCTAGAGGAAAACTTGCTCTAATACTTAAAAAAAAAAAATGCAAACTATAAAATTATTATGATAATGAATGATGGGGGCAAAGTTAGATCTTCACAAGAAAATTCAGTTAAAAATTTAATAACTAGAAACAACTTAGCAGAAAACTAAATACTTAAAAGATTGAAAGAACTACAACATATCACCCAAACATTTAGTTGGATTCAATAAGTATCTGCAAGACTTAATCAGATTGACCACATTGAAAAATAAAGTTATTTATAAGTAGAGATTTCAATGTTAATTTATTTTGACTCAATCCAAGCTAACTTACCACTAAGATACTATTATAAACAAAATTCTAGAAGGGAAATATAAAAATAAGAGAATATAAGAATGACACTGAAACAATCAAAAGATTGTTAGTATGAGCAATATTTTGTCATAATAACAATCTTTCAATTCTTGGAAGTCTTTCAACATGGACAAACACTACCTTCATCGATGAAAATTTTCATTTTAACAATGAAAGCATAAGCTCAAGCGGAGAAAAGCTTTCATTTCATATTTCATTTCTTCATTCATAAGCAAGTGCTTTATATTACTAGAGACTCAATTTTTATAGGAATAAAAGAAAGTTGTACTTAACACCAAAATAAACCTACCAGGAAATTTATGCAATACGCATACATCCTAAAAATTTTCACAAGAAATTAAATTGTCTTCTTTTTCTACATGATTATTACTAGTATTTTCAAAGCTCAAAACACAATGCATTGCACGAGAATTCTTTTTTTGCTTTAATGCAGAAAGCTTAGTAGTATTTTTAATAAGTAGAATGCTTACTACTATATATATGAATCACATAATGCAGTTTTTAATCTAATATAATTATATAGTCAATAATAATTAAAAAGTTGATTATTTAATAAATGACTTAAAACTTGATAAAAAGTTGAAATAAAATGTAATATCATGCCTAATTTGAAGACAAGCCTTAAAAGTGAACATGCAAATTGACATTTATAATAAGTTCTATTATGCATAGGGACAAACAATAAGGTTCAATGTGTGCAACTAATATAGTAGTTTGATATAAAAATTACAAATTTCAAAATTGCATGAAGTCATATTCAATTCATTACAAAAGCCAATTTTAAATGCATAAAGTCTCCAGCTTTATAAAGCAAGCTAAAGGGAATTTATTATTCATCCTCTCTTTCATTCACATAATCTTTTTCTCCTTCAGGTAGAATCTCTTCATTTTTAAGATCTTCTTCTTGTTAGTTAATCTCATCTCCCTCACTGATGTTGCTGGCCACCAGTCTGACCTCCGCGGCCACCTCTGACCACCGTCGACACCAGTTAGCGCCGGCATCACCAACCTCTGCCATCAGCCTACCACCACCGTCTCCCGCCTTCCATAGCCACTGCCCACCATCGGCCGCCCGTCGCCTCCTAGTCGCCTTCGACCACTCGCCGGCCGTGACCACCAAGGACTGTACTCTACATTCATTATTTCTAACTAAATAAAAAAATAATTCACCTGCATTTACTTTACATTCATCCAAACAACTCCAAAGTATTCATTTTACATTACATTCCTTTTTCAGACAACCAAACAAACCCCTATAAGTCGGATCTTAAAATTTTAATAGGCAATTTTTGTAAAGTTGGGGCTAATGCACCATACATCAACCACGACCCCACTTTATTAAAATTATAATATCATGAAAAAAAAAATTCAACAGAAAAGTTTGAAATTATATAAGAATTTCAATTAATTATACATATAGATTTCTTATATCCATTGTAGGTGGCAAACTCATTTGCAAATAACCACCAGCATGGTTATTATTAGAGAGTTCTTGATATTTTTTTTTTCTCCCATTTGTGCGACCAACTAAGTGGCTAATAGCTTTATATAAGGATTCTATCAATTGTATATTTGATTGTATTGTAGACTTATTTATAAAAAAAAAGGGTTAAGATAATAGCTATCTTGATGTAATGTTTGTTAGATGCTCCATAAAGATCGATAAGATGCTTCTTGGTTTGAGGTATATCTCTATTTGTCTTTTTAACAAAATAAATGCACATGGCAAATAGTACTTGACGTAAATTTCGACTTCACGTAAATGAATGAAATTCTTTCTATTCAAAAAATCATACAAATGAATAATTTTTTCTATATGTAATCATCTTATAAATCCTAATTAATTATGCTGTTATTCCATTGATTCTTATTCGATATCACTCTCATCAGTTGGCATTACTAAAAAGATTATTTGATTAACTTAAAAATATTCTCAAAATATTTTTAATTTTTTTGTACGTAAATTTATTTATTTATTTTTTAAATTAATAAATTATAAATGTAAATCAAGTCATAATTTATTAATGAATAAAAAAAATTTTGATCTATTAAATCATTTATATAATTATTTAATATAATGAATGCCATTTTTTAGATCATAAATTTTATAGATGATTATATAAATCATAGAATGAATATGAATTAAATTTTTTAAAAATAAAAAATGTACTCCATTTATTTTTTGTAAAAATTATACATATTGTTTAATACTAAACAATCAATATTATTATAAAATCAGCTGAATATGGCATAAAGAATTATAAATTACATAAATCAGAGAAATATGATAAATTAATTATAAAGTTGGAGTATGCTAATTAAATTTTATCCATTTAAAACACAGTTTATTTTTTTTTTCTAAAACCATACAAATTTTATTTGATTTAACAATGACATAAATATTTAAATAGCTATAAAAACTTGGAAGTTATGTGATTTTAATAAAAACATTTTAAATAAATTTTGAATGAATATTATAGTTTTTAAATTTAATTTTTTTGTAATTATAAATGTTATTCAATAACCTTTAATGTTCTCATAATATCTTTACAAAAGTTGTTCTCAATTTGGTTGGTCGGGCTAAGGACTTGAGCGTTGGAGATTGAGGGGAAGAAGTTCGAGAAGGTGGAAGGTCTTGATCTACATTGCGATGGTCGATGGTTGTGAAGGTTGTTTGGTGCACTATTGTTGGTCGAAGATTGCTGCTATTATAGGTTGTTGTTCACTCTAGGTAGTGGAGCTCGTTCTTGAGAGTTGTGATTATTGAGGGCAAACTTGCGAATATGGTGGTCAAGGGAAGGAAGTTCTATTATTGCTAGTTCTTGTTGAGGGCAAAGGTTTGAATGTGTTGGTCGGGGGCACTAGCGGGTTTTATATTTCTTGATGGATTGATTGATTTGCAATGAAGCGAGCAATGGGAAAAGTTGCAATGCGCTATGTGAGCACTTTAGTGTTCAATGAAGAGAAGCAAGCACTTTTGCAACTCAATGACATGTGAGGGCGTGAAGCCAACATCTATCGTGTTGCTACACATCACTATTGAGGCATGCTTTTAATAATGTTGATTAGTAGTAAGTGGTTATTTATATTATAGATGATTCGCCACCCCCATGAGATTTATATTTTTTTTCTTGCATTTGTTTTAAATTGTGTGTATCACATTTTCAAAATCTCTACAAATAAGTATCACCTCTTTTCATTTAACCAAGCATTATTTTACATGATAGATATGCATTAGAAACCCTTGAACCTAAAAGAGTGCTAATAGTAGATTTAATGGTAGTGCTTAAGTTAAAAAAAAAATAAAAAAAGGTAGTGCTTAAGTTTGCATTATAATGCCTTCTGCACAATATATTAATGCCTTCTACACAAGATATAATATTAGGGCTAAATAATGAAATAATAAATGATGCAGTATAAATGAAATCAATTTAATTACTATTCTGGAAAATTCTAATGCAACTTAAGTATTATATTTACTAATTTAATAAAAGTATGATCTTAAGGAATTTTTAAATTAAATAGAAATCTTTGGAGAAGATTTCTTAAAAGGTAGCATTTCTTATTCTCAAAAAATTGAATTGCTAAAACTAAATTAATTGGACTATGTTTAATATATTTTGGTGAAGTGTTATTTCAACAACAAAATTGTAGGGATCATCAGTTTCATACTGTCATTATCAATATAAGAAGTTTAAACAAGGTGATATGCTGTGTTTGGATATTTTGTTTGTTTTGAAGATCTTGATGCTAAAGATTCATTGCATACATATTATTTATTTATCACTATCTGTTTCAGAGAAGCTTTATGCAAAAATTTAAGGATAAATTAAGGCACAATTTATCAAAGACACTAGAAAAGGCTTTATACAAAGGCTTAAAGACTGTAAAATATTACAGTTATCTTTGATACAGGACCATGTAAATGAAATGCACTTTAACTCATATGGATGTTGCACAACTTATGATTAGAATAAATTTAGAACAAAAATTACTAGCGAATTCAAACAATGAATCAAAACGATTTGTGATTATCCGCTTAGGCTAAATCACATGGTGAGAGCTTTGAAAACTTCCAAAATAAATAGAAAATGACACAATGGAAAATAGTAGCTTTCAAAATAATCCCTAATCTAACAATGAGAATTGGAAAGCATAGAGGTGCACTCAAATCCTACGTTTACTAAGCTTAAGCAAGAACAATGCGGAGGAGCCCGTCGTGACTGCAATCAAATCAAGAAGAGTTAGACTAAAATGGATAAGATGCAAGTAGGGAGAAGAACCTTTCGTCAAGGGGTAGTGGAGATCCTCCACTCAATGCCTTCGAAGTGTTCGTCAATAGCCTCTACCAAATAGATCAACGTACGCTCCAAGTAATCCTCGACGGTGAGATCAACCCTTGAATTCACGTCGAAGAAAGTAGATTGTAGAATGTCAACGAAGCCATCTTCGTCCCAAGTTATGCCGTAATCAATTTCCGGATCCGCCATTCATGGACGCCGGTTGTTAAATCTCCTCCTTGCTAGGGTTCTTGAATAGGATTGAAGAGAAAGAAGTTTCTCTTCCTATTGTAAGAGAAGAGAGAGACCACCAAAAATTTGAAATTTGTTTCAAATTTTGTGAAAGGGGGAAAGCTAGTTGAGAGAGAGAGGAGATTTGAGAAAGAGGTAGAGAGAGAGAGAGGCGGCAAGAGGAAAAGGGGAAGGAGGGGGCGGCGGGTAGATGAGGGATGGGGATTTGATTTCCCAAATCAAATTCCTAGATTAGGAATTCAATTCTGGAAATATGGGAGAGGGAATTTTGGCTAAGAGGAAATGGGAGGGATTTAAAATTAATTCCTAAAGCAATGAGGGGAGATTAGGAAATAATTAATAAATCAAGCCAATAGAGGATGAGAGGGTCTGGCGACATTAAGGAGAGGGAGGGATTTGTGGAGAGCAATTAATGTTGCTTGATTTGGGTTTGAATATTAGGAAAGGGATTTTAAACTCCTATTTGAATTTTAAATTCAAATAAGTCTTAATTAGGATACTTTCCAAAAATAGCTTTCATAAATTAGGAAAGATTTCAAATTTCAGAATACATGAATTTGAATTTGAAACTAACCCAAAATATGTCCACCCAAATTAGGCAAGGAATTTTAATGGGAAATAGGGAGTGGGAGGGCGGGGGGGGGGGGGGGCGGCTAGGTGGATGGAGCCAGTGGCATGGGGGGTTCGGGTTGGGCTTGGGCTTTGATGTTGAGGGGGAAATGTGAAGGGGAATTCCGGTGCTATGGAATCCGACGGCTAAGTGAGGATGGGAAAGGATACGGGAGAAACAAAAGGGAAGAGAAGAAAACGAGATAAACGAAAGAAACCACGAACCCGACTTATCTAGGTTGGTGGGTGTTGCGCCAATCTTCTTCCTCTCCTAGGAAGCTCTCCTCATTAGAACTCTCAAGCCCTCAAGGCTCATGCAAGAAAAAATTTTCATAAGAAATCATTCATTAACCATGAAATAATAAGCAAAGGCATATATAGCCAAGTATAGTGGACTCAAAGAAATAAAAGACCAAATTGCCTTTGGGCTCACACATGACATTTCCCACTTAAGGGTACAAAAGGAAGAACAAACATGACACAAAGAAAATAGAAAATATATAAATAATAAAATAACAAAAAATGACTCATAAATACAAAGACTCGATCGTGGCAGTAGATTGGCGGCCACGCCTCTGATAGACCTTCCATGATCTGATGTCCCAATCAATCTTCCTATTAGACTACCACATCAGTGATTAATATTTTCTAAAAAAAGTCATTATCATCTCAGCTAAAGCCTATTAACAACACATCAATAACCATATAAAGTTGTATTTTGTCTTTTGAAAATATTTTTTAAATGATGTACTAGATGTTAAAATTGATTTGCAATTATTATATGATTTATCTTTGATTTATTAAATTTGAATTATAATCAGAGCTTATTCTATAATATATTCACGACCTTGAAAAAAAAAAAACTTAAGTGATTAGAACATCAATCTTAGAATTATAATGGCTTCATTATCAGAGCAAGATCAAGGGCTCAAGATAAGGGCCTCATTACAGATCAAAATCAAATGACGAGTGATTCTTCCAATATAAAAAATTTAAGAGGTTTTTATTTAAAATGTTTAAAATTGTATGCGTGATAAAAATTTAATATTTGCATTTTAAATTTTAAATCTTTTCCTTCATTGATTGAAACTAAAATTAGGATAGAAACTTGGAATATAGGCTCCCTTACAGGAAAATTAATGGAATTAATAGATATTATGATTCATAGAAGAATAAATATTCTGTGCATTCAGAAAACTAAATGGGTTGGAGAGAAAGCTAAGGAGATTAATAGTTTAGGATATAAAATATGGTATTTGGGTAAGAGTCATACTAAAATGGTGTAGGTGTGATTATAGACAAGAGTTTGTAGAATAATGTTATAAAAATCAATAGAATTATAATTTTAAAAATTGTTGTTGATGCTAAGATTATTAATATTATAAGTTTTATGCTCCTCAATTAAGTTTGGATATGAGTTCAACATTAAAATTTTGGAATGACTTAAAAGATTTAATACAAAATTACCTCTTGAAAAAAAGTTTTTATTGGAGGAGATTCAAATAACATGTTGGTAGAGAGGTAGATGATTTTAAAATCATCCATGGTGGCCATGGGTTTGGAACGACAAATGAAGTTGGTAAGATTATATTAGATTTTTTTAGCTTATGATTTCTTAATAGCTAATACCTATGTAAGAAAAGAGATGAGCATTTTATCACTATAAAAATGTATATAGTAAAACGCAGATTGATTATTTCTTATAAGAAAATTAGATTGTTTAGATTGCAAAGATTCTAAAGTTATTCCGAGTGAAAATTTATGTACCGAACATCGACTTTAAGAGAAAGGGACAAAAAATAAAAAATAAAGTAAAATAATTTTCTAGGATTAGATGGGGCATTTAAAGAATATTAACAAAAGTATTTTTGAGAGTAAGATTTTAGATCTTAAGGTTATGAAGAAAAACATAAAATTGATATATGCTTCACAAATCCCTAACCCTTTTAAGCCTATCAAACCCCAAAAGATACTATCGATCCCATCCTCTAACACATATTTCAAGAGTAGCCAAAACATATCCAAATTTGGCATCTTTACCTCGTCATGGTGTAGCCTTCACCAAATACCCTTAAATATGGTGGGTCCCTAAAAGCTCCATATCATATCTCCTAGCCTTGTCCTACAGCTTCCAAGAGGATTCATCCCCTAACGCCTCCTCTTTTCCACGACCCAAAAGATGAAATCTTCAGTGTTGTATGTGGACTGGTTTGACCTAAGCCCTTGATTGACCCTCTTTCTTTGACCTTCACCTAAAAAAAAAATTCCTCCAACATCCATAGGTGTTTCAAATATCCTTAGCAACCAATCACAGAAATTGGAATACTTGAGTCAACCTTTGCAAGTTGATGTCAAAAGCTAATACCTTAAATCTAAAATTAAACGTAAGATCATATAAAACATAAGCATCAATCAATTTAAAATTGAATTTGAACATGATATCAATTTTGAATTTAGACTTAAATTAGAATATCAAGCTATATAGTTTATGCCTAATGAAGTTTTTGCATCAAATTGAAGAGCCTGATAATTTAATTCCTAATGAAGAATCAAATTGGTTTCAAATTTTATTTTTGTGTTGTTGATTTACAAATGTAAAAGAAAAACCTTAATAAGGAAGTGAATTTCATTAACATCTCAAAGTGCTTATTCATGATAATTTCATTAAAGAAAACTTTAAATTTAAACTTCCTCTATTCGGCTGAATTCAAAAGTATATAAATTCACTATTGATTAATGTGACAACCGGTTCTTCCGGCCGGTTCAACTGAACCGGCCGGCCCACCCTTTATAATCCCGCGAACAGAAGGATCGCGGAACAGAACTGTTCGCGCGAAACAGAGAGGGGCGCGACGACGGCTTCGTGCGTAGAACAAGGTAGGTTTTTCTTTTCTCTGATTTTAGCAAGTGATTATCTTCAAGAGTAAGAAATAGTAATTCCTTTTCATTCTTATAGTTATCAGAGTGTTATTTTGGGAGAGATTGGAAGAACGAGAGAAACGGACGATAAGGCTTAAGGGAAAGGTTTGTTGATTTTCTTTCAAATTTTTCGTATAAATTTCCTCCCTTTACCTCATCCAAAGTGAATGATATATTTCTTGAAAGATAAGGAAAGAATTGAAGCGAAGAAAGAGGAAATTGGAAGATAAGGGATTTTGGGAGTTTGAGAAGTTCTCAATTGTAAGTGAATTATTAATACTTGTTATCGAATCACAATTTTATTGATATGAAAATCATTGTATGAATTTAGGTTTTAGAAAGTGAATGATCAAGTTGTAGGTGTTGATCCCGCGAGGATTCAACAAGAAGAGAAATTGATTCAAGAGAAGATCAAGCATTGAAGACCTGAAGAGTTCAAAGTGGATAAATTATATTATTTTATGTTTTATTAATGATTTCAATTTTCTAAATAATTGATTAAACATCTTATATTATTAAATGTTGAAGGCAAACGTTTATGATTTTACCGTCTTAAGAAAGAATCTATATGTTATAAAGATTTAAAGGCTTATGGAAAAGGAAAAGAATTATTTATGCAAATGCATGTTAATTATATTATATGAAATAGAAATAATCAAGATGAAAATGAGAAAAAGAAAAGAAAAAGAGAACAAAGGAAAAGGGTATTGAAAATAACAGGAGTCACCCCCTCATGGTACTGGCTGGGGACGCCGTACTCGTGCACGAAAAAGGAAAAGGAAATTTCTATGGAAAAGGGGAAAAGGAATCAATTGGAAAAAGGTTGTACCTTTGGGTACTTTAAGACGGTGCTCCTGCGTAAATCAAATGGGAAAAGGAAATGTAAATGAAAAAAAAAACTTAAGATAATATTGTTTCGAAATAGTATAAATGAAAATATTCAAAGAAGTATAAGTTAATGTATTAAAGGAATAAGATTAAGTAAGGAAAGAGTATATATTAATCCATTTTTTTATAAAGATAAATTTATATAATTCCCACTGAGTTTACTTAGTAAACTCAAACCATAAGTTTAATGTTTCAGGTAGTTCCTAAGAGAAGTAATGGCTGAAAGAGAAGAACATGTTTATAGAAGGCGAGGTGCAAATGACAACAGGTAAAATAAAATTTTTTTATTAGTGGCTCTTCAGTTTATAGAAAAGTTTTGATGATGAGTAAATTTACACTTTTGGAAATGTACTACTGTTCGACTTTTCGTACCCGCCTCGTTAGATCGAGCATCCGGGACGGGTCGTGACAATTAATACTTAAGTCTTTGGGTTAGCTTTTTTAAAGAGTTTGTTTGTCCATTTTGTACTGGTACATCATATATATATATATATATATATATATATAAATGTTTATCTATTACTAGAATAAATTTTATGAAAATTAATTAAATATCAATTTTATGTTTTTCTTCATCTCTTTGTATTCACTGTAGTATTTCCATTGTTAAGCATATATGATTTTTAGCATTATAATTACATGCATATCATTGCACTGTACTATTTACTAGTTATGTGTCTTTTGAATTTTAATATTCATAAGAAGTTCGTAATTAACTTTAAAAATCATAATTCTATTGTAGATATTAGTAGAATATATATGAAGTTCAAAGAAGATGATAGGTATGATTCGCATGAATCTTGAAAGATTCCTGCAAGGAACTTTCAAGAAATTAAATGTGAGAAATATTATACCACATTAAGTCATATTACTTATTGTGCTTAATGCATATATATCCCAAAGAATTCTACTATTAGTCACATCATCAAAGCCTTTGATTCTTCCCTTCCACCATTTCTTCCTAATTTCACATCTACCATATCATATTTTCATTTTTCAAAAAAAAAAAAAAAATTATTTATTGCAACTGTTCTTGATGATGAATATTATATGCAACTTGTTAGATGGAAAGGTAAAACTTCTTATGTTGATCCATGGGTCTCTTTATTGGAACTCAACAAATATTTGTAAATTATTTGAAATCGTAGCTTCTGTTTTTGAAACTATGGCTCCAACGGTTTAAGCTTATCAAAATTTCTATTCGAGCAGGCTGTAGTAGACTTGTGATCATGGTTGGATTTCTAGGACTGCTTGCAATCCTATTTCCAAGGAAATAGCTCTTCTATGATTTTTATGGCTTATCTGAGACTGGTTTCTAGCGACTGATTGAATATTGTTTCTTTTCTGCTGTGACTCTTCTCTGTAATTGATGCTTATCAGTCTTATGGGTTGGGTGTGATTAGGATATGTGATTAAATTCCCGTTTCTTATCACCTAGTGCTAGTATCTATAAATAAGGCGTATGTAAAATAACTTTGGGCTGAATAAATTTCAATTTTGCGAATGTAAAGTTTCCTTTTATTTTATCAGAATTTCAGTGATTGATCAAGTGTAAACTTTTTTTTTTTGATCAAGTGTAGACTTGAAGTATCCTAGGTGACATGATTTCCTGGTTTAAACGAGTAGCTTGTCGTTTGTTTTATTTATGTTCTTGCTCTTATCTTATTTCATTGTTTTAGTGATTGACTGCCAGTGATCATTGTATTTTCAGATTTGCTACAGAGCTGGTTGCATTTACATGCATGTTGTCTTAAATACTATGATTTTCACGATTCTTCTTTCTATAGTTTAATTTAATTAGAACAAAAAAAGTTTTTGTTCAAAATTGAATTTTGTTTTCTTTTTCAGTCATCATTTTTAGTTGTACTTAATTTTTTTTTTTATTTCATAGTTTGCTTCCTTGCTAGATTTTAATGTTTATTCTTATATTTTTTTGCATTAAATTGTGTGCATCTCATCTAAGAAATCTGTAACAATAAGCATTGCATAACTTCTCATTGAACCAAACATTGGATTGCAGATTTGTTTTAGAAATAGTAGACTTTAAGATGTCCTACATCAGTTCTTCGTTATTGTTTTATTATGTCAATCTCGAAAGTAAATTTGGTTTTCTTGAGGGTCAATATGTAACCTTTTTCTTTAGTTAATCCATTTTCTTAATGACTGACTTTTGGCATGTTTTTAAAAATGCAGGAGCATTAATGGTGCTGATATTAAAAGTCATTTCATGTGCTATTAACTACAGTGATGGGCTACTGAACGATGAAAGCTTGACGGAGTCCCAAAAGAAAAATCGGCTAGTTCATCGCCCCACTGCAATTGAATATATTGGCTACTGCCTCTGTTGTGGCAGTCATTTTGCTGGGCCCGTATATGAAATGAAGGAATACCTCGAATGGACAGAAGGTGAAGGAGTAAGTGCAGTATGTGCTCTTCTTGATAGTTAACAGCATTTACTTTCATGTCTTCCTTAAGCAAGGTTATTTAACCTTTTTATTATGTTCAGATCTGGTCAAGTCCAAAGGGTAAATCTTCACCATCACCTTACAGAGCAATGTTTCGTGCTATAGTCCAGGCCGCTATATGCATGGGCATCTACTTGTACCTTGTTCCACATTTTCCTCTTACCCGATTCAATGAACCCGCATACAACCAGTGGGGTTTCTGGAAAAGGTTATTTTACCAATATATGTCAGGCTTTACTGCTCGTTGGAAGTACTATTTTATTTGGTCAATCTCAGAAGCTTCAATAATCATATCTGGGCTGGGGTTTTCTGGCTGGTCAGATTCTTTTCCTCCCATATCACTCTGGCATCGTGCTAAAAATGTTGATATTTTTGGAGTTGAATTAGCGACTAGTGCAGTTCAGTTGCCGTTGGTGTGGAACATACAAGTCAGCACCTGGTTACGTCACTGTGAGTTTCTGCAATTATCTTAAAATAAATGAACTTGTTCACATCAACTCTTTTATAGGATGATTAAAATCATGATTGAAGCTTGAAGTGGTGCACTGAATTTGGTGGAATATAAGTTGAAAGCTGTGAAGTTATTGTTTGAGTTCGTTTTTCAGCTTGTTGTTTGGTTTTCAATTAAGGAGAAGCCTTGTAAATTTTGGGGTGGGGCGGAGCGACAGAGAGGTATGTGGCTTCCAGTGGTTTAAAAGAGGATAGATTCTATTGAATATTTGAAAGTCCAAGTTAGGAAATTTATTTTAAGAAAGTATTTTTAGGAATAAAAGGAGAGATCAGTTGTGATATTCTCCTATGATTCTATTTTTATTTTAGGAATAAAAGAAGAGATCAAGAGATTGATTGTGATCTTCTCCTATGATTGTGATATTCTTCTTTACAATATGGAATGGTCTCATCACAAACATTTAGCATTACGACACCATAATAACAACAACATCAAGCCTTTACATCAAAATCAAGAAATAGTTCATAAATTCCAAACCTTTAAGGAAGTGATTCTTCTCCTATTCTCATCACATGAAACAAATTAAATGACCATAATTATTTGCAGTGATCACAATCTGTGTTGTTGTTCATTTGTGATAAGAAAAATGATGAGTATCTCACGGTAGAAACAACCATGCCAGAGACTATAGATCGGGGTTTTAGAAAGTGGAAGGTTGAAAATAGTATGATCATGTCGTGGCCTATCAATTCCATGAACAATGACTTAGGTGAAATTTTTTTGCTTTTTGGGATTGCAAAAGAAATATAGGATGCAACCAAAGAGACTTACTCTAACTCTAAAAAAACTTGAAAGTTGTTTCAGGTTGAATCAATACTTCATGCTTTCTTCCAAAGAGAGCAATTTGTTACTCGGTCTTACAGCATACTCACATGATATTGACAACAACTTGGCATAGTTGAAACTCACACATGGACATGTCCAGAAGATGCAGTAATGTGCAAGCAGATTTTGAATTTCAAGTTTTTCTTAGGACTTAATAGGGACTTCGATGATGTTCGAGGGTCGAATCATGGGCACTAAACCACTACCAAATCTTAGGGAGGCTTTCTTAGAGGTTAGACATGAAGAAAGTGATGATGGGATCTAAGGAACAACCCACATCAACATTAGATGCATCTGCCCTTGATTTTTGATCATCTAACAGTGGTGGAGATCGTTTGAAATGGGAAAGACCTTGGTGTGATTACTATAAGAAACTAGGTCGTTACTAGGAGATTTGTTGGGAGCTCCATAGAAACCCAGCTGATTGAAAACCAAAGCCACCGTTTGATAGAGATAGCAAAGCACATATGGCTTCTAACTCTGTGATTGCTCTTGTTCCCAAGCCTAGCCCCTTTAGCAAAGAGCAGATGGATTTGCTGCAAAAAACATTTAGTCAAGTTGGCAGTGGTAGCATTATTGGGATAGGTTTGGTTGCTCAAACATATTCACATACTTCCTTCACTACCAATAGAGGAGAAATAAGGTAGTGGATAGTCGACACTGGTGCTTCTGATCACATGACAAGAGATACTACCCTTCTCCTGTTTGTATTGCTGATGGTTCAAATTCTAAAATTGTTGGAACATGTTCCATCCAACTTATTAAAGAGTTGTATCTCAACTCTATTTTCCATATTTCAAACTTGAATTGTAATCTATTGTCCATTAGCAAATTGGCTTGTGATCGTTAATGTGTTACTAAATTTTATTCAAACTAATGTGTTTTTTAAGACTTGAAATTGGGAAAGATGATTGGTAGTGCTGAACATTGCTCCAGGTTTTATCTCCTCCCATGTGGTAGATCCTCAAACCAAGTTTCTCAAGCAAGTTGCGTCAAATTGCAGAGTTTTTTAGAATCTTTCAATTATGTGTCAAATTCCAAGATCAATAAATATAGTGAAATTAGATTATTACACTATCGTCTTGGTCATCCTAGCTTTGTGTATCTTGCAAAATTATTTTTCAAATTATTTATATATATAAGTCAACATCTTTTCATTGTTAAACTTGTCAAATTGCAAAGCATATTCGAACAGTATATCCTTAAATTCTATACAAACATTCAACTGCTTTTTAATTGATCTATAGTGATGAGCGGGGTCCCTCAACTATAAAAAATATTTCTGGCACTCAATGGTTTTTTATATTTGTTGATGATTATACAAGAGTAATTTGGGTTTTACTTATGAAAGAAAAGTTTGAGTTTAGACAAAATTTTTAAACCTTCAATCTTATGGTTCAAAATAAATTCAATTCTAGAATTCAGGTACTCAAGTCAGACAATGCTAGGGAATAATTTACTAGTAGTCTCAATACTTACCTTGAGACTCATGGGATTATTCACATAAGTTCTTGTGTTGACACCCCTCAACAAAATGGTGTGGCTGAACACAAGAAGAGACATCTCTTGGAGGTTGCTCGATGTCTTACGTTTTTCTCTAATTTTCCAAATTATTTATATGGGGAAGCCTACGAGTGCAAACAAGTTAAGTCGAGCTTGACTCGCTTGCACTCCTAGGGAAGTCATTCTCACAGCTACCTATTTGATCAATGCCATCCAGAGTCCTTAATTTTCAATCTCTACGTGAACTTTTGAAAAAATTTCCTCACATGTGCAACTTCATCTGATTTACTACTCAAGACATTTGGTTGCTCGACATTTGTTCCTTATATCCCTTCTATCACAAATCTCATATTCAGGAGATCATGAATGAACATCAAGTTTGGTAGTTCTTTCTTGAGTTTGTGTCCTTTGCCCACTTAGAGTCACCAAATTCTTCTCAACCTGTGCTTGTGCCCAAAGACCATACACAAGACTTGTCCACACCCATGCATGTTCAGTCATTAATCCAGCACACAAATCTTTCTTCTCTCATGCTTGCTCAATCTGTGACTCCACAACTTGCTAATGCAAATTCTCAAGTCTACATCAGGAGGAAAAGATAGGAGCTTGAGCAAAAATCACAGCCAGCATGTGGCCAAAATATTGACTCAATTTCGATTTCACATAGAGAAAACATAGGTATGGATAAGATGTAGATGTGCTAATTCCCAATACTAATGACTACCATGTCGATTGCATTGAGGAAAGGGTGTTAGGAGATGTACAAGTCATCCAATTAGGAATTATATTACTTATTAAGGTTTATCACCATTTTATAGAGCATTTCTACTTCTCTTGATAATATCCAGGTCCCTAGTACAATACAATAGGAATTACAAAATGTAGAGTGGAAGAAGACAGTTTAAGATGAGATTTATGCACTTGAGAAGAGTGGAATATGAACTATTACTAATTTGCCAATTGGGAAAAGACCCATGGGATACAAGTGAATACAAAGCAGATGGATGAGTTGAGAGATTCAAGGTTCGATTGGTAGCTAGAGGATTTACACAATCCTATGGGATGGACTATCAAAAAATTTTTGCTCATGTCGCAAAGCTTGACATTATTAGAATTCTTTTTACATTGGTTGTCAACCAAGATTAGTATTTATAACAATTGGACATAAAAAATTTTCTAAATGTTTATCTCAAAGTGGAAGTCTACATGGATATCCTACTTGGTTTTGAAAAACATATTGCAAAGAATCAAGTTTACAAACTCAAGAAATCTTGTACGGCATTAAACAATCTCCTTGAGTTTGGTTTGATAGATTCACAAAGGCTGTTTTGAAGTTAGGCTACATATAGGGTCAAATTGATCATACTTTATTTGTCAAGAAATCTCATGCTGGGAAAATTACTATATTGATATTCTATGTCGATGATATTATTCTTTTTGGGAATGATGTGGAGGAATCACAAAATTTGAAGAAATATTTCTCAGAAGAGTTTGAAGTTAAAGATCTTGAAAATCTTAAATATTTCCTTAAAATGGAAGTTGATAGATCAAGAAAGGGCATTGTTGTTTCTCAAAGGAAATATATTCTAGATCTTCTTAAGGAGATCGGTATGCTTGGATGCAAACCTGCTGATATTCCTATAGACAATCAGAAGAAACTTAACACCGAGAAAGAAAGTACATATGTAGATAGTGGGAGATATCTGATACTTGTTGGACGTCCGATTTATCTTTCACACGCTTGGCCAAATATTGGTTTTGTAGTGAGTGTTATATGTCAATTCATGCACAACCCTACAGAGGAACACATGGAAGCATTCTACAAGATTCTTAGATACTTAAGATGACACCATGGAAATGCCTATTCTTTAGAAAGATAAAGAATCGTGACACTGAAGTGTATTTAGTGAGGATTGAGCAGGAAACATCATTTATATACAGTCAACTTTTGGGTACTATTCTTTTATTTGGGGTAATAGTGTTATCTAGAGGAGTAAGAAGTAATTAGTGGTGGCCAAAAGTAGTGTAGAAGTTGAGTACAAAGCATTGGCATAGGGAATTTGTGAAGGGATTTGGATAAAATGTTTTCTTAGTAAACAGTAACAAATGAGTTCATCTTCCATTTTGATGATTTGTGATATTCAGGCAGCTCTTAGCATAGCTAAGAATCCCATGCATCATGATAGGATTAAGCACATTGAAATTGACAGCCACTTCATCATAGAGAAGGTGACTAGTGAGAATGTTAAATTGAAATTCATCCATACCAAACAATAAAATGCAGAGAAGTGCTATGGAGAGTTCTTGAAAAGAAAGGAGTCAATAATGCTTATATTCAAATCATTAAAGATATGTATGCATGAGCTATTACTTGTGCTCAAACACAAGGTGGTTTGACCAAGTATTTTCCTATTTCGGTTGGGTTACATCAAGGATCAGCCTTAAGCTCATATCTTTTTGCTTTAGTCATGGATGTTCTCACTAGACATTTGCAAGAGGATGTACCTTGGTGTATGCTTTTTGCTGATGATATTCTTCTTGTGGATAAGACTAGAGAGGGAGTTGAAGGTAAACTTGAATTATGGAGGTCAACCTTAGAGTCTAAAGCTTTTCGCTTGAGTAGATCTAAAATGGAATATATGGAGTGTAATTTTAGTTGTAAAAGACCTAGTGAAGGGATTGTGACTTTGGGCGATCAAGTCATTAATAAGAGTACACGTTTTAGATATCTTGGATCTATTGTTCAGAGTGATGGTGAAATAGATGGGGATATTATCAGCATAATTCAAGTTGGATGGTTAAAGTGGAGGAATGCTTGTTATGTGATAGAAATGTACCCCTCAAACTTAAGGGAAAATTCTATAAGATGGTAGTGAGGCCTGCAATGCTTTATGGTGCCGAATGTTGGCCATTAAAAGAGAAGCATAATACTAAGTGTGGCAGAGATGAGGATGCTCAGGTGGATGTTGTTGATGAAAAAAATAGCTGCAAGAATTGTTCTTGGCTCCAGGAAAAAGACAAGAAAAATTGAGATGTCGGAATCTCAAGGAGAACTTACAGTGACTTGGCCAACTTCCAACTAATTTGCTTTCTTTCAATAACAGATAGTTGTAATTATGTGGATGATGAGCCAGTTTATTTCAGTGGCAAATCAAGAGCCAAAATATAAGGAAGATGATCCCCTTTGAAGATTTTGCGATCACGATGGGGGAGAAACTAACAAAAGTTCTAGTAGGCAAGAAGATGAATCAGAAAATCAGGATTGTAAGCCTTCTTTGGGAGGTTGAAATCAACCTTCAAGGTAGAAGAAAATATTGATATCATTGACTTTGATGATCTCATTGATATAGAGAAGCTCAACGTCTATATGGGTCAACTTGAAACTTTAATCTCTATGGGTGTACTTCCCAACAAAATATTTTGTCTGCTCGCTCAGAACCGCTAAACACACTCTTACTTAGTGGAAAACCATCTTTGATATGGGGCTCAGAACCTCAATTGTGGGATCAAGTGGTTTTTTGACAGCTAGGTATTGGAGTGCTAGGTCTACAAGAACTCTAGTGCATGGTGTTATGAAAGCAGTTGCAAGAACTGTTATTGACCAAATCTCTAGAGAAGATGGGTAAACACGTTACTATGGTAAATCAAGAGCCAAAATATAGGAAAGATTGATCTCATATGATGATTGTGTCAGTACGATGGGGAGGAACCAATGAAAGTTATGATATGCAAGATGTTGAATTAGAAGATGAGGATTTTGAACCTTCTTTCGGAGGGCATAATCAACCTTAAAGGTAGAGGACAAATTTATATCCTTAACTTTGATAGTCTCACTAATGCAGAGAAACCTAATGTGTAGATAGATCAACTTGAATTGAATCATAAATTTCTATGTGTCTACTTCCTAAGAAAAGATTTTGTTTGTTTGTCTCCAACTCACCAAGCACATGCTGACTTGGTGGAACACTCTTATATTTGATATGGGTGTCAGAACATCACCAATGGGCAATTCAAGAAATTACTTTGCCAAAATTTTTATTAGATGTGGTATGAAGAAGAAAAATGAAGTGGCACAAGTTGCAGCACGGATAAGGCCAATGTTTTGGATATAATTTTTGATGATTGTTGCATTGTTGGAAGATATCTTTGCATTGACAAAGAACACGAGAAGGCTTGCATCACAACATCTTCTGTGAACTTTTGATCTTGTATGAAGATATTAGTCAGGCAAGCATGTTGGCTATTATGATCCAATGAAATAGCAAGAGAGAAGGCAACAAAAACTCTACTAAGAAGAAGCGACTATGGAAAAGGGGAATATGAAGCATTTTGATAAAGGTAATTCTTTAACCTCATCTTCTTCTAGAAGCAACCTATATTTTGATAATTGACAAATCTCAGGGCACGATAGTGGGAAATGCTTTGTCTAGAACTCTTTCTAACAAAATTTAAGATGGATGTCAAGAACAATTAGGTGATTAGTACTATGAACAAGGATAAAACATTAGAGTTGGTGAATTGTTAGACTCGAGCTTTTAGGGGAATTGAAAATTTCACAATTTTAAACAGAATTAAATACTTACAAAAGAGTCTTCAGAAGCAAGAGATTTATTGCAAACTTAAACTTCGCTTACAAGTTCTGCCTACTTCTACCAAAGAGGCTTACATTTATAGGCTCTTAAACCAGCAGACTTTAAACTATAATTTTACATCCGAATAAAGAAAAGTTTCAAGGACAATTATTTAGATGAGTGGAGGCTACTTTTCCACTAATTTTCCACTAATTGATAAGTGGAGAAGACTTTTTGTACAAACTTTAGTTTAGTGCTGCGTTTGGTGGATGTCTGGTAAGATGCTGGGTGCTGCTGTGCCCAGTGATTGTTGAGGATAGTGGGGTCCAATGTCCACTGATCAAATAGTAAAATCATCCTCCTCCTCAAGAATTACTTTTCCCTTTCTGGTGCTGGTGTTGGGTCCGCCTTCACGAGACTGGGTGCTCATCTGGTCCCAGTTTTCTGGCACATCTTCTGATTTTTGGGAAGCTTTATCTGATTCTGAAAAGATTTCAGCTAGTTGTTGTTCATATGCTTGTTGGAGACGAACCTTAATTTGTTCCTGGGTTTCATGAGGGAACTTTCTTTGCAAATTCCGATTCAATCTTTTTAGCAAAAATTCTTCTTTAGTAGGCAGGCCCCTGGCCTTCAATTGGTTGTTCTGAATAACCTTGTCAATTTGCTTGATCTTATCTACAAGCAAAATAGCTGGCCACCATTTGATGGAAAAATTACGAACCAGACATTTAATATTAATAAAATTGACTTGATTGATTTTTATGTCCCATGTCCAAATCCATGGAAGCTGTCCTTGCATGAAGAAAAAGAATTCAGTCATGCCTTCGGCGATATGGTCCGAGTTGGGTTTTTGCAGATGAGGGGAGGTGTCTACCCATTCGGAATATTTCTGTTTAAGTTCGGGAGGAAGGATGGAAATTGTATCACCTTTATGCTCCCACCACTTGAAAAACCAATTAGGGATTGGATTTTCGAGGGATTGGATTTTTATGTTCTTAACTTTACTAAAAGTCATTCTTGAATGTTTGTCCAATAGTTAAATAAATAACGTTTAGGAGGATCGCCAATGTTTTTGCCGTATTCCATGGATTGAGTTTGAAAAGGGGTAATGCCCCAGTCTTTAGGATGAATGATTTGGAGGATGTTGGCTCTACTATAGGCGAGTTGGTGATTATTATCATAATTGTGTTTGATAGAAACACATTTTAAATGAAGTAGAATGGCTTCATATAATTCTCGATCATAAAAAGAATCTTGGACAAAAGGATTTTCAGCTAAGTATTTTTGAAATAAAGCCCAAGGATTAATAATTTCATAATCTTCAAAGTTGAGCTCAATGATCGACTCAACAGTTGGCTTAAGAATAGGTTCAAAGATATCAGAGGAGGGCTCATTTTGAATAATAGTTCGTTGAAGGATAGGCGCAATCGATGGTGTTGGTGGAGGAATCTGTTCCTCCTGATTTCCGTAGAGAAAGGTTCGTAATGGAACCATTTGTGGTTGTGGAGGGTTAGTGCCGCGTCCACGAGTAGAATTATTACGACCTCGAGTAGAACCTCGAGGCCATCCGCGCCCCCTAGCCTTTAATATATTCAAATGTAAAATAAAAAACAGATAATTGTATTGCCAAGTGGCAAAGATTTGTTTAGATGCTAGATTTTTAACATCCTTTTCTAAAATGTATTTTGTTGAACTGAAATCAATACGTAATAAGAAGGATTGATTTAATAAATCATCCTGAAATTTAAGGATAGTTTTTACTATGGCTAACATCTCCTTCTTAATAGTCGAATATTTACTTTGAGTTGGGTTCCATAGCCCTGATGTAAAACGAACTAATTGTTCGTTACTAGTAACTGGGTGGATTTGTTTGAGGATACCACCATAACCTAAATTAGAAGCGTCTGTTTCGATGATTTTAAAATATGTAGGTGTTGACTGTATAAAAATATATACAAAAAAAATTCAAAACAACCGACATACCTCCGAGCCGGCCCCACACCACGAAGCGAAGCAACTCCTCTCTAAATAACTGTCGCTCATCGTTTAAAAATGACGGACAAAGAGAATAGGAAGACATTCGCATTCTTCCATCACTCATCTCATTCAAAGCCTTCGCCTCCCTTGGTTGCTGTTCGACTCCGCCTCTTCCCTCTTCGTTGTTGTTCGGCTTCAGTGCGCGGGAGAAGAAGGATCGCACGAGCCCATCCTTCAACTCCTTACTGTTGTTCGACTTCACCCGCATCCGACGCCGACCCTAGCCCGACTCGCCTCCGACTCCTTGTCGCCGCCCAATCCCGTCACTCCGCAAGAGGTGCAGGGATTGCACGGTCGCTACCTCCGCTCCTTCGTGGCTACCCAACTTCGTTGCTTCGCAGAGGTATAGAAATCGCACAAGCCGCTTCTTTGGCTCCTTTATTGCACTCCGATTTCGCTCCTTCTCCGACCGACCCAGTAAGCCGAACCAAAACGTCCGACTCCGACGACGAGCCCGTGCGTGACTTCTGCCTCCTCCATGCCCGATCGGGCTTTGCTCCTTCCCGATCCCCCTCTCTATATATTAATATATATAATATATATCTTATAATATATATTATATGTATTATAATATATATATAATGATAATAAAAATTTATTATTATTATTATATATATAATAATATAATATTATTTGTGAAAAAAAAGGACTTTCAAAAAGAAAAATGTTGAAGACCCCGGCCGTCGTACCTTAGGTCCGACCGGATGGTTTCAAATTGAAGACCTCGTGTCGTCGATCTTAGATCCGGCCGAGATGGTTTTAAAATACAAAGACCTCGTACCGTCAATTTCAAATCCGGTCGGGAAAATTCAAATTGAAGATCTCGTGTGTCGATCTTAGATTCGACCGAGGATTGGTTTTAAATTCAAGGCCTCTGTGTCGTCGACCTTAGGTCCGACCGGGAAGAAAATATCGGGCAAATGCCGTCCCGATTTCTCCCTCGGTGGGAGGTGACGCCGGAGGCTGCCAAAATTTTCTTGAAAATTTGAGACTTAGCGAATTTTGGAAAAAAGCACGGATCTCTAAAAAAAAATTTAAAATTGGGGAGCAATCAAATTTTGAATATTAATTAATCAATTTATTTATAAAATTTTTATTAATTGACTAATATTAATTAATCAAAATTAATTAAAATTAATTGATTGATTAATTGTATAAATACAAAAGTTATTTTAAAATATAAAAATTATTTGAGAGCAATTTAAATTCAGGAGCATTTTAATTGACTATTAGAGCCAAGTAATAAATAAAAAAAATGCTTTGAATAAAATGGAGAAAGGAGGAGGGGGAGAGATCCACTAATCAACATATGTTG
>NW_021318595.1:6707498-6710997 GCF_001605985.2 Dendrobium catenatum
TTATATTTAGTCTCAAATTATGAAACATCTATAAATAAATATAGATGTTTATTCAATGCAATTCTGTGTTTTCTTTTCCAGCAGAATTCAGGTTGACTCTAATCCCTGTAAGTTCTGTTGGCAGGTTGATAACATGACGCCTGCAAAGTCATTCATGACTGTGAAACTGGGTGAGGGAGCCAGAGTGCAGTTCCCTCAAGCTGTTCTGAACATAGGCTACGCTGGAGCAATCATTCAATTTGGAGCCATTTTTGAAGTCATGCAGTTCAAACAGATCATTTCTTAGAATATTGTTAGTGCACCTACTGCCAAAGGTGTCGCTAAGAAGTCTACTACTGAAGCTGTTGATGAGAAGGCTCCCAAGAGGGCCTCTGTATTTTCAAGACTCTCCGTAGCACCTGTTGTTGCTCCAGCGATTCAAAAGAAGATTCCTGAGCCAAAGCTGCAATCTGTTGGCATGAATATTGCCAGTCAAAACATAATCCAGGATGAAATGCCTAAAGAATACAATGCTGAAATTCCTGAAGCAAGTGCTAAACTTTCCAGGAAAACCAGAAGGAAGGCCAATGCTCGCCTACGAGCTAATGGCTGGATGCCTGAAACCCTTCAAGAATCATCACCGCAGTTAGAGGCGAATATACCAGTTAATAACGGCTTTGAGCCGTTAAAATGGGTAAAAAGGAATGATGATAAGGGTCACTTGAAGAAGTCTTTCTGGGAGACTTCACGTCAACAGCCACAACCACCCAAGAAGGAAGAATCTGCCTCTTCCAAAATATATAAAATACTGAAGGCTGTTAAAGATAAAAATCTACAGCGTAGATTGAGGAAATCTGTTAATGAAGCCATTGCCTCAACTGAAATTCGTCCTCAAAACAATAAATTTTCAGCAAAACCTTATAGAGAGGAGTTTAGACGTCCTCCATACTACCAAAAGCAAAGAGAGTTCTGTCCTAATATGGGTCGATATCCATATTATGGAAGAAGACAGTTGGGAGAGCCTTCTAATAGTCTACATGTAAGAGACTATAATGGAAGATATGATGAACGAAGGCCCCAACAATGGTATCATAGATCTGCCCATTCAAAAGTACATTTCGATGCTGGTGGTCATCGTTATGTGACTCCAAGAAGACAGCAAGTCTGGGTTCCCAAAAGACCCACATATCCTCGAGCTCAGAAAGATGATCTTGATCAACAAATCTATAAAGGGCGACTTAAATCTCATGTCCAGAAGTTGTCCCCTAATAAGGAGGCTTCTGTTGATGTGATTATGCCAAAAGAGGAAAGCTGTCATATCTATAAAGAATCCCCCGACTCTCCAGTCATACATTGGAAGCGGCGGTCCCAACTTGGAGAAGATCATGAGTTGGATGAAGATGATAATGAATATGATAATGATGAAGAAATAGAAGAGGGTATTGGTCCCATGGACGTTGAAGTTGTCCGAATGGTTGATCATATACCTGATCGAGCTAATCAACGATATACTCGTAGAAGTGCTGCACTGAATTTACAAAATGAAGAACAACTACGAGATGATCAAGAACAAGCAGCAGCTGTGAATAGAGCATCACAACTAGAAGAAGTTGAGGAAGAAGAAGCTGAAGAAATCGTAAAGAGGTTGCAAACAGAAATGCAGTCTATGCAACAGAAGAAAGATCAGGAAATCCATCATTTAAATGCCCGTCTTGATGAGATGAGTAATATGATGAAACAGTTGTTTGGACAACTTGGCATGATGGCTACAACTAATCAACCACCTGTAGCAAATTCTCAAGGGAATGTTCAAACTATTCCTGATGCATTGGCACCTCCTGACAGAAGACCAGAAGAGTTACAGGAGCCAACTTTGATAGCTTCTAAGGAAGACGAAATGGTTAGCAAATCTCAAATTGAGAATCTCATTAGTCAAAAGGTTAAAGCAGCTATTGCTTCTGAAGCTGTTGAAGCCTTGGTCGGAAAAGGTCGTCCATATCCGGCAGAATATGACCAAGAGAAATATCCAAAGGGGTACATAGTGCCAAAGTTCAATTTATTTGACGGCACTGCAAATCCTCGCCAACATCTAGCACAATTCAAAGCTACCTGTGGAAATACAGGAGGTAATAATGCTCTGTTACTATGCCAATTTGTCAGTAGTTTAACAGATACAGCTTTTGAATGGTATGCTGAGTTACCCAACGACTCAGTGAGAACATTCGTCGAATTAGAGATGATGTTCATCAAAAGATTTGCTAGTGCAACAAAGAAGGTGACTATCGCTGACCTCACTCTTGAGAAAAGGAAAAGAGAGGAATCAGTCACCAAGTACATTACCAGGTGGAGAAATCTCAGCATGAAATGCGAGCAACAACTCACTGAGAAACATGCTGTTGAGTTATTACTGGGAAACATAGATGATTATATGGCTCCATATCTGGCGATGGCTACAATCAATACGTTTCAGGAGTTACTTGATCGTGTAGCCAAATTTGAAAGGTTACCCAGGCCTAGAAGTGTTGGTTTCAACTACAACAATAATCCACCAGGGAAAGGAAAACAAATCAAAATCTATGATCCAAAAAGGGGTGAAGTAAATACTACATTCCCGTCTTCCTTGGAAAGGAAATAAAAAGAAGATTCAATGAATCCATCGAAGATATTGAAACAAATGAGAGAAAGGCAAAAGCCTCCTACCTTGCAGGAGAAAATCAATAAGACATATTCTTTCAAAAAAGAATGTACGGGAAAGATTTTTAGGCAAGCTCTAAAAATCGGTCTTCAATTGCCAGAATCTCGCCGACCAGAACAGGCTGGCATGACAGATGATCCAAATTACTGTCCGTATCATAGGATCATAAGTCACCCAATCGAAGACTTTCATATTCAAAGATTGGGTTGAAAGAAATTATAAGAATGGTGAACTTACACTTTCTAATAGTGTTTTTGTCAATCATAAGAGGGAGAAAATCAATGTTATCTCCTCTACTCCTTGTCAAAACACGGAGAATGAAAAAGGGAAAGCACCCCAGGAAGATGAAGGTGGTTGGGAGACCTTTATCTCAAAGAAAACTAAACAGATGATGAATGTCCTGTTGGCCATTGAAGGCATTCGTCGTAAAAGTGCTTTAGAATTGGAAGTTGATCCAAAACTTCTTTCTTCGAAAAACCCAGTGATAGGAGGGCCCAGTTCAAGCAAGAAGAAACCTTTGAAATATTTCAAAGATCAAAAAGGAAAAAACAAGCCTAGATCAAAATCTCAGAAAGAAAAGAAAAAGAAATTAACAAAGCAGATTACTGTAATACAAAAATATATCGACTCCATCAATGAATATCAGCAACCTGTAAGGCGTCCTGTCAAGTTAGAGAAGTATATGGCTGATTTATTTCTTGACTCGGAGTCAGAAAAGGAAGAGAGTATTCCAATTGAGACTTGCCGAGTCATAAATCAACGAGGTGGAAGGGCTGCAAGAGGACGCAATGCACCTCTTGCTATCTATAAAGCTAACACGAAAAT
>NW_021318595.1:6711343-6727662 GCF_001605985.2 Dendrobium catenatum
ATGAGTAATATGATGAAACAGTTGTTTGGACAACTAGGCATGATGGCTACAACTAGTCAACCACCCGTAGCAAATACTCAAGGGAATGTTCAAACTACTCCTGATGTGCTGCTCACTTCTGACAGAAAATCAAAAGAGTTACAGGAGCCAACTTTGATAGCTTCTAAGGAAGACGAAATGGTCAGCAAATCTCAAATTGAGAATCTCATCAGCCAAAAGGTTAAAGCAGCTATTGCTTCTGAAGCTGTCGAAGCCTTAGTTGGGAAAGGTCGTCCATATCCTATAGAATATGACCAAGAAAAATATCCAAAGGGGTATATAATGCCAAAGTTCAATTTATTTGACGGTACTGCAAATCCTCGTCAACATCTGGCACAATTCAAAGCTACCTGTGGAAATACATGAGGCAATGATGCTCTGTTACTACGTTAATTTGTCAGTAGTTTAACAGGTACAACTTTTGAATGGTATGCTGAGTTATCCAATGACTCAGTGAGAACATTCGTCGAATTAGAGACGATATTCATTAAAAGATTCGCTAGTGTAACAAAGAAAGTGACTATCGCTGACCTCACTCTTGAGAAAAGGAAAAGGGAGGAATCAGTCACCAAGTATATAACTAGATGGAAAAATCTCAGCATGAAATGTGAGTAACAACTCACTGAAAAATATATTGTCGAGTTATTAATGGGAAATATAGATGATTATATGGCTTCATATCTGGCGATGGCTACAATCAATACATTTCAGGAGTTATTGGATCGTGTAGCCAAATTTGAAAGGTTATTCAGGCCTAGAAGTGTCGGCTTCAGCTATAATAATAATCTGTTAGGGAAAGGGAAACAGAGCAAGGTCTTTGATACAAAAAGAAGTGAGGTGAATGCCACATTCCCGTCTTTCTTATAGAAGAAAGAAAAAGAAGATTCAATGAATCAATCGAAGATGCTAAAACAAACAAAAGAAAGGCAAAGGCCTCCTACTTTACAGGAGAAAATTAATAAGCCGTATTCTTTCAAAAAGGAATGTACAGGAAAGATTTTTAGGCAAGCCCTAAAATCGGCCTCCAATTGCCAGAATCCTACCGACCAAAACAGGTTGACATGATTGATGATCCGAATTACTGTCCGTATCATAGGATCATAAGTCACCCAATTGGGGAATTCTTCATATTCAAAGATTGGGTCGAAAGGAATTATCAGAATGGTGAACTTACACTTTCTAATAGTGTTCTTGTCAATACTAAGAGGGAGAAAACCAATGTTATCTCCTCTACACCTTGTCAAAGCACAAAGAATGAGAAAGGGAAAGCACCCCATGAAGATGAAGGTGGTTGGGAGACCTTTATCTCAAAGAAAACTAAACAGATGATGAATGTCCTATTGGCCATTGAAGGCAGTCGTCGCAAGAGTGCGCTAGAATTGGAAGTTGATCCAAGACTCCTTTCTTCAAAGAACCCAGTGGTAGGAAGGCCCAGTTCAAGCAAGAAGAAACCTTTGAATTATTTCAAAGATAAAAAAAGGAAAGAGTAAACCTAGATCAAAATCTCAGAAAGAAAATAAGAAGTTAATAAGGCAGAAAATCGTAACTCAAAAATACATTGACTCCATCGATGAATATCAGCAACCTCCAAGGCGTCCTGTCAAGTTAGAGGAATACATGACTGATTTATTTCTTAACTTGGAGTCAGAAAAGGAAGAGAATATTCCAATTGAGACTTTTCGAGTTATAAATAAACGAGGTGGAAGGGCTGGAAGAGGACGCAATGCATCTCTTGCTATTTATAAAGCTGACGTTGAAATGCCTTCAAAGGAAGTACATACACCAGCACCTTTCACTAATTCGAATGAAGAATTACATTTTCCCGATGAAGAAAGTGGTCACAAGGGTAAGAAGATTCATAAAGATAAATGTCCAAAACTCGGAAGCAGCTCAGATTCCGAGGAGGCTCAGGACATGGAAATTTTAAAGAATTCTCAAACTAAAGATAATTCATCTTCTGAGGTGCACAAATCCAGCTAAGAAGTGGAAAGCAGGTTCCTCCACCTCAAAAGAAAACAAACGATAAGGAAAAGAACATTCAACTCAACAAAATCATTATTCCACAAGAGCCTCCTAAGCCCAAGGTTGCCAATGCAAATGTGGATTACAACATATTATCCCATCTATGCAATTTACCTGCATTGTTGAGTGTCTACGACGCCCTTCTGATGTCTAAGAACCTTCGGGAAACACTCATTAAAGCTTTGCAAAATCCTGAACAGTACGAGGTATTCTTTACTGAGTAAAATTTGAAAGAAGCTTTGCATACGCAGAGTATCGCTACAATCACTTTCTGTGATAGTGATCTGCTTATGGGAACTGCAGATCATAATCGGCCATTATATATTACTGCGGAGAGTAACAATATTGAAATAAATAGAATTTGGATTGATTCAGGTTTCTCTATTAATCTAATGAGCCTCAAAATGCTCAAAGGATTGGCCCTGGATGTCCAGTATTTGAACAGAAGCATGGTGTTTCTACAAGGATTCAATGAACAAGGGCAAAGAACCCTGGGATCTTTGGTTTTGCCTTTGAACTTTGGGAAACTTAATATAGAGGCGACATTTCACATCATTGATTCCAACACATCATACAAGCACTTCTTGGAAGACCATGGCTTCACGAGTATGGTATAGTGCCTTCAACACTTCATTAATGTATGAAATACATTCAAGATAATGAATAATATCACATTGATGGGGATGAACAACCATTCTTGGTGCACGAAGTCAAAATCTATGATGACGCCAAGTACTTTATTGCTCAAAAGTCAAAAGACAAGGAACTTCCGAAAATTCAGGCTCTTACACTGGACAAGAAAAAACTGAAAGATAAAGACAAGAATAAATCAAAGCAAATTTGTTCAGTGCCTCATCTAGGTAGTGATACCGAAGAGGATGATATCTCTACAACTTTCAAACTCTTGATCATAGGGAAAAGAAAGAATGAACTATCAACTGTTCCTTTTGATTACGAAGCTAATCAGACAAACAAGATATGATGTTCAAGCAAACCGATCATTGAAGGAGAAGAAGAATTCCTTTATAAACCCAAGGGTACTACTAAAATTCAGGAGGAAGGGGACCCAGGACCCAATTCTATATCTAAGAAATTGCAGAGAGTATCAATTTCAATGAAAAGGGTGTCTGAAGAACATATATCTACAGATATCATCAAAATAGTACCTATGCCGGCAGCACATTTCAAAACATTGATTACCTCGCCAAGTAAAAACATAGAAATATTAAAAACTTTTTATGTTCCTCCCAAAAGAGGTCTCAATGAATATGGATCCATTTTCTACGAATCAATGTTGATACCACATCATACTTCTAATGAAATAGAAAATGAAGATGAGTGAGACTATAAAGATATTTGGATAATTATTCCTTAATATCCTTTATATATTATGAGAATGCTGATAGAAAGAAGAATCTTTTTCGTGCAAACAAACAAACGAGCTTGTTATTTCAAAGAACTCTAACACAACGAGCATGCACAAAAACCTATTGGCAATGGTTTGTCTACAACATAGGGTCTTGGATATGCTCGACATTCATATCTTACACGAGCAGCATCATATCATTATCTTGAATACCCTCAACATCCACCTCTTACATATGCAACCTCCTATAATGTTACAAACAAGGAGTGACTTTCAGAATATGAAGATCAAGCAGAAAATCTAATTGTTGATTTGAAAGAAGCTCCAAAAAATTTGAAGGTGGCCAAGCTACTGTGGATGAGCTCAAATAAATAAACTTGGGTTCTGAAGAATATCCAAAACCTATATTCATTAGCTCTAATCTCTCGCAAGACAAAGCAGAGGAGCTAAGAATATTACTTATCGAATACAAATATTGTTTTGCATGGAACTACACTAAAATGCCTGGTTTATCACTAGTGGTGGAAGTGCATAAACTCTCCATCGATTCAAAAATACCGCCTGTTAAGCAAGAACCCAGGCGAATGCGACTTGACATTAAGGAATAAGTCATTGTTGAAACCAAGAAGCTTATTGAAGCTGGTTTTATTCGAGAAGAGAAGTATGCTAACTGGATCGCTAATATCGTTTCAGTAAAGAAAAAGAATGATCAAATTCGTGTCTGTATAGACTACCGGGATTTAAACAAAGCATGGCCAAAGGATGATTTCCTACTGCCCAATGCAGAACTTATGGTTGATAATACATCGAATCATGACATGTTCTCATTCATGGATGGATCATCAGGTTATAATCAAATCAAGATGGATTTGGAGGACTAAAAACATATCTCATTCCGAACTCCCATTAGCATATATTGTTATAAAGTGATGTCATTCGGCTTGAAGAATGCTGGAGCTACCTATCAAAAAGCAATGACTCGAATCTTCGATGATCTATCCATAAGCATGTAGAATGTTATGTTGATGATTTAGTTGTAAAAAACAAAGATCAACATGAACATGTAAATGATCTAAAAATTATATTCAAAAGGATTCACAAATTTAATTTTAAAATGAATCCGCTTAAATGTGTTTTTGGTGTGTCGTCCGATAAATTTCTCGAATTTATTGTACGCCATAGAGGAATCGAAATCGATCTCAATAAAATTCAAGCAATAGTGGAAATGACACATCTAAAAACTCTAAGACAATTTAGTTCATTACAAAGAAGATTGGCATATATCCGAAGATTTATATCTAATCTCGCGGGTAGATGATAACCCTGTTCACAATTGATGAAGAAAGATACTCCTTTCATGTGGGACGATGCTTATCACGAGGCATTTAATAACATAAAGCAATATCTGTTGAATCCTCTTTTTCTTGCTGCCCTAATCCCAAAGAAACCCCTAATCCTATATACAACTGCTCTTGAAGAATCCTTCGAAGCATTGCTAGCACAAACAAATGAAAATGACAAAGAAAATGCCTTTTATTATATGAGTCGACGATTAATAAGAGCAGAATCTAAATATTCACCAGTTAAAAAACAATGTCTAGCATTGATCTTTGCCACTCAAAAACTACGACATTATACGTTATCCCATAAAATCACTTTAATATCTAAAGTGGATCCTTTAAAATTTCTAATGACTAGACCCACTCTCACTGGTTGTCTAGCTAAATGGACTGTCTTGCTAATGCAATTTGACATAACATATATGCCACAAAAAGCGGTGAAAGGACAGGCTCTAGCTGATTTTCTAGCAGCTCATTCTTTACCTACAGATTCTCCGCTCAACGATGAATTGCCAGATGAGCAAACACTTGAAGTGGAGAAGGAAAAAATCTACAAGAATGGGGGCTCTATTTCGATGGGGCTTAATCAATAAAACCAGCAAGGCCACCTAAATTTCCAACAATCCAAGTGGGAATTAGCCTTATATTCATTACACCGCAAAAAGGAATACTTCGATATTATTATAGCTTAACAGAATCTCGCACTAATAATGAGGCTGAATATGAAGCCTTAATAGCGGGCCTTGAATTAGTGATTAATATGAAAATTGAGAAACTTCATATATATGGAGATTCTCAACTCATAATCAAACAAATAATAGGTGCTTTCAAAATCAATAAGCATGAATTCATCTTTTATCATGAGTATGCACTGAAACTTCTACAACAAATTTCTGAGGTAACTCTCACTAGAATTACGTGTAGTGAAAATGGCAAAGCTAGCCAAAGAACTAGCAAATTCATATAAGGATCCAATTCTTATAACTATACAAAACAGGCATGCATTAACTCCAACTATTATACAAGACGATAAAGGGAAAGAAATGCAATAGAGTTTGGTTATATCTGATGAAAATGATTGGAGAGATCCATTCATCAGATATTTGAAGGAAGAGAGATTACCCAAAAATAAATCCATAGCTTCTCAAATATCACGAAGAGCATTAAGATATGCTTTCATAAATGATACATTATATCGTAGATCATTTGATCAAATGTGGCTACGATATTTGGGGACTGATGAATCCCAAAAGGTTATAAGTGAAGTTCACGAAGGATTGTATAATGCAACTTAGCCTAAACGAGAGTGACCGCTCTTTCGTTCTGTTTCATCGTTTTACCTGCTAATAGTTCTATTTGTTATTTCTCTAATCACAAGTTGTGTAAATTCTTAACAAATTCATATTGTAGTCCTACATCATCTGGTATCAGAGCCAGGTTTGCTCTTAGTGCATGTATTAGGATCCTTGGTAGAATTCTCTTTTAGCATCATTCCGTCATTGTATATGTGACATTTAGAACTTGTTAGGGTGTTGTCCTTACTTTTATCATATTCATTTTGCAAGACATAAGTGTGCCTAATTATATAATTTGTTATCCTTTGCATCCTAGTCACCGTAGGTGTCCCATAGTGAACCCCAATGGACTCGGAACAACTTGGTAGGACTTTAAACTTGTTGGTAGGCCAAATGAACAGTATAAGCCAGCGACTTAAAGAAAACCAAGCCGACCTAGCCGAGCTTCGTAGAGACACCACCGAGTGATTTGACACATTTGAGCGAGCACGAGAGCATTCTATCCCTTGCACCCCATCGAGACCACCTTCTATGTACACCTACCCAGATGAGAGGCAACATCATGCCAATCATCGAGCTCCCTACCATGGACATGATCCACGTCATGATCCTGATATACCACCATGAAAAATATTAAAGTTAATGCTCCTACCTTTAATCGCACTCTCGATCCCCAGCTGTTCCTGGACTGGGTCAAAGGTATGGACAATTTCTTTAAGTGGTATAACATCTCCGAGGGTAGGAAGGTCAGTTTTGCGGAGATCACTGCCCTAGAGAATGCCTACAACCTAGTGCTTGATTTAAAGGAGGCTCGTTCACAGCACCCGAGTCGTTCACATGACTCTAGGCCCTTCTACAAACCGTCTAGTAGTTCCACTTCTCACACTTCTGCTGCCCGACCCTCTTCTGGGAGCACGGCCCGACCACCCACGGGTCCTGCACCTCGATCTGATTTTAGGAGTAAGCCTCCCACCCCGGATACCCCTCAGTCCAGTACCAAGTGCTTTCGATGTCAGGGGTATGGGTATATTGCTTCTCAGTACTCCAATCCTTATAAAGTCTCGATCATCGAGGAGATTACTGAGGACGATCTCGAGCCCGAGGTTAATCAGATCCACCAGGTCAATGATGAAGGCGAGTACTTCGAGAAGGATGACGACACTACAATCCTCCATTACCTTCAGAAATTGGATACCTCTCCCATCTGCGTGGTGAGATGTGCGCTATCCCACCCGACACCCACGGATAACTGACGTAGGACCGCGATTTTCTATACCTACATCAAAATCAAAGATAAGAACTGTAAGGTCATTGTGGATAGTGGTAGCTGCATAAATGTTGTTTCTTCCAGCATGATATCCAAGTTGGGTCTTTTTGTCGTTCATCACCCCAACCCGTATAAGGTAGCGTGGGTCAACTCCACTGCCTTGGAGGTGAAGGAATGAAGCATCATACCTATATCCTTTGCTGACTACAAGGAGAATGTTTGGTGCGATGTCATGATTATGAATGTTGGACAAATTCTTTTGGGTCGCCTCTGGATCTATGATAATGATGTCCATATTTTTGGGCATTCGAACACATGCGTGTTCGAACATGCAGGCAAAAAGATTAAGCTTTTGCCATCGCAGCCCCGGGTTACAGATGACTCGAAATCCAACCCCATTAAGTCCAAGAAAGGACTGAACCTAGTGACCGCCAAGGTTTTGGATGCTGAGGTGGCCCAAGGTGCACCTCTATACGCCTTAGTGAGTCGTGAGATTCCCGCCGAATCTGACGAACCTATTCCTCAGAAAGTCCAACCCATTTTGGGACAGTATATTGATGTCTTTCCTGATGATCTCCCAGATTAGTTACCCCCACTTGAGACATTCAGCATGCCATAGACTTCATCCTTGGAGCCTCCCTCCCGAACCTGCCACACTATCGCATGAACCCCACGGAACATGCTGAGCATAAAAAGCAGGTCGATGAGTTACTATATCGAGATTTCATTAAGGAGAGTCTTAGTCCCTGCGCGGTGCCATCCCTTCTTACATCGAAGAATGACGGATCATGGAGAATGTGTGTTGATAGCCGTGTTATTAACAAGATCACCGTCAAATATCGTTTCCCTATTTCGAGGCTGAACGATATGCTCGATATGATGATGGGTGCCACTATATTATCCAAAATTGATCTCAAGAGTGGGTACCACCAGATCCGGATCCTACCCGAAGATGAGTGGAAAACTGCCTTCAAGACCAAAGATAGTCTCTACGAGTGGTTAGTCATGCCTTTTGGGTTAAGTAAGGCCCCGAGCACCTTCATGAGGATCATGACTCAAGTGCTGCGACCGTTTATAGGAAAGTTTATCATCGTCTACTTTGACGACATTCTTATTTACAGTCAGTCGATTAGCTAGCACTTGGACCACTTAAGGCAAGTTTGTGAGGTCTTAAGGAAGGAGCAACTGTATGCCAATCCTAAGAAATGTACCTTCCTTGTAGATCGTGTCATCTTTTTGGGCTTCATAGTTTCAGCCCAAGAGGTTTCTGCAGACCCCGAGAAGGTGAGGGTCATTGTTGAATGGCCTGTCCCTCAGAACATCCGGGAAGTCCGCAGCTTCCACGGATTAGCCACCTTCTATAGGAGATTCTTCAAAATTTTAGCACTATTATATCTCCTGATCTCCTATCACTGATTGTTTAAAGAATGGTGATTTCCACTTGACCCCGGTGGCCACTCGAGCTTTTGATGAGATCAAACAAAAGATGGTGGAAGCCCTAGTGATGAGACTTCTTGATTTATCCAAAGTCTTCGAAGTAACCTGTGACGCTTCGGGGGTCAGAATTGGAGGAGTCCTCTCCCAGGAAGGTCACGTAGTAGCCTATTTCTGTGAAACACTCAATGATATCCGACAGCGTTATTCCACGTATGATAAAGAGTTTTACGATGTGATCCAATCTCTTCGTTATTGGTGACACTACTTGCTCCCACAAGAGTTCGTCATTTTCTTGGATCACGAAGCTTTGCATTATATTAACTCCCAAAAGAAGTTAAATGCACACCACGGTCGTTGGGTTGAGTTACTTCAGGAGTACGCTTATACCCTTAGACATAAGGCGGGAGTTGAGAATAAAGTTGCGGATGCTCTCAGTCGTCGTATGATGACTACTATTGAGATGAGAGCAGAAGTCGTGGGATTTGACCAAATAAAGAGGGATTATTTGGAATGCCCCGACTTCAAGGAGACGTACTCTCTCATATCCACAAGCAGCATGTGTCTTGTGGACGATTTCCTATTGGAGAATGGTTATCTTTTCAAAGCCCACAGTTTTTGTATCCCTAGCACCTCCCTTAGGAAATTTCTTGTCTGGGAACTCCACGCCGGAGGCCTCGCTGGGCACTTCGGTCGGGACAAAACTATCGAAGCCGTGGAGTATCATTTCTTTTGGCCCATCCTGAAGAGAGATGTCGGACGGATGGTCAGTCGGTGTCACACATGTCAGCTGGCCAAAAAAACGCAAACAAAACACGGGTCTATACACTCGTTTCCCTTGGCATGATGTTAGCATGGATTTTAACTTAGGCCTGTCCAAGACGATTCGTAGGAATGACACCATTTGTGTTTTAGTTAGGGGTGCAAACGAGTCGAGTCGAGCTCGAGCCAAATAGTGTTTGAGTCGAGCTCGACTTTCAAATATCGTACCGAGCTTGAGCTCGAGCTCGAACTCAAGTCGAGCTCAAAATTTGAGCTCGAGCTCGACTCGTCTCATATATGAGCAGCTCGTCGAGCTCAGTCGAGCTCCACTGCGAACTTCGTACCAAGTAGGTTTGTCGAGCTCAGTCGAGCTCCATTACGAACTCCTTCGTCGTCACGGGCTCTCCATCGACTCTGCTCGTCCGTCGTCGAGTTTGCCATCGCGTTCGCAGTCAAGATCCATTGTATTTGATCCAGCCGCGACGTCAAGCTCGTGTCCGTCGTCGAGATCTAGATTCCCAACCTCGTCATTGTGTCCGCCGTCGAGTCCAGAGCTTGTCGTTGCGGCCGCCGTCAAGTCCCAACTCCCAAGCTCGTCGTCGCTTCCGCTGTCGAGATCCAAACTCGAGACTCGACGCCATTCGTCTGTCGAACTGCGAACTCGAGTCTCGACTCCGCTGTCGAGATCCAAACTCAAGACGCGACCTCGGCGTCGAGTCCCAAGCTCCGCCAATCATCCGTCAAGTCTTGAGCTCATCGTCGTTGTCCGCCCGACCTTCATTCATCATCCCGCTCGCAGCTAGCCAAATTTTTTTCCCACTCAATCACACACGTGAGCTACTCGTCGATTCAACGAGCCGAGTCGGAGGTTTGGTTGAGCTTGAGCTCGATAAGCCATCGAGCTCAAAATAGTGTTCAAGCTCGACTCGCGAGCTCGATAAGCTCGACAGGTCGAGCCAGTTATCGAGTCAGAGTTCGATCCGGCTCGCGAGTCGGCTTGACTCGTTTTCACCCCTAGTTGTAGTTGATCGGTTTTCCAAAACGACACATTTTTTTCCTTGCTCCAAAACATCCGACGCCTCTCACATTGCTAAGTTATATTTCAATGAGGTCGTCCGTTTACATGGTTTACCCAAAATCATTGTATCGGATCAAGATGTGAAATTCACTAGCTACTTTTGGAAAACCCTTTGGATGAAAATGGACACTAAATTACAATTTTCCACTGCCTTTCACCTGTGGGTCTCCGAAAGGATTCTGCTCGTGTTGAGCTCGAATTGGGTTCGACGATGCTCGATTAAATCGATCGAAAGTGCTCGAGTGAAAAAAGAGGTCAACATCACCCACTAATGAATGGTCAGACCGATGTAGTTAATAGGAGTTTGGGTAATCTGTTACAATCTTTGGTTGACGAGCACATTAAGGACTGGGATTCCATTTTCTCTACTGCTGAGTTTGCTTATACTAATTCTATTAATCGAACCACTGGCCTAAGTCCTTCTGAGATTGTATACGGGTTCAAATCTAGACAGTCGCTAGACCTTATACCCATGTGTTCTAGATATAGGATTTTTGAGTCTGCATCATCATTTGCATCTCATTTGTATGAACTTCATAAAGGAATTGCATACAAACTGAGAAGAGCAATAATAATTACAAACTATATACGGATCTAAAACGAAGATTTAAAACATTTGAGGTTGGTGACTCCGTGATGGTGCGGATTCGTCCGGAATGGTTCCCGCAGGGAACAATTAAGAAGCTGCATGCTAAGAGTGTTGGACCCTTCAAAATATTTAAGAAAATCAATGATAATGCTTATGTAGTAGATCTGCCTGCATAAATCAACATCAATCCCTCTTTTAACATAGAAGATCTAGTTGCATATGAAGGTCCTGATTTCAACCCACTGAATTCACTCATACAGCAGCCTTGTGTGATCCCACCATATGAGAACCCAAACCTACCCCCACTATCAAATGTTCCCAAATCACCCATGGCAGAAAAGGTGGACTCGATCTTGAGTGATGATATCATATCCACAAGGGAAGTTGGACGAAGGTGGTATTTGATCAGGTGGAAAGAATAGCCCGAGTGAGAGGATACTTGGTTGGATCGCGAGGAGTTGTAGCAGATTGACCCCGATGCATTGGAGATCTACGAGAGCACCAAAGACACTTACTCGACGGAGTCGAGCTTTCTCCCACCCCGGGAGAAAGATAGGGACATCAGATCATGGAAGGTCTATCAGAGACGTGACCGTCGATCTACGGCCACGATGGAGTCATTGTATTCCTAAATTGTTTTATGTATTTTCTTATTTACGCATTTTCTTATTTATGATGTCATATTGTATTTGTTTTATTAGTTTCTCATTGTACCCTTTTATTAAGGGAGGTTGTATTTCCTAGCCCCCTTAGCCGCCGCCTCCATCCTCTCTCCCTTCTTCCTTGGGTTTCCTAATTTGGTTGGGGTTAATTTATGATCAATTTGAAATTCAAATCAATTAAATTTGAATTCAAATTTTTTCCTAATCTAACTATTCTATTTTTGGAAAGTTCTTAATTTAAAGCTATTTGAATTTTAAATTCAAATTGGATTTAATTAAAACCTTTCCTAATTCCTAAATCCAAATTACTAAGCTCAGCAGAGAGGGGAATTGGAGTTTTAAAACTGAAATTATTTTCAGTTTTATTACAATTGGAGGAAAAATTGGCTTGCAATTGATTTGGATTTCAAATCAAATGAAGGAGTTAATTGCCCAATTAATGAGGGGAGCAAGATAGGGGGGGGGGGTCGGCGGCAAAGGCTAGGGGAGTTGCTTGTGGAGCTTTTCTTGTGGGTAAGAGAAGGTAATTAAAAGAAAAGAAAAATTTAGAGAACTCACTAAGAGATGTCAATTGAAGAACTCACCAAGAAATCTTCATGCACTCACAAAGAGAACAAGAGTAAGAAATTTTATTCATCCAATAATAATCTCAAATACAATGACAAAGCCTTTATATAGGCTATCTGGAACTAAAACACATGAAGACAACATTGCCCTTGGGCTATAACAAGCACTAATTCCCTCATATGGGTACAAAAGGAAAAACATGAAATATAAATGACATGAATAAAACATCAAAAATAAAGACTCTGAATCATGGCCGTCGACCGGCGTCTTCGGCGATGGTACACGTGTCGAAATTTGATGTCCCCATCACCCATTCCTCATTATGCCGCCGCCCCTCTCCCTCTAACCATCCCCTCTCTCTCCAATCTCCTCTCTCTACATTAGCACCTCTTTCCCCTCTATGAATTAAATTCAAACTTAATTCCTAAATTCCCTCCCAATTAAAATTCTGAAATTTATTTCAGATTTTTAATTTGCTCTTCCTTCTTAAACTACTTCCCCTCGCCCAAGTCCTCCCTATCGTTACTGGCCATGCTTCACCACCTCCACTTCAAGTTTAAGAGAAATTTCTTTCTCTTTAACAGAATTCGAAGTTGCTTGTGATCCCTGGTAGCAATCATCGACGAGCATTCATGAATGGCCGATCCATACCTTGACTATGGCCTCTCCTACGACGAGCAAGGTTTCGTGTGCATCTTGGATTCGACCTTCTTCGACATCAACCCGCGCATCGACCACACCGTAGAAGAGTACGTAGAGCGCATCTTGGATACCTTGGTCAAGGCTATTGAAGAACAACTTGGAACTGTCGAGTGGATGCTTACAACCGATTCTTAACGAAGGTTTTCTAATATCCCTTTTCTCGTATTTCTTAAAATCTAATCTTTTCTTGTGATTTGATTGTAGTCATGAAGGTCGTGTTTGCCCGATTCTGTTGAGCTTAGTAAACGTAGGGAATTGAGTGCACTTTATGTGTTTTCTAATCTTATTGTTAGATTAGGGATTTTTGTTGAAAGCTCCTATGTTTGTATGTTGTTGATTTTCTATGCTATTTTGGATTATTCAATGTTCTTGTTATGCAACTTAGCCTAAACGAGAGTGAGCGCTCTTTTGTTTTGTTTCATCGTTTTACCTGCTAATAATTCTATTTGTTAATTCTCTAATCAAGAAGTTGTGCAAATTCTTAACAAATTCATTGCAAGCATTGTAGTCCTACATCAACTTTACCTACTTTACCTTTGCAATCGTAATAATCATAAATCATCTAACTTTAAATGGATACTTTATCATCTGTTCCGGATAGTAGATTATGATCTTTAAATTGCATGTTCTTTGTTGCTTTGTTATATTAAAGACATTGGAAGTTATAGATATTCTAAATTTTACTTCTGCCAGCCAGATCATATACTAGATGATGCCAGCTCCGCTGAAAAGAAAATTGGTAAGGCTAGAGCTCAGAAAGGGTCGTATCTGTTCAGGTCTCTTCTTACAGGAGGTGCAAAATTAGCTTTTGGTTCTGACTGGCCAGTAATTTTCTAATCATAATTCAGGTTTTATTGGTTGTTACTTGCTTTGCTAACTATTTCAATGTAGGCAAAGCATGATTTTTTTCTGTATATATATCTATATAAATTTTTGCATACAGGTTGCTGACATTGATCCACTGCGAAGTATCAAAACAGCAATAACCCGAATCCCCCCTGGACAGGAAACTGCATGGATTCCCAGTGAGCGTGTTGAACTGGATGATGCTCTAAATGCGTAAGTTCTGATGATGCATTTCTATGTTATAATTTCATCCTTCACTAACTTATAAGATATACACATTTATTTTTATAACTTTTTTTAATTATACCTTATATTTATCATATTTCTCTCCTCTTATTATTTAAAAATATTTCATTTTCACTTAAGTAATAAATTATATTTAATCAATCTAATTTATGGCTTAACACAGCTTTATAATTATATTTCTAATTATTGGCATCATACACCTATAATCTTATATAATCATCTAATCTAGTTATTTTACCTACTTTGTTTAATATACATGCACAAAGGAAGCCTTCTAATGAAACAAAATATTTTATTTGAACATATATGTCATTCCCACTTAAAAATATTATTTGAACAAGATTTTAAATTTCATATTTCATTAGTTAAATATTCTGTATTGACTTTGTTCTTCCTATACAAAATCCTGACAATATTTCTTGTTTTTTTTAACTAATTTTAGGATTTTTCAATAAAATAACAAAATCAAATTTTCTTTCTAAAATTTAAATGAGAAAAGAAAAGAAAAAAAAACTTACCTTACCTATGTTTGAGTCGGTTCTCGGTTAGTTTACCTCTTGCCTCATTCCTCTTTCCTCTCTCTCTCGGTCTCCTCTATACCTGCACTTCCCCTCTTCGACTGACTCACCCTCTCTTTATTCTTCTCCTCTTTTTCTATTTAATGAGCCAGCTAAAAGTTTGTTCCAGTAAGTTGACATTAGCTTTTTATTTGTTTTAAAAGAATTAGCTTTTACATAATGTAATTTTTTTAGCATTTATTTTTTACTCATGCTATAAATAAGGGGTCATAGGAGGCTTCTGACGCATTAAATCATTTGTTCTTAAAGCGTTGTACTTTTTTATATGGTAAGAGTTTAGAGCTTCTTATTATATACTCTTTTTCTCTCTCTAGTTATTATCCTTTTTAATGTGTTATTAGTAAGATTTTAAAGTCATCCATGAAGAAATTTGAATCCAATATTCTCATGAGTGCAGTGAGTATAGATGGATGCTACGAATTAAAAATCCATCACTATAAATAGTGGAGCAACAAAAGAAAGAAAATAAACATGGAAAACCAAGATTTTATTGGCAACAAAAACTATAACTGAAATCAAAGGAAGGTTTACTACAATGTTTCAAAGAGTTTTGGAGTGTGTCCCCATAGCCACCCTAAGAGTTGATATTGTAAAAGGATCTTCAAATTTACAGGTTTAAGGGCATTAACTACTCCAGCAACAGAAAAAATGCATATTCTTGAAAGACCAAGAATTCACTCTCATGTGACAAAGATTGAGAAGTTTAAGCCACAATTATCAAATGCATTTTCAAAGGAGATTTCATAGACATAGTCTCCTACAAAGTTCAAAATTCCTTATGTGAACTCTTAGAAGGGAAGGTGTATCATGCTGGCCATTTGTTTATTTTGAATCAATAATCTCTCCTAAGAACATCAATGATTATTCTTTACTACTTTTAAGAAGTCACCGCTTAGATATTTCTCTAAATTTTAACATAGAACAATTATTTCATTTGTTGAATTAAAGAAACAATATACAGCTCGATTCACTAGTGCTCAAAATCCTTTGAAAAATTCTCAAATTTTGTTAAAGATGAGGTAAAAATATGATGAGCCTCGAAATTTTATTATAAGATTTTAGCAAGAAATATTTGAGGTCAAAATTTTGGTGCCGGTTGTTGCTCAAGCTGCACTTATGCAAGGTCTAAGGTATGGACCTTTCGGGTATGTTCGCTGCCTAAAATAGTTGAAGATTTTGGCCAAGTTATGTGAATTCATCAATAGTCATATCAATGTCATAGAATATAATAGCGAGTTTATTTCCTTAACCGGTAGTTGAACAAAGGACTTCAATTTGATAGGGAATTTTTTTGACAATTTCACTATCATTTTTAGATCTAGGTCTATCGCTAGTAGAAGATTTCTCCATATATATCATTTTATCTACCACTTATGAGATCAAATGCATAATATATTGAAGTTCTTTAGACTTATTTTTCTCATTCATTCATGTTTCTATATCTGGCCTGGATGACTGACCAATCATTCTTTCTGACAACTCAAACATAATTATCTGCATGCTATGTATATATATATATATATATA
>NW_021318595.1:6728080-6731377 GCF_001605985.2 Dendrobium catenatum
CTACCGTATCAAAAGTCCAAGCCACTCCCAAGCAAAAGCAAAGAAAGAAACCTAGGAAAAAGATGCATTTCTATTGCACAACCAGGTAAACAATCAAAGCATGCTTTTATTTATAAATAAAGTACAAGGAATGAAAGTAGAGTCCACATTATTACAACTAGATTTGGCAGCTGAGTTGCATGTCATTATACAACCCAGTCAAATTTACAGACTCTACTTGTGGGGTTATTCAGGCTCTTAACTTTTGAATGGACATTGGGCTTCACCTTTGACAGGTACATCCTTCTAGTCCACTTCATTCTTTTGCTCCAAACCCCCACAAGTTTGATACAATTACAATTCTATCAAATACATATTTGAAAAGAAAAGAGACTCAAACCTGTAGTGGATTAGAAGCAGTTTATATAATAAAGCATCACTACCAGAATTTTGTTTAGCACTTAGAGCGCCAAACACTTGCTTCTACCCTATTGGCCACATCTTTGGGAGGTTTTAAGCAACACCTGTCATGCAAGCAATTTATTATTTATGAGCGCCTCCCTTTTAGATATGGCCACCTGCAAGAAGAACATGTATATTTCTACACTATCCACTTAAAGACAAATGCCCACACACAGACAATCCAAGGGCAATCACACCAAATCATCAAACACATGCGCAAAAAAGAAAAATCCTAATCCTAACATGCCTAAGGGGTTGTGCACCTAAGTGTGTGAGGCTTGTGTAGCATGTCACACTAAAGGTATTTAATTTTATTTTGGAATGAAGATGTTTAATCTTTATCCAAGGGTGGTTTACTTTAAGTTGTTTGTGACTTAAAGATTTTATTTGATTTTTTAAGTGTTTCATATTTAGGAGGGTTATAAAGAATCCATAAAGTAATCACATGCTTGCTTTTGGGCAAGCTTGTTACTTATGAATCCTAAGATACAATAATGTAGACATCCCACCTTTTGGGGGAGATGATTGATCATTGTATCAAAAGGGGACCTAAGTAATTTTTAGATGTTTTAGAGTTCTCTTAATGTTTGGGTAAGAGAAGTGTCTATCTAATAGGGTAAGATAGACATGCCTAAAGAGCTTTCACTTAGGACTTGGTGAAATTCATCCAATGGGGTAGGATGAACTTCAACAGATTAGATGTTTCCTAAGGGACATCTATAGATTTGGCATTTTAAATGTCATAGAAAAAATCATTCAATTTGGGTTGAATGGGGGAAATTACTTAGATTTTAGGTCTAAGAAGAGTGTCCAACATGTAGCTTTGGGCTACATGTTGAGGAATTTTTCTTAGCTTTTGGAGCTAAGAAGAGAAAGGTAGGAATCCAACATTAGCTTTTGGGCTAAATGTAGGAGAACTCTCTCTAACTTTTAGAGTTAAAGAGAGGAGAGATCTCCTACAACTTTGGAGTTGGAGGAGAAAGGACCTATAGTTTTTGAGCTAAGGTATGACATTTTCTAAGGCCTTTGGAACCTATAGAAATAGGGAGAGATTGGTAGCTTTGAGACTATAAATCAAAAGGATGCTCCTTGAATTTTCATATTCAAGGAATTGGATTTCATTTGCTTAATTTGGAATTAAGCAAACAAAGGTGGGACACTTATTGAATTTAGCTCAATAAGTGAGAAAGATTTGTAACTTTGGGGTTACAAACCAAGAGAGATTATCATTGAACTCTTATGTTCAATGATGGGTATTTAGTTTGCTAAGATTGGATTAAGCAAACATGAGAAGATAATGTGTAGATTTGGCCTACACATCAAGGATTCTTTGGACTTTTAGGACAACTCATTCACCAAATTTGGTTAGGAGAAAGGAAGAAAGATAGGAGTTTCTCCTTTGCTTGCTATGGGATTATTTGTTGAATTTGGTTCAACAAATAAATGACTTTGGATTGAACTACTTGTTGATTTTGATTCAACAAATAGGAGATTTGGATGAGACTTTCATACAACTTTTAAGTTGTAGAAAGGAGAAGGTAAGATGCAACTTTGGATTGCAAGCTTTTAAAACCTCTTTGAACATTTGGAGTTCAAAGAGGGGAATTCATTCTCCCAATTTGGGTTTGAGAGCATGAAGATGGATTTGAAAGCTCTCCTACAATCTTGGCTTGTAGGAAAGAGAGAGGGAAATGCAACTTAGAGGTTGCAAATCATAGAAATCCTTTGAACATTTGGTGCTCAAAAAAGACAATTTCATTTGCCTAATTTGAAGCTAGGCTAATGAAGAGAAATTTGGAGGTTTCCTACAATTTGGGCTTTGTAGGAAAAGGAATGGTCCAAAATGCAACTTAGGGATTACAAATTGGAGGATTTCCTTTGAACGTTTGGTGTCCAAAGAGGGGGAATTCATTCCTCCAATTTGGGTTGGAGGGATGGAGAAGAATGAGATGCAACTTAGAAGTTGCAAACTCTTGAAGGTTCCTTGAACATTTGACATTCAAAGAATGATGCACACTCTCCTAATTTAGGTTAGGAGAATGAGAAGATCTTTCCTATAACCTTTGGATCATAGAAAGAGAGCTTCCTACCTTCCTACAAATATTTTGGGCTCATTTGAAGAGGGGAAGGATGCACCTTAGGGTCTTGAAAAGGATTTTCAAATCAACTTTGACATGATTAGGAAACTTGAATGGGAGAGGTTCACTTGTTACTTTTGTGTTATCAACAAGTGAAGAAATGACTTAGGATTTGGTCCTAAAGTGAGAGGACTCATGCAATGAAATGCTTAAAGGCTTGAGGAGCCTTAGGATATCTTGCATAAGAAGAGATTTGTTGGTTTTATGTGCCAACAACGGAGATAGGAGAACTTGGGATTTGGTTCCAAGTTTCAAATGACTCATGCACTCCAACACTTGGAGCTTTGAGAGTGCTCTAAATGTTATGCATGAAAGAAAATTGATCACTTGTTAATTCTATGTCTTATCAAATAAATATTTGAACTTAGGATTTGGTCCTAAGGTTGATGAGGTCATCGATCAACGGTTCAAACACGTTTATCGCCGGAAGCATCGCCGATCGATGGCCACGATTCAGAGCTTATATTTTTAGTTATTTATGCATTTTCAGTTTTCATTATTCCTGTTTTACCCTTGTGTGTGAGTGAGTTATGTTGGGGCCCCGAGGGCGATGTAGTCATTATTTATGCTTTTATTTTCTTGTATCTCATGACCTATATATAGGGGTCATGTATCATTGTATGAGGCTAATGAATATTTTGAAATGAAAATCTAGTTTTTGCTTCTTTTCTTCTTCTTGCATGAGAGCGTGAAGAGAAAGAGAGAGAGAGCTCAAGGT
>NW_021318595.1:6731409-6752200 GCF_001605985.2 Dendrobium catenatum
TGAGATGAGTATGATAACTCCTTCGCATGAACATGATGCATGAGTAAGTCTCCTATGAACATAAATTCGATATACAAGTAGATGCAATAACTTGCTAATCAATATACATGGGAAATTAATAGTGAATGTAGCTCATCAAACGATCAACGTCAACCTACAACCAAATACACCATCTTCATTGCCTCTATAAGCAAAGGCGGATGACACGTAGCAAATGCGAGCACCTACGAGCTGCTGCAAAAGACCCATTGTCTACAAGCATAATGCAAAAGGACTATGATGAATGTTGCTCACCTGCATATAGTAGTAGTAGATATACTGCAAGGATGAGGAGTCCTTTATGAGCATGTAATAGACTATAGATTTTGGAATTTCATGCAATCTCACAATTTCATTAACATATATCTTTGCTAATTTTTTCACTTAATATGTTTGCTTGATTGATAAGAAATGAGCATATTTTGCTAATTGATCCACTACAACCCAAATAGCATCCCTACTCTACCTTGACTTTTGTAATCTAATAACAATATCCATTGCAATTTCATCCAATTTCCACTCAGGTTTTGGTAAAGGTTGCAATTGATCACCTGACTTTTGATGTTCAGCTTTAATCAGTTGAAAGGGAATACATTTTGCTACAAATTCTGTAACGTTTCTTTTTAATAATGGCCACCAAAATAATCTTTTTAGTTCTTGATGCATTTTTGTACTACCTGGATGAATTTCATAACCTAAGAGGTGAGCTTCCTAAAATATTTCTACCATAAAATTATTAACATTTTGAATATAAATTATGTCTTTATATCTCAACAATCCTTCATCATCAAATACAAATCGTCCAACTATCTTGCCTGCACTTTCTTTATGATTTCTTTAAAATTTACATCTTGAGACAATGAATTATATATTCTATCTTGCAAGATGGATTGAATCACCGGCTAATTTAATAGCTTAACTTTAGTATGTTGTTGATTGACCACTAAAATTTTTAGTCTTTCCATATCTCTAATTATTTACTCATGCTTGGTAATCAACCAATTTGCACATTTGAAAAGTATTTCTACTTAATGCATCTGCAACTACATTTGCTTTTTCAAGATGATATTGTATATCTAAGTTATAATCTTTAATGAGCTCCAATCATCGTCTTCGCCTTAAATTAAACTCTTTCTTATTAAAAATATATTTAAGACTTTTATGATCTATGAAGACCTCACATCTAACTTCATATAAATAATGCCTTTAGATTTTAAGTGCAAATATCATAGCTGCTAATTTTAAATCATGGATTAGATAATTACTTTCATACATTTTTAATTGCCTTGAGGCATATACTACCACTATCTCATGTTGTATCATGCACATCCAAGTCCTCTTATCAAAGCATTGCAGAAAATCTAAAATTCTTCTATACCTGAAGGAATTTTTAATATGTTAGCAGTCATTATACAATTTTTTTAACTTCTAGAAAGCTCCTTCATACTGATTTTATCATTCAAAGTTTATTGCATTTTGAGTTAATTTGGATAATGACATTGCAATCTGAGAAAATCCTTCCACGAACCTCCTGTAATAATCAGCATGACTCAGAAAACTCCTCACTTCTGAAACTATAGTGGTCCTTGGTCATTTTGCAATAGCTTGGATTTTATTTTGATCAATAGAAATGTCTTCACCGCTAATCACATGACCAAAGAAATTAACAATTTTCAACCAGAACTCACATTTTGAAGACTTGGCATATAACTTTTTCTTCGTTAAGTATTTGCAATACTGCATGTAGATGACTGGAATGACTTTCTTCATCTCTTTTAATATATGCACAATTATTCTAATAAGATTCTTCCTGGAAATATAGCAACTATATCTTAGGATCTTTTTTCGCTAAATTAGAATTTTAAAGTTTCATTCTAAAATTTTGAGAAAATAGAAAAATACTCCTCGCTCAAACTTGACTTGATTTTGTTGGTTTATCGTGCTCTGCTTAGTTGTATGCAGCTCGTCAATCTTGTGGCTCACCTGCTCCTCTATTTCCTCTCATTTCTTTCTACTTCCTTGATCACTCTCACTTCGTTTCTCTTTTTACTTGCACTTGTCTCTCTCTCTCTCTCTCTCTCTCTCTCTCTCGGCTCACCTCGTTCTCTTTTGGCCCCATTTCTTTCTCTGTTGCAAATATGAAGATAGGACTGACATTAGTCGTTCAATTACCCAATTGGTTAGGGCTATAAATTAAGCTTTCGAGCAGCTAGATCAGAGCAGATGGCAGACGTTACTTATTTAAAAATACTCATAAATTGCATCCAAATTGCAGGTACACCATTGGAGCTGCTTACGCCTGCTTTCTCGACAACGAATTAGGTAGCCTCTCACCAGGAAAGTATGCTGACTTCATAGTATTACCATCTTCTTCATGGGAAGAATTCAAGAAAAATATACCTTCCAGTGTTTCGGCCACTTATGTTAGTGGCCTGCAGGCCTACCCATGAAGCTTTCCAATCTGTTTGATGATGCGTTTCATTTCATACAATGCTTTGTTGCTTTCCTGCTACTGGACTCAGCTTTTCATTCGATTTTCTACCAACTCTTGATGCTCATGAACTAGCAGAATTTGACTCTCTCGGAATGTTCTAGAGGCAGGATTTGATTGGGTCAAATGGAGGCCTGGCTCTATGATTTTTTGGCTTCAACACAATTCTGTCCTCTCCTCATGAACTGTTGCATTTTTTTATTGTTGTTAGACAAAACACTTGTAGTTTTATAAACCATGGTATTGAACAATAAACCAAATGTATTAGCATGAAAGCATGTCAAATATCATAGAATGTGGTGGTTTAATATTTATATTTGGATTATCTGGGACAGATTTCTTGTATGCCTTATGCTTTCAGGCCAAGCAAGTTCGGCTTCGTTTTGGATGACTTTCTTATTTCTTAAAGCACCTTTTTAGTGTAAAATTTAAAATTTTTATACTAAAAAACTGCTTTAAAAAGCAGAAAGAAAACCGTAACAAATGAAGCTTTAATCTTTTTGTATTTATGTTGAAATAACCTTTTCTTATAATGTTATTTTCAATGTTATTTGGCCTTACAACCGTCTAAAAGAATTCAAAAATCAAAATTGTTATACATTTAGGTTCTATTTGAAATAGATGTAGATTTTTATAAAAAATTTAATGAAGTTCTTTTGGGGAAATTTAGGCTAATTAAGACAAACTTACAAAAACATCACATACGTAAGATTCGAACTCAATATCTCTTGATTGATATTCAAAGCTCCTAACCAATAAACTAAGGTGAGCTAGATGAAGTTGTGGAAAATAACTTCTTAAATATATATATATATTCAAAAAAATTGAAATTAGATAATAAAGTAAACTAATAGATATGGTTGTAAAATCATAAAAATTTATAAAGAATAGAGAAAAGATAAGAGGTAGTAATCAAATAAAAATGTGCTTGAGTTTGGAAAGTAAAAGAGTCAAAAAGATGCCTTAAAGAAGCCTTTAAAATGCATGATTAATTCTTTTATGCATAAACATTATTTTGTTTTTGAAAATTACTTTTTTTATTGAAGTCTCCGATTAGTCTTGAATCAGAAATAACCTTAAAATATTAGATCAAATTTTCTACAGACATTATTTTGATTCTAAAATAGTGCATTTTCTCTAGTCTATGGTTTCATTTGAAACTGTTTTTTATTTTTTTAACCAGCTTTTTATTATAAAAATTTTAATTTTGTGAAACATTTAATAAAAAAATTTCAAACTTTGTACTTTTTCATGCTTCCTTTTTTTACATTCATTTCGAAGTCTTCTAATTAAATTTAATGCAAGAGAACAAAACATTTTTAAATGGAGTGGTTATAGATCAATGATATAGTAATCCACCGTCACTTAATATCCACAAGAAGTTCAAAGGCGGCTGTTACTGTTGATGTTAACAATATCTACATTAAAAAAAGCCCCAATAATTCCTTAAAGCGTAATAGTTTTTTGCTTCATAAGTTTTACGAGTAATCGAGTAGGTTTTAGTAATCATGCAAATCAAGATGGAGAGCCTATTTGCAATGAGTTCAGTATTTTATAAAATTAGTTTTAAAGGTTTTGTTTGGAGAAATTATTATGTGCGGAATCCAGACGGTCCAGAGGTCAATTAGAATGAGTCATGTTACCTAGTACATAGCAAAAAAGTGACATGTCATGTTCTAGTTGGCCTTTGGACATTGTCCGCTATCCGCACAGAATAATTTTTTTTTTCGTTTGAGAGAGTTTTTTTACTGCTTTTTTTTAATAATATTTAGTACAATTTTTATTTTTTTTTGAATTAAATACTAAAAAGTTGTTTTAAAAAATAATTAAAAAAAATGTTACAAATGAAGCTAAAGTTATTGTGAAAAAGTAATTTAATTATTTTGATTATAAAATAGTAGTTTTTCATCAAATAAATTTTAAAAAAAAAAAGAGTCAAAAAATAATAAGAAAATAATACCCAGATGATATTATTATAATGTTTGAAAAGGAAACAGAGAAAATTATCCTAGATAGATCCTTAGTAAATAGATTAAAATTAAAAAAATATTTATTTGGCTTTTAAAAATTAATGTGAGGAAATAAAATTCATTAATCTGGTAACTCTTCTGAATGTTAAAATTTAATAAATATTAAATTTAATCAATAGATTTATTAAACTAAAAGTACTTAAAATCTTTTAAAAAAAAATGTTTGGTAGGGCTTTGCTTTAAAAATAAACCCGTTGAAGAACAGAACTCAACTAAAGTAATATATAATATATTAGATGTTGCTATTCTTTACAAAACAATCTCTTTCAAAGAGGAAAATTTCCTCAACAACTCTTCTCAATGATCAAATATGGTAGTTGTATTATTAAGAAAACCCAATCTTGGACTATATTAAATACTTAGCCCACCTACCTAAGCAGTCAGCAACTTTTTTGGTTGGTATTTTGCCATTGAGGTTGTGGATGGTTGCGGAGCTAAGGCAAACAATACTAATTTTTTTATTTGAATGATTCTATTATTTTAGAAATTTGTAACACTCTTCTCCTGAGTTTTCAAAATCAAGAAATTGAGAGAAACAGTAAGAGAAGATGGAGTGGATCCAGTTTTATTTTTTAGGATGGGCAAATTCATTATATAAAAAAATTAAATATCAAAAACTAAAGCAATATATAAGCTAAAATTCTAAACAAAGTCTTGCATTTCATTATAATTAATGAAAAATAATTACAAACTTTATTTTGTTACATAATCGAAGCTTAATAATCTTTATTACAGAAAATGTTTTCTCCATTATAACAATAGCAACTCATAAAGTCAATGTCAAAATAATAACTCTATAAATCAGGTGATACATAATATTCTTTTTCGCAATTACAATATGTTTTACAAGAGCAACAATGCTAGTGAAAGATATAAACTAGTCACTTGTATGTATATCAATGATATAAGTAGATAGCTGAGATTCAAGAAACACAAGATCAATTATAGAAAAAATAATTCTGTATGACGAATTAACTTTCCTTTTTTAAAAGGAAAGAATATATTACTTACTTTTAGACATGTCATAAAAAAAGTAACTCAATACTAGTTTCAGAGAAGCGGTTGTTCAATTTTTGAAGTTGCATATCAGCAACAATGTAAAATAAATCAACTCAGTAATAATAAAAATTTGTTATTTCCTTACCTTTTCGCACAGACTCATGATGAACCACTCAATTACTTGGCCTAACTTGTCTATATATCTCACTGCAATAGGTAATTGTTCTTTTGTGGACACATCACTAAACTTGTCAACTAAAAAAATGAAGTAAGAATCAACAATATCATTCATAATTGTAGTCAATGTCTCACCAACCATAAAACTATAAATCTCCTTTTGTACTTTTGGTTCAATTAATTTTAACTTAGCACCTACATTTTTAAATGTTACTTTTCTAACTCATTCGTAATGATTTGCAAGAAATTGAAATAATTTTATATAATTCCCTTGATTATTTGAGCTAGATGATTCATCATGCTCACAGAATGATAACCCTTAATATTAGACTAGAGATGTTAGGATAACGAGTAGAGTTTGGGTTTGACCCAAAATAAACCCAATTTGAATATAATTGAACTAACCCTAATCATTTAATAAACAAGTCAAACATATGGGCTCAAATCTAACTCAATAACAACGTGGATGACCTAAACTTGTCCAAATAATCCATTTTGACTAAAAAAAATTAAACTTGTCAACTATCAAGTTTATGTTAACTGATAAAAAAAAGAGCATTCCAATAAGCAAAAGAAACTAAACAGGTGAAATTGAACCTGAATTTTTCAAATCTAAAACGGGTTGTCATTTATTGAAAGCCCTAGACTTTACCAAAAAAATATTGTGTTAGGATATTCTATCAAATATATATCCAGTCAGGATAAGCTTTAAAGTCATTGGATATTTTCTTATATAAATGAGTGAGATACTAATTATATATGAATTATACTCATTTCAAAATAAATTTAAAGACTTTGAAATTCATTCTTTTTTCTCAACTTGTTCCGATGAAAATTTGATCAATGAACCTAAATTTAGGCTAACTAATACATATTTTCTTCTTTTCGTACCTTTTCTTAAATGTTTTTGACCTTTCAAGTTGGAAATTTTGAAATGCTAAACCACAATTTGGTGACAAAGTTTTTTTTCTTTTACTTTTTTTTTTTAAGTGTATTACAAGGAAAGAAACTCTACCCATTGGATTCTAGACTTGTGCTTTCCCTCTAAAACATTGAAGTTTTTTTTGGTTTTATGATGATAAATGTCAATATACATATAAATTTAATATATATAGATAAGCTTTGAATTTAGAATTTTAACAAATCCATAAATCGTCATTATTAATCAAGCTAATCATTAATTAAGAATCTTGTTTTTGCCTAAAGAGAAATGTTAATTGTATTCCTTAGGAAAAAAAAATTTATATAACTTTATATATATCACATTTAATTAGATGGACTAATATTTTTTTTTAAGTAAAATTTACTAAGTTTAAATTTTTTTTATCATGTACAGTACTGTAAAAATGTATACGTAAAAAGAAAAGAAAATGGATATTTTGATTTCCATCCAACAGCATCAATATAATGCATTAAAGGATTCATGTCTTGAGTATTCGACAAATTTTATGTAAAAAACTGTCAAATATCTAAAGCAAACCTCCAAATTTTCTCATTTAGGACTTGCGAAGCGTACATGACATTAGTGTCGTTAGTGTACTTCTGCCATTAATGTCATTGTTTCCATATAAAGTTAAAATAAAGAAAATAGAGATTTTTATTTTGCATCTGCAAATGCCATTAGTGACGTCGACATACTTCTACCAACAATATCCCGTTGCAACTTACTGAACTCTTCTTCTTCGTCATATGTTTCAAGACTGCAAATGACACTGGTTTCATCGGCGACCTTTCTACAGAGAGATCTAACGCGACTTCCTTTCCTCTTCTTTGTTATCTAGGGATCCAGGATTTCACTCGCCATTCGCGATTGCCTCATCTCTTTTTCTCCATGGAATGGATTAATGGTGTGGTAGTTTGGCAAATAAGATAACTAAAAATAGTATGCCATAGTTGCAAGACAGCACTGCTGCTTACCACAGAAATAAAAAATAAGGCGTCTTACTTGGATAATATATGATAAAGAGTTGAATCTGTGAAACTAGAGTGTTCAACAGCGACTATCAATAAAAGAACTGTTTGTTTTGGATTTGGTGCAGTCCATGAAGAAGATTGCTTCTGTTTTATTATTTTAATGAAATAATTGATGGTTACGTAAGGAGATGGGTGAAAAACTAATAATCTTAGGCTACGTTTTGAGTGACTTTCTTACTACTTATTAAAATAGTTTTTTAGTATACAACAACAACAACATCAAGTCTTTATCCCACTACGTGGGGTCGGCTACATGAATCCTTTTTCTCCATGATCCACTAAATTCCATTTTAGATCCATTGGGGTGATGGGGATACCAAATATTAAAACAACCTAAAAGGTTTATTAGTATCTCAGCTTTCTCAAAATATGGAAAATAAAAACTAGTAAAAATCTCATATTTCATCAAACTGTAATAATTCCTTAAAGTGTAATACTTTTTAGCTTCATAAGTTTTACGAGTAATCGAGTAGGTTTTAGTAATCATGCAAATCAAGATGGAGAGCCTATTTGCGATGAGTTCAGTATTTTATAAAATTAGTTTTAAAGGTTTTGTTTGGAGAAATTATTATGTGCAAAATCCAAACGGTCTGGAGGTCAATTGGAAATTTTTACTGTTTTTTTTTAAATGATATTTAGTAATTTTTTTTTTGAATTAAATACTAAAAGTTGTTTTAAAAAATAATTAAAAAAATGTTACAAATGAAGATAAAGTTATTGTGAAAAAGTAATTTAATTATTTTGATTATAAAATAGTAGTTTTTCATCAAATAATTTTTTAAAAAAACAGTTAAAAAATAATAAGAAAATAATACCCAGATAAAATTATTATAATGTTTGAAAAGGAAAAAGAAAAAATTATCCTAGATAGATCCTTATTAAATAGATTAAAATTAAAAAAAATATTTATTTGGCTTTTAAAATTAATGTGAGGAAATAAAATTCATTAATCTGGTAACTCTTCTGAATGTTAAAATTTAATACATATTAAATTTAATCAATAGAGATTTATTAAACAAAAAGTACTTAAAATCTTAAAAAAAAATGTTTGGTAGGGCTTTGCTTTAAAATTAAACCGTTGAAGAACAGAACTCAACTAAAGTAATATATTATTAAAATTGGCTATTCTTTACAAAACAATCTCTTTCAAAGAGGAAAATTTCCTCAACAACTCTTTTTTTTTTTTTTTTTGGCAAAAAACAATAAGTAACAGGAAAAAGATACAACCAAAATACCCCACAAACGAGATAAAGGCAAACCAAAAGAGGGCTCAGTAGTAACACCAAGACTACCAGCACCACGAGAACCCTCAAGGACCATCCAGAAGGGTTCCAACGGTTGCCACAGGAGAGTCGACGAAGGTGCGAGCCCCAGCACATCATAGCCCAGTAATTAATCCTCCAAACGAAAAACCAACAGATGAAGATACCAGCAACAAGCAAAAAATAAACAGATTATCTTCTTCTACCACCTCGCTTCCACAATTTCCCTCGCACGCTGGCCTTAATAGATCTATCATGAACCATTTTAAAATCAAAATCAGGATCTGAAAAGGACTCGGAATCAGAATCACCCTCAGACGAATTATTCAACCAATCACTATGTGACCTAACCTCCTTTCCAGAATTAGATCCCACTACAATATTAGCTGCTGAAAGGTTAACAGGTACATTAATAAAATTACCTAGCACTTGGTCCCCCACTGCAGATTGCACCTTTCTACTCTCTGAAACCTCCTCATTGCCCAACACAGCCGAATCACCAGGCAGCCCATCATCAACGCCATTAGGATTAGAAACCAATTTCTCACAAACAACCAGATTAGTTTTTGGACTAACAACATTCTCAGCCAAATTGTCACTAACAACCTTCTCAGCCAACAGCCGAGAAACGTCAGACGAAGGAACAAAGGGAGAGCATTAGGAGAGAGCAAATTCTCAGCCACCCCCATACAACCATCCTCACATAAAACATTGCCATCCTGGACGATTTCCAAAGTCAAATCAACATGAGGATTCGGGGACAGCTCACCACACGGAGCAGCTACATCATTATTCAACCCAACCACATTCGGCACAATCACAACATTATTGTTCACCACATCATCCACAGCAGCAGAAACAGTCGGCACCGACACCCCGCCAAGATCAATCGTAGGTTTAGAAGTAACAAGATTGGGATGTAAGATAGTGCAAGAACCCTTAGAATGGCCTAGAGAGTTACAATGAACACAAAACTTAGGAATATCATCAAAAATAACAGACTGCACATACCCCGACTCCACAGAACCAACCCAAACCTTGTCAGGGTGTTTCACGGTAACATCCATCTCAACTAGAATGCGAGCTACAGAAGATCGCGAACCAGAAGCCGTCGCCAAATCCGATTTGAGAGGTTTTCCGAAAATGGATCCTAAACCAAAAAGAATTCTAGGAGAAAATAAATGAGGTCTAAGAAGAGGGAAAGAAACCCAAATCGGCACCCCCCCAAAAAAAAAAAACCCGAATCTCGCAGACGAGAGGAAGCCATACAAAAAAGCAAGAGAAATCAGAAGAAGAAACTCTCACCAGCGAGAGAACAGGCGCGGAAATGAAACCCTAGCAGAGCAGACGGCGGCATCGCGATTTCCTCAACAACTCTTCTCAATGATCAAGTCTGGTAGTTGTATTATTAAGAAAACCCAATCTTGGACTATATTAAATACTTAGCCCACCTACCTAAGCAGTCAGCAACTTTTTTGGTTGGTATTTTGCCCTTGAGGTTGTGGATGGTAATTTTTTTATTGAATAATTCTATTATTTTAGAACTTTGTAACACTCTTCTCCTAAATTTTCAAAAATGTGTAAGTTTTAGTGATTATTCCGATTAAGATTTTGTATATGTTAGCACTGGTAAAATTTTTACTACAAACTTTTTATATGTTGTAGAAATTACGATTAGACGAATCCAGCCTTATTTTTTAAGGTTGGCAAAATCAATATATAAAAAATTAATACAAAACGTTAAAGAAATTTATATAAGCTAAAATTCTAAGCAAAGTCTTGCATTTCATTATAATTTATGAATTAAAAACTAATTAAAAATTTTGTATTTAATGATAATATTACATAAAAACTTAATTTGGAACAGTGTCAAATACTTCTCGATATGTGGCACTTCACAGTCATTGTGCCAGACATCATTCATTTTATTATGCAATCGATGCTTAATAATCTTCATTACAGAACATGCTCTCTCAATTATAGCAAAGCAACTAGTAAAGTCAATGGCAAAATAATAAGTCTATAAAATAGGGAATACATAATATTCATTTTTGTCTTTACAATCTATTCTACAATAGCAACAATGCTAGTCAAAGATGTAAACTCATCATTTTTATGCATATCAATGATATAAGTAGATAACTGAGATTTGAGAGACACAAGATCAACCATAAAAAAATAATTATGGAAGAAAAATTAACTTTCACTTATTATAAGTAGAGAAGATATTACTTGGGTTTAGACATATCACACAAATTAGTAATTTGGTACTAAATTCTGAGAAGCGGTTATTTAATTATTAAAGTTGCATATCAACAATAGTGTAGAATAAATCAACTCGATAATGATTAAAATTTGTTATTTTTTTATCTTTTTGTACAGACCCTAAATGAATCTCAAAATTACTTGGCACAACTTGTCTACATACCTCCAACAAAAGAAAATTATTCTTTTGTGGACACATCAGAGGACTCATCAACTAAAAAGTGAAATATGAATCATCAATATTATTCATAATTGCAGCTAAGTCTCAGTAGCCATAGAACTATAAATCTCCTTATGTACATTTGGTGCAATCAATTTTAACTTAGCACTTGTATTTTCAAATGTTACTTTTGTGACTTCTTCAATATTTATTTATAAGAAATTAAAATAGTTTTATATAATTTTCTTGATTATTTGAGCTAGATGATTCTTCATGCCCACCCAGAATGATAGCCATTGACAGATAATAAATCAAACATAATCAACAACAACAGTCAATATGATACGATATTCTTTTTTATTTCTCTCATCCTTACTCAAACATAAAACAGGAATACTCTGCTCTTGATGTTTCATTAAAGCCTCACATTTATGTATTGTCTTATTGCGTACACTGTTATGTACTCTTATATAGTCTAAAAGCTTTTATTTTATATTCTAATTTTTAAATCCTTCAGCAACGAACAAGTTTCTGCCACCTTGGCATGAGATAATTTACTCTTGAGGCTTAAATAAGTAGCAAAAATAACAAAATATAGCATATTTTTGTACACTATATTCTAACCAATCTAGAAATTCTTCAAATCATTTTGAGTTAAATCTATGTGTAACATTTACAATCATTATTTGATGGAAATGATTTTTTTTTTTGGTTTAATGGGGTCCCTTCAACAAATAAGCTCTCCGAACATTATCCCTCTCATTTACATCGAAACCTCATATTAATATTCAAAGCCTAAGGTTAACAAGGAGATTGTTAATATCAATATTAACATGTTCTTTCCTCTTCAAAAATTGATCCATTTATAAAATGCTTGACAATATCTTGTATAACAGCCCAAACACTTAAGTATTGATATTTTGTTTGCTTTGGCCCAAGACCCTCGCCGTTTTTGTCCTATTGGTGTAACGTCCCAATAGGTAACCCATCTCAAAAGTTTTACGAGATGATCGCACTTAACTGAGGAGTTTCTTAAGAAAATTTCAATCATTACACAATAAGGCACCTCAATACTAAGGACTTTAGCTTCATTTACTTAAGGAGTTTCATAATCTCCCTCATTTAAGTAATTGACATCCTCGTTAGTATCTTTATCCTATGATCATAAACTAGGTGGTAGGATTCTAGAGGAGGCCCTGCAAGTTTAAGAGGTGACTCCCATCATGTAGCGCACACTTTGTCCCATAAAAGGTTAAGAGGTTGCTCTCATGGCTTAGTACTTAGTATTTTATAAAATTTAGTTCACATCTTCAGGCTAGTGTATTGCTCTGATACCATTTGTGATAGCCCAAACTCATTTGTCTATTTTAGCCTGAGAACCTCACAGTTTTGTCCTGTTGGTACTATAACTTCATAGTAGGTCACTCATTCTAATATTGCTACTGGATGAGCACGCTTAATAGCGAAGTTTTTTATGAAAAATCTAGCCATTAACTAAAAGGCACTTCAATATTTAAGAGTTTAGCTTCTTTTACTTAAGGGGTTTCACAATCTCTCCCATTTATCAAAAAAGATTGTGCTAGGATACTATGTCATTTATTTACAGCTCTAGACTTTACAAAAAAAAAAGATTGTGTTAGGATATTCTGTCAAATATCCTATCAGGATAACCTTTAAAGTCATTGGATATTTTCTTATATATATGAGTGAGATACTAATTATTTATGTATTATGCTCATTTCAAAATAAATTTAAAGACTTTGAATTCATTCTTTTTTCTCAACTTGCTCCAATGAAAATATGATCAATGAACCTAAATTTAGGCTAATTGATGCCTATTTTCTTCTATTCTCGTACCTTTTGTTAAATGTTTTTGACCTTTCAAGTTCGAAATTTTGAAATGCTAAACCACAATTTGATGACAATGTTTTTTTCTTTTACTTATTCATTTTTATTTTCAGTGTATTACATGGAAAGAAACTTTTGCCCATTGGATTATAGACCTGTGCTTTCACTCTAAAACATTTAAGTTTTGTTTTTTTTTTAAATTATGATAAATGTCAATATATAAATTTAATATAGATAAGATTTGGATTTAAAATTTTAACAAGTCCATAAATCTTCATTAATAAAGCTAATGATTAATTAAGAATCTTGTGTTAGCCTAAAAGAGAAATATTAATTGCATTCCTTAAGAAAAAAATTATGTATAACTTTGTTTATATCACATTTAATTAGATGGACCAATAAATTTTTTAAGTAAAATTTACTAAGTTCAGATTTTTTTTTTTATCATGTGACAAAAATTTAATGTATACATAAAAACAAAAGAAAATGGTGATATTTGTTTCCATCCAACAACATCAATATAATGCATTAAAGGATTAAAGTCTTGAGTATTCGACAAGTTTTATTTTTGTTGTCAAATATCTAACGCAATCATACATTTTTCTCATTTAGGATTTGCCACTGACAATAGCAACGTACATGATATTAGTGTCATTAGTATACTTCTACTATTAATGTCATTGTTTTCATATAAAGTTAAAATAAAGAAAATAGATATTTTTATTTTCCATCTACAAATGCCATTTGTGACATCGACATACTTCTACCAACAAGATCTTGTTGCTACTTATTGAGCTCCTCTTCTTCAACATGTGTTTCAAGACTGCAAATGACACTGGTTTCATCGATGACCTTTCTCTAGAGAGATCTAACGCGACTTCCTTTCCTCTTCTTTATCATCTAGGGATCCAGTATTTCACTCGCCATTGGCGATTGCCTCATATCTTTTTCTCCATGGAATTGGATTAATGGCATGGTAGTTTAGCAAATAGAAAATTTTAGATGTTAAATATACAAATAAGATGAAATAGTATGCCACTTCTATTTTTCTTATGTGTAATACCATAGTTGCAAGACAACATTATTGCTTACCACAGAAATAAAAAAATAAGGCATCTTATGTGGATAATATATGATAAAGAGTTGAATATGTGAAACTAGAGAGTTCAACAGCGACTATCATTAAAAGAACTGTTTGTTTTGGATTTGGTGCAGTCCATGAAAAAGATTGGTTCTGTTTTATTATTTTAATGAACTAATTGATGGTTACTTAAGAAGTTGGGTTTTCTATTAAATTTATGTGTTATTTGTCGTATTAAAAGAGTTTACTATTAGAATAGTAGTTCTATAAATTGATCAGTACTAAATAGGCTGATGACAGTACTGAGTGAAGGACTATAGACTTTTTTCCCCATAAAAAAACAAAGGAATATAGACTTTATTTGCAGCTCAAACAATTTTTATTTAGTATACTATGTGCTTTAGATGTGAGAGATAATTCCATATTTCAGACTCTTTTAGGAGTATTACATATTAGGTGTGTGCAACACTTGAGATCAACTGAATCAAAATTTGCAGTTTGAATTTGGGTTTAAATTTGATAGTGGAGGATGAATGAGGATGGGTGATCAACTCAATCAAGATTTTAGGGTAATATTAGATGAGAATAAACAAATAATCTTAGTCTATGAATGATAAAATAGAGAAAGGGGACCAACAAGAAATTTTATATGTTACAATGAGATTTGCAATCGATAGTATTGATTGTTCGCAAATCTCTGATGAATCAAACTTGTAATAATCGAATCTAACTGGCCTGAAACTCCAATCTCATGAACCTTCAACCCCGGCCCTTCAGCCCTTGCCTCCTGCCTCTAGCAACCACCATTACTGTCTAATCAACATGCAAATTAAATTATGCTTTGGTGCTTATGACCGCCTTTGTTCACCATTTAGGGTGATATTAGAGCAATGCAGTACTAATATCATGAGATAACCTATTTTATGATTGTTTGTTTTTTACTTCATCATGAGATAACTATGTTTGTAATTAGATTGTGCCTATTTTTGATAATCGATTAGCTTTTAATACTTTATTTGCTTGCTTGTATTGATTAAGCCTTCATATTATTTATGACCTTCGAGTTAATACACATTTAGGGTTTTTTTCTAGGATTTTGAGAGAATAGAAGTTCGATTGATACAACTTGAGATAAATAATTGTTATTTATTAAGGAATAATGTACTATTTCTTTGTTAGGGATTTCTATATATTTTTAGATTATTAGTTTTGTCTTTATTCTTCATTTATTTTTTATACATGTACTCGTAAATATCTTTTTATGTTTATAATAAAATAACACGTTCTATGGATAATTTTGCTTTGATTTAATATTGTATAAGTTTATGAATATTGAATTGGTTCCTATGGCAGTAAGGATTGTTTTCTTATGCACATTATCACTGTTAAATAAATTTTATTCGTGCAAATCATATTTTACTATAAAACTAAAAACTATATTAGCCACGTATTACGTATTGAAAATATGCTTATGAAATATATAGAGATTATATATGCCTATGTGTAGAGGTTTGTAGAACTCATTTGGATATTACTAGTTAGGCCAAGGAAACCACAGAGTGATGAGTCTATTAAATTGAAATTTTATTACTTGCGGTGTCCATAAGCGTCTATAGGTCAATCCGGACGTGCCACATCACCAAATGCACAGTACATTTAATGATGTGGCACGTCCGAACATGTTCGAACACCGCACAAAATAATCTCATTAAAATTAGTGTATTTCTTCATGTATTTCACTATTATTATAACCGGAATATATGATAATATATTGTTATATAGTAAATCATTATCTTTTATTGTTCATGTCATATGCCCCAATATTTTACCTTTTATATTTTAATAAATGAAATTTATTTGATGAGCTTGAGCTATTAAAATCAATCATTATAAACTTTCTTGTAGTTGGTTCCAACAGGTCACTTGATGAACCATCACCACACAAGCTTAGTTTTTTAATAGTAATAATTGTGCATTTAATAGTTTAAATTTTACGTTATAATAATATTTTTTATTCTTTTAAGTTAGAGTAGTTTATTTGTCCATTATTTCTTTCAAATTTTGTTTCTACTATATATTATTTTCATTTCTTTATTATACTCGTGGGGAATTATATCAAACACAACAATGGCAGTAAATACCTCCTAGCCGCCTTGCGCTCTAGAGCTCCTCGAGTTTTCCTCCTTTCCATTCCGTTCTCCCTAGCGCTGAGTTTGATTTTTCTTTAGATCGCCTCGTTTTGCAGTGGCCTTTGGCTTTTGCCCTTCTGGGCTCTTCTTTCATGGCTTCCGAAGTTCCTTCCTCGTCATGGGGAAAAGTTTCTGAGCCAGTGACGCAGAAAAAATTAGGGTTTTTCAACCTTGAAGGTGATGCTCCGTTATCTCCCTCTAGATCTCGATCTTTCAAAGAGGTACTCTCTGGTAAAACTTATGTTGGTGATGATCTTCCTTCTCTTACTCAGTCTACTTTTAACGGTGTTCTAGCTATTTTACTTTCTGATGAGGAAGTTTTAAAGCTAGCTTCTCCTTTTAAGTTTACTCTTGTTGGTAAGTTTGGGCTGCGTAGACCCAATCTGGATGCTATTCGACAGTTTTTGTCTTCTTTGAAGCTTTCTGGTTTTTACTTTGTTGGTTTGCTTGACTCTAGGCATGTTGCGATACAACTTTCGAATGATCTTGATTACAGCCGTATTTTTGCTAGACGTTCTTATTTCATTTATAACTGTCAAATGCGTATTCTGAAGTGGACGCCGTTTTTTGATATCATAGAAGAATCTCCTATCGTTCCTGTATGGATTTCTTTTCCTAACCTTCGTCTCCATTTTTTCAATCAGCAAGTGTTGCATGCGTTAGGTTCTATTTTTGGAAGACCGTTGCAAACAGATCAAGCCACTGCTTCCCGCACTAGACCCTCTGTAGCTCGTATTTTGGTTGAAATCGACATTTCTAAACAACATCCCAAAGAAATATGGGTCGGATCTAAAACTTTAGGTTATTTCCAAAAAGTGGTTTTTGACAATGTGTCAGATTTCTGCTCTCATTGCAAAATGCATGGTCATGCTCAAAATGAATGTTTCAATCTTCATCCCGAACTGAAAAAATCTAAAGTTACGTCTAATAAGAAGCTTGGCTCCGCCGATTCTCAAAAAATTTATGTGCCTGTTAGTGAAAAAGCTATCGAGACTGAAGAAAATTTAGAAAATTTGGTGGAACCACAACCTATTATTCATAACTTAGATGATAAGGTTTTAAATACTTCTGATACTACTTTAGTCAATGAACATGCCAATGTCAATGCTTCAGAGTTACCCACTAAACCTTCTTTAAATGAAACTATGATCAGTAATGTTCTTCACAATGATGTTAGTAATCTAGATGAGCCTTCCTTGTTTATTTCTATTGCTTCCATGTTTAATGAAGTTAGTAATGTTGATGTCACTGAAAATTGTTACCAACCGGTTTTATTAGATAAACAAGTTGCTTTAGTTAACAATAATGTTAGTGAAGATTGTGAAGATGGAGAATTTATTCCACCTTCTTCGTGTATTGTTCCTTCAAGCTCAAATACTAAACAAGTTACCTCCGATCCTAGCAAGGAGAAATGCAAAGGTCCTCAAGAGGACAACTTCCAAACGGTTTCAAGGAAAAAAAGTAAGCAATCTAAACAAGTTTTACCTGGTATTCCTAGATCTACTAAATCTCAAGCTTCTTCTAAGAGTTTGCAATGATTAAAGCTCTCATTTGGAATGTTAGAGGTATTGGTGGTAAGGACTCTAAACTAAGAGTTCGGAATTTATGCAGGGTTCATAATATCCATATTCTTGTTTTGATTGAACCTTTAATTAATAGCTCCAAGATTTCCTCTACGGCTTTGTCATTAGGTTTTACTAGTTTCTTTGCTAATTGCTCCAACAAGATTTGGATTTTCTGGAAAGATGCTTTATCTGTTGATATTATTCAGGATTTACCTCAAGTATGCCATTGCTATATTTCTCTTTTCAATATTAAATGTTATGTTTCTTTTGTTTATGCTGCGTGTACTAAAATGAATTGTATGCCTTTATGGGATCAATTGAAACAATTTGCTTCAATTATCAAGGGTCCTTGGTGCATTGGTGGTGACTTCAACATTATTTCCAATAGTTCTGAAATAATTGGTGGCAATCCACCCAATGCTAGTGCTATGAATGATTTCAATTCTATGATTAGTGATTGCAAGTTAAATGATATTGGTTATTTTGGCAGCCCTTTTACTCTTGGCATAGAGCTAATCTGTGGCAAAGACTGGATAGATGCCTTTTTAATGGTGATTGGATTGCTGATTTTCCTCTTTCTAACATTGAGCATCTTAGTATAACTCTTTCTGATCATTCCCCTCTCCTTCTCAATATTAACACTTGTTTACAGCAGAATGTTTCTTCGTTTAGATTTCAAAATATGTGGCTGCTTCATGCTGAGTTTCCTTCCCTTTTAGCTTCTAACTGGAATGCTCCTGTTTACCCTGATAATAGTATTGCTGGTATGGTAAAATTATGGTCTAAGCTTTCTAGACTTAAACAGTGTTTAAATTGGTGGAACAAAAATATTTTCAAGAACTTATTTTCCAACATTAAAGAGGCTGAATCTAAGGTTTCTCTTTTAGAGAATACGTATCAGCATGACCCGAATTCTGACAATATGGCTCTCCTCAATCAGGCCAAGAATTCTCTGCTCCTTCTTCAATGTCAAGAAGAATGTTATTGGAGTCAAAAGTCCAATACTAAATTCCTTTTAGAAGGTGATAGGAATACTAAATTTTTTCATGCATTAGCTAACAAGAAAAAAACTAGAAGTCATATTCACAAGATCATTGATATGAATGGTACTGTTCTTACCACTAATGAGTCCATTTGTAATTCTGGTGTTAATTATTTTCAGCATATTTTCAACTCTTCTACTGATTGCATGCCTATCACTAACCCGTATTTAATTCCCAAGCTCATTACTGAAGATGAAAATGTCATGCTTTGCCATACTCCTACTGAAGATGAAATTCTCAATGTTATTAAAGATCTTAATAGCAATGCTGTTGCTGATCCGGATGGTTTCACTACCAAATTTTTTCAAGATAATTGGGATATCATTAAGGAGGATGTTATTAATGCTGTGGAAGATTTCTTTGCGGGTAATTCTTACCCTAAATTTTTCTCTTCTACTAATATTGTTCTTATTCCCAAAAAAGATGGTCCCAAACATTGGCAAGACTTCAGACCTATTAGTTTATGCACCTTTCTTAACAAGGTTAATTCTAAAATCATTGCTAAGAGATTAATTAACATTCTTCCTAATATTATTTCCCTCAATCAGACTGGTTATGTGAAAGGTAGAAGTATTTTTGATAATGTTTTGTTAGCTCAGGAGATTACTCATGATATTAATGTTAAAGTTAAAGGTGGCAATGTGATTTTTAAACTTGATGTGTCCAAAGCTTATGATAATATCAATTGGAATTTCCTTTATAAAATTCTTTCTCTTTTTGGCTTTAATAATTTGTTCATATCTCTGATCAAGAATAGCATTGAGAACTGTTACTTTTCTGTTATCATCAATGGTAAGCACAATGGTTTTTTCAAATCATCCAAGGGTTTAAGACAAGGTGACACGATGTCTCCTGCTCTTTTTATTATTGCTATGGAATATCTCTCTAGAGGCTTAAATGATTTATTCTTGAGAAATCAGAGGTTAAATTTTCGTACTATTAGAGGTTTTCCCATCTCTCATCTTAGCTTTGCTGATTATTTCATTTTATTTACTAATGGTTCTATCAACAATATTACTCTTTTGCTTAATTTCTTGGTTAGCTTTTATAATCAAAGTGGTTTATCTATTAACAAAGAAAAAAGCTCCTTTATTGTTGGCAAGTCGATCAATCATAATAGAACTAATGCTATTCAGAGAATTTGTGATTTTCAACACAAAGATCTTCCGATTACTTACCTTGGTACTCCCATCTATAAAGGTAAAAAAAGGAACTTTCTGTTTGACAATATCTTCTCCAAAATTGATAAGATACTTAATAATTGGTCTTCTAATTTCTTATCTTATGGTGGTAGGCTCATTTTGATCAAGTCTGTTTTAAACTCGATGCCTATTTATCTATTTCATACTTTACTTCCCTCTACTTCTACTTGTGTTAAACTTGAAAGAATTTTTAACAAATTTTTTTGGGTTCCTCTTTTAACAACAAAGGCATTCATTGGTCTACTTGGGACAAGAATTGTGGTATTTTATCTGAATGTGGTCTTGGTTGCAATTCCATATCTGATTCTGCCAAAGCTTTCTCTTTTAAATTATGGTTCTCTTTTAGATCTAATTTAAGCTTATGGGCTCGCTATATGAACATTAAGTATTGCTCTAATATTCATCCTTGTTTAAGCTTTCATAGAAATACTGATTCTTTCGTTTGGAAGAGACTTTGCAATATTAA